>NW_006159536.1:4175446-4180446 GCF_000334495.1 Tupaia belangeri chinensis
GAACCCCAATGCCCTTAAGCAAAAAAAAAAAAAAAAATCTCAAAAAAAAAAGCTTAAAAAATGCATACTGGCAAGCTTCTTTTACTTATTAAAAATGTCATATTTTAAAAATTATTTTATTTAACTTTATTTAATTTGGCCAGAGAGAGATGGGGGGCAGGGAAGGGGAAAGTGAGAAAGCAAGCCACCAGGTGCAAGATTCGAACACTAGTCGATCATGTGGGAGCCCAGCGCCCTCAACCACCATACCACCTACCAGCCCCAAAGTGCCATATTTTTTAGCACATTGTTTTTTATTAAATTTAATTTTCCTGAACCTGCATGTCAGATGGTTCAAAAACAAATTCCCTAGTTTGGAATATACAATCATGTGTCTCTTAAAGAAACATTCTAATACTGTAACTTTAGGTAATTTCATCATCGTGTGAACGTCACAGACCTCAGTTGTGCAGGAGACTACAAAATTCCCAGGGAATATGGTATAACTGAAGGCTCCTTTTAGGACCACTGTCATCTGTGTCATCACTGACCAAAATGTGGTTATGCAGTGCATGACTGCACTTGCTTCTGTGCCTATGTGCAGTGTATGGTGAAGAGACTCTATGTGATGCTCTCTGAGGCAGTTCCACATGGGAAGGCTTTTGGTTCAAGGCTGGAGACCACCCTGTGTATGTTAAGCACTTGCATGCCCATGACCCTGGGATAGTTCAAGCTAAGGGTGGACTGTGGCATCAAGATCCTGTCAGGAGTAATGTCTGTGTCTCTCTGAAGAAATAAGTAAGGTTTAAAGAAAAAGAATGCTATTTAAATGACCATGATATTGCATGAGACGAACAGGAAGAAAAATTGCCAAGCCATTAAGAAGAACTATTTTCTTATTCTTTTCTCTGTTCTTAAATTTATGCATTTATACATCATACTTGCGGCAATTAAGCCAAAATACTTGCTAATCCTACATCCTCATCAACATTACTATCAACTACCCTATGAGAACCTGTTCCAAAGAACACTAACTTGTATCTTCTTCTAAAAAGAAAAAAAAAATCAATGACAGGAAATTTAGATTCATGTCTATAAATGCTGGGCAGAGATGTTACAGTGGAATTTCCCAAAATGATCTTCCTAAAGTATGGGGTGGGGTGGAGGCTTCCTTTGGTCTTCAGAAGGGTGGTATATAATTAGAGTCTAACAATTTTGCTCAAGGAAGCCAAATCAGACATAGACACTAAGGTCTACAATATAAAATTTACATATAAGTATCAAAGAGTTTTTATAATTAGTTAAGAGAGAACTGTATAAAAATGATAAGGCAGTGTGTTTAAAATGAAATGTTATTGCACTGTTTTAAAAAGTCATTTCCCAAGATTGAAAGCCTAGAATTCCAGGTGCCCATTAACTGGAGGGTGCATAAGCAAACCATAGCACATTCATACAAGGAAACACTCATTTATAAAAAGGAAAAAAATATTACTTATATATATCACAATACAGATAAATCTCAGAAGCAGGCTGAGTGAAAGAAACTGGGCACAAAATAGTATGTATTAAGTGGTTCCATTTAAATGAAATTTTGGAGCAGAAAACTGTCTCTGGTAGATATCAGTATGAAGAGCCTTCTGGAATAAAGGTAATAATCTGTAACTTGACAAGAGTTCGGCTATAAGGGGAACACATCTGTCGAATATTAGTAAGGTACACATAAGACTTCTGCATTCTATTGTTATATAAATTTAAAATGAAAATATAAATAATATTGAATTCTAATGATTTGTATAGTAAGTTGCACTTAACTTTTAAATGCATCAAAATATAATATGGATTAATGGATAGAATCTAGGTGTTGGGCATATAGGTGTTTCTGCAAAAATAATTCTTTTAACTTTGCTTTTGAAAAAAATGATAGAAACTACTGGGGTAAAAATCGAATCTTTTTTATTATGTATTATTATTATTTATACATTCAATTGCTATACATCATTTAGATTGTAGAGACTTTACCCAGCATGATATACACCTCAGAGCAGGCCAGTTGAAAATATTATACATGTCATTAACAGGTAATAAACAATATCTGTGTTGCACAAATGTCTTACCTCTCTATTTTTTATTCCCCAAATTTCCTTTCCTACACTCCTCCCCTCTCTCACTCTCTTGGAATGAGGGGGATGCAAGGTAACAAAACATGAATATATCATAAAATTTTGCTTCATTATTTTGAAAAACTGGGCTTATCAAAAGCCTGAAAGAAAGGGAGGTTTTCTTTTTGTTTGTTTGTTTTTTGAGGATCCAAAAGTACAGAGAAGGAAAGATAAACACGCTTACTATAGTTTTCTAAATTGTCTCTCAGAGCTTTATATTTCAAACAGGTTTGTTTTTCATCCAGGCTTATTTATCTAATATGTAAAAAATATATATATCACAAGTCATATTTATTTTCTACCTGTATCCAAATAAAGTATAATTATGTCCACTTACCTTAGATTTGTGGGTACTCCAACCAGTCTAATAGCAATATCAAACTTTTTTTGTGGAAACATTTGCCACAATAGTAGCAGTTGAATGTGAAAGCAAAGTTGCAAAGTTTCATTGTTTCTCAGTAAATAAGTTCTTGAAAAGAATATGAGTTCAAAGAAAGGCAAGAAATTCATACGTAAATATGCTTATTTGTTTATTTTTTGAGAGAGGTTTTCGCTATAGGGCATGTGCGCTCACCAAAAAGACAGAGACAGAGAGATAGAAAGTGAAAGATCACCCCCTGGGCAGATGGCCATGTCGCAATCCCTTCTCCTCCATTCTCCTCTCGGGATCTTGAGCACACACGTACATGCACACGGCACGAGTTTAAGCCACCGGGTCCAGGACTTGAACCGCGATTGACTACATGGGAGTCCAGCAACATAGTCATTATGCCATCTGCTGGACCCAATATGCTTATTTTTAAAACTTAGATTCCCTACAATAATTTCACAGGGGAAAAATGGGACCTAGAAGAAAATGATTTGCTAGACTCCTTTGTAGTGAAATGAGGTCATCCTAAATAAAAATCTGCTATCTAGACATGTATCCAAACTTGCCCAAATTGTTCACTTATGTGTGTGACTATTTCTAATTGTTGACTTACAAAATTTTAAATAGTTATATCAAATTAAAGTTAAAAAAATTTAATAATTTAATTTTTCCAGAGAATGTCAAGACTTTATGCCAGAAATAATAAAGCTGCCATTTATCCTACACACATAAAACTAGGATTTTCCAATCCCCAATCACTCAGACCAGTATACTCTAAATATCTAACTGATCTGATTTTAACTTATATCTTGTAATTTTAAGCCTATTTTTAGTCTCCGAAACACTGAAATACTCCAAGTAAGATAATACAGTTACAAGTGACACCTTTGCACGTACGCTCTCCAAAAATGGAATAATGATCATTATACTGGGGTGTATGCAGAAAAAAATACCTCTATGAAATGAATATTCCACAGATTTAATAAAAGGTAAGATCTACAAAATAACCTGTACGGAAACAAAGGTTGGATCAGTCTTCATTGCAAATGTCATCTCAAAGCATGTGTTATAAATATACCTGGAGCTAATAACAATGTATTGCTTTAATTAGACAGCCAAGATTTAATTACTTGGAATGAACAAAGCCAAGAAAGACGAGATATCTGAAGTCAGTTGGTACCAATGTCGTGTCTTTCATTTATTATCTTCGTTGCTGATATTTTGTCAAGAGACTTAGTGTATTAAGTCCACAACAATCTCCATCTTGGCAGGTATCACCTCTGGTTTTCCACTAAACAGCAATAGTAATGTTCTCTACGTGAATGCTGGCTGGCTCTTTCCAGCTACATCCTAACAGAGTGTGTTCCTTGTTCCTCCCCAAGTAGTCCTTATGCTGGAGAACTGTGCCCCAGCCTCAAGAGATGGCACACCTTCCTTGCCTCAACTACCCACAAATTTCTGATAGAATAGCGGGTGGGCAAATCTGGTATTATTCAGTATTTTAATTTTTTCAAATCCTACAACAATTGCCCTGGCCAAGGGATTCATCGCTATCACACAAAACAAAAATGAGAATGAGAAGACAAGCTACAGGGCAGGAGAAAATACTGCAAACTGTATATTTTACAGATGGCTCACATCTAGAATAAATGAACTCTCTAAAACTAAAAGTTAAAAACAGAATACATTTGAACATGTATGAAAGATGCAAAGAAATAGTAGCTGAAGGCAAACCAGCACATGAAAAAAATGACCAACATCATGAGTCATTAGGGAAATATAAACCGAGGGCACAATGAGATATTACTACATATGTATTAGAACTTCTGAAAATAGTGACAATACCAAATGCTGGTAAGCATATAGTGATACTGAGTCTCTTACACATTACTGGTGGAAGGGGAAAATCGTATAGTTATTCAAGAAAACAGATTGAGGAGCCAGCAGATGGTGCAGAATTATATCACTGGACTCCCACATGGCCACCTGCTGTTCAAGTCCTGGGCCTGGTAACTTGAAAAATCACTCCAGGTACGTTTGTGTGCATGTCCAAGATCCTAGGAGGACAATGAAGAAGAAGGGATTACAGTGCGACCATGCCCTCGGGGGCATTTCTCACTTTCCCTCTCATTGTCTCTGTCTCTCTCTCTGAGGGGAGTTCAGTGAGCTCACAAGCCCTAATGCAAAAAAACTCTTTAAAAATCAATAGTTATTTTTCAATTAAAGATATACTCTATACCTGGTTCACAGATCATACCCCTAAGCATTTATCCCAGAGAAATTAGAACTTGTAATTTATACATATAATATATATATATGATTATTTATAATAGCTTTATTTATGATAACCTAAAAACTAGAAACAAAAATATCTAACAATAGGTGAACAAATGAGCTATACTGGATCCATACCATGGACTACTAAGCAATAAAAAGGGAAGTAAGTCTTTTTCCATATCTTGGCTACTATAGAGAATACTACAATAAAAATT
>NW_006159536.1:4181806-4191084 GCF_000334495.1 Tupaia belangeri chinensis
GACAGAGAGAGACATAGAGACAGAAAGCGAGAAATCACCCCCCAGGGGGGATGGTCACGCCGCAATCCCTTCTTCTCCATTCTCCTCTCGGGATCTTGGGCACGCACGCACACGCGCCCGGCATGAGTTTTAAGCCACCAGGTCCGGGACACAAACCGCGGTCGACTACGTGGGAGTCCAGCGACATAGCCATTACGCTAACTGCTGGTTCCCAACCATGAATGAACTTTTTAAAATGTGGTACATTTTATACATGCAGTGAAATTTTATTCAGCCTTAAAAAAAATGAAGAAAATCTTGCCATATTAATGAACTTATGAACATTATGCTAAACAAAATAAAACAGTCACAGGAGAAAAAAAAATATCACAAGACTCCATTTATACCAGGTATCTATCTAAATTAGTCAGACACATAGAAGCAGAGAGTAGGATGCAGCTGTTAGGGGCTGGGAGGGATGGGAAGTTGCTGTTTGGTATAGAAGTACTTATGTAAGACAATCAAGTTCCACAGTTCTGCTATATATCATACCTATAGTTAACACTATTAATTGTACACTTTAAAAAGTGTCAAGAGGATGAATATCATGTTAAGTGTTTTTACCATAGTGAAAAGGAAAAAAAGGTGGGGAGGAATAAATTATTGGTGTATGCAATAAATTGGATATATCTCAATGGCATTATTCCAAGTGAAAAAAAAAAGCCAATCCCAAAGGACATACACTGTGTAAGTCCATCTACACAACAGACTTGAACTGACAAAATTATAGAGATAGAGAAAAGATTATTAATTGTAAGGGAAAATGGATGGTGGAAGATGCTGGGTATAGGTAGAATTACTATGGGGTTATTTGAGGAAGAACTTTGTGGTGATGGAATAGATCTTTATGTGAATTGTAGTAGTGATTACATGAATCTACACATGTGATAAAATGACACAACTATTACACTTTATACAGATGTCAATTCCTAGTTTTTATAATGAACTACATCTATATAAGTAAGACCCAACCAATGGAAAAGATTGGGTAAATGGTATATAGTACCTCCCTATGATATTTATTCAATCCTGTGACCTTGTCATTATTTCAAAACAAGAGTTTAAAATTTTACTAAGAATAAAACCACAAACTACTGTTACACAATAAGGAAAACACTAATTTGTATTCTAGTAATCAGTATTCGAGATCTAATTTATAGTCTACCATCTCTGAGAAATGATTGCCTAAAAAATGAGAGGCACATATCATAATGGGAAAATATGAAACATACTTAGAGATAATCTATATTTACTTACTTTAAAATAACATACACATATTCCAACCTTAAACTGCAGATTTTCTACCCACCAGCTCATTACACATTTAAAAAGTTCTAATACTAACTCAAACTTTTATTACAAATTCACTATGTACATGTAGTCCTCGTGGATCATAAGAATGAAGCCTGGAATACTGTTTAAGGTTAAAGAGTTGGAAGGTCTGAATTCATAACTCGCCTGGCTTACCATCTTGGCCAAGTTATTTAACCATGTTACAACTGTTTCATCATCCATAAAATGATCATAGCAATGCAATAAATACAATAAATGCATTAAATAAAATATGGATTTTAAATGTTATACATATGCATATAGTTATATAAATAAAAAATATAATATTAATTTTACAGTCTAGTCCTATAATGATCAAATAAGGTAATCTATTAGGTTGATGGGAAAGTCATGTTGCATTTTCACATAGAAAACCATAGAAAATATGCCATGACTTTCTCGATGACCTAGTATGTGATATGTTTAACCTAAAACCAGAATAACAAAGCCTCTAAAACATAAGTTATTTTTATCTCAAAGAACTTCTGATTATTTAATAGAGGAAATGAGCTATACACATTTGTCTGTGCACTGAATGAGCTGTATATGCTCCACAGCAAATGCCATGTGTTAACAAGAGGGCAACATGAATGTTATGGGAGCTTAAATAAAAGAGATCACTTTGGATACATCAGTACGATGTTGAGCTATGTGAAAGAACTTGCACTTTAGCTGTCCTTGAAGGATTCAGAGGATTTCAACTAACAGAAAAGCAGGGTCAGGTCTTTCAAGTCACTGAGTATTACATACATGGTCCAGGGAAGAAAGGGCAGTTGAGAGGCATGCTTAAGTTGTCCCCACTTGCTAATTAGAAAGGTAGAACCTAAACGATAGGATTCTTGCTCAGTTTATTTCCAGGGTCCCTGATGGAGCTGTCACTATTTTCCTTGCAGTGTCACTGTATGTTTGAAGGCAGATATGTGCTTTTATCCTATACATCCCAACCCCTTAAAAGAGAAATCCTAGGAACTATATCAATTTTGAAATAATCAGCATTCCCAATAAAATAGCAAGAGATGAACTAATTAAGATTAGAACAATGACTGTACAAATTGATCATTTTGAACATGAAAGTATTTAATAGCCACCTGGGTAATTACCACTGTTTATAAATATAATCTGTGAGGGAACTTTAAAAACTTCTTGGAAAACTCTCATCAGCATATTGCATTTAGAAGACATTAGACATGAGATTTTAAATGTAGTTTGTACAGAAGGCATACTTTTTGTCCATCTCACAGATGTAAACTTTGCTTTTAAACTGCTCAGTTTTGCAAAGAGGCCAAATTATTACTTGTTAGAGTTGCTCCAGTTTGCATTTACTGCTTGCCTATAATTTTTAAAATTTTATGATGTATTAAATACAATAAACTGTTTTAAAAATGAAAAAAATCTTCTTGGAAAATGTAATTACAAGTTTATTTTAATGCAAAAGTTTCAAAATAATGCATAGTTTTTCATATTTTGTAATTTCCATAAACTTTCTGAAGACCCTCTGATCTATGCAAATAAATTAAATAATGGCTAATTTAAATAGTATGCTGAATGATTTTCTTTTTTGCCCTGACTCAAAGAAATTCTTAATTTGAGAAAATGGGAATAGACTACATAAAACCATTTAGAGAAAACTAGGTAAAAAGTATCTAGGAATGCTTCGCCATAGTTCAGAATAAAACTAGAAAGTGAAATATACTATTTTGTTTATAAGAAATTTCAAGAAGGGTCAATATTATAGATTAAAAGTGGAGAAAAGTCAGACTGATGTTAGAAACTATTTTATTCTACTTCTCTATTCCCAAGATATGTTGCACATAGTCAAAATTAATTCAGGAAGATTGTAAATTGGGTATTTGGGACTAGATTGCATTATTTAGCAGAGGAATCATTATGCAAGAGATAGGTTTATAGAATTTATTAAAGCACAGTGCTCAAGAGGTTTGAATGGGTAGGTGGTAGCAGAAATGAAACCAAGTAAACTACTCAGCATCCAGTTTAGTGCACAGGGAAAAAATTAAAAAGAATACACATCCACATATATCTTTCACTGGCTTAGTAGAAAGTTTGTCATCCTAACCCCACCCTTTTTATGGTTAATATCCCCCAGTTCTAAGATATTTCTTTAGCTATTATTTGAATTACCCAGGAGATGCTACCTTCTTTTCATTTGAGCACTGATAGTCTTTTGTAGGGGAGACAGACAGTGGCACAGAGTTAAGTCTACAAGGCTGACCCACAGGGGGAGGTTCTGGGTTTGTGTCCTGAGACATCCCTGAGTGCACTGAGCACATGCATATCCAAAGTTTGGGGCTGGATGAAGCTTGGGGTGGACTGCAGTAAAGACCCTAACTGGGGGGAGGGGGGGGTACTGTCTGTCTTTCTGTCTCTTTCTCTCTCTCACTCACTTGTGGAAGAAATAGGCTTGAAAATAGTGTTTTTTAATCCATTCACTAAAATATTAGTTAATACCTACTCTGTACTATTGGATTTTAAATTCTTTTTAAACTCTGAAATGAAACAGAATTCAGAGGTATGTATAAGCTTGGGATTCCTCTTATTTTGATGTGTAAAACACTAGAGTGCTCTCTAAGCTACAGTAAAAAAAAAAAGTATTCACACTAAGTTAAAATCGTGCTACTATGCAATTTGTGATAAACGTACATCAAGTTTTTTAAATAATTATTTTTTTTAATTTTGTTTATTTATTGTTTTTATTTTTGATTTGACCAGATAGAGACAGAAGAAGAGAAGGAAGAAAAGTGAGAAAGCAAGTCACCAGGTCCAGTCAAACCACGGTTGGCCATGTGAGAGTCCAGTATCTTTACTACCATGTCACCTGCTGGCCCCCATCAGATTATTTTTTTTTAACATAGAGGGCATGCAGAATAACCAATATAACTTTTTAAAATCCAATATATAACTTTTTCAAATCCCTCTGTTCTTTGCCCTATTCTCCTAGCATTTTCAGATACCCAAAACAGAAACTCCTTGCTATAGCCAGTCAATATTATAAGGAATGCATAGGTTCCTCCAAACATTCTGGACTTGAATTCTCTTGCATAGCTGATGTAAAATACAGGGCTGAGTACACAGTTTTCTCCAAAAATATTTTTTACTATTAACCTATGCAAGCACCCCATGAGTTCAGACCTGGTCTTAACACCTTCTCACATCTGCATCATCAGGAATTATTTCAACACCCTATCTACAGTAGACATTGTCATTGATCACACATACTCTAATTCTGCTCCTCCCTAGTACATGAAAACATCACATTTTTCCTTTCTCCTCAAGTCATGGTATGATTTTGTGACTTACTTTGGCCAATGCATCATGAACAAAGATGACACATGCCACTTCTGAATGGTGGCCTTTGACAGAGGGCAGATGAGTCATACAGTATTTGGAAAGGCTATGCTGAGAAGGAACTCCGTTAGTCTGGGTCCCTGAGCGACCATACTGTGTAGAACACCCTCCCAACTCGCACAGAATATAACTAGTATGACTAAGAAATAAATCTCAGTTATGTTAAGTGATGGGGGTTATCTGAAAATAACTTGGACTATCCTTTTACTACAATCTTCCACTATTTCTAAGTTGTTACCCACTGCTGGCCTTCTTTTGCTACAGATGTCATGTCTTTCTGTCTTTGTCTTTTATCCATTCTCAGCTTTTCTATTAAAAAAATTTAAAAAGTTGGTCCTTCATCAGAATTCCTAGCCAGATAACTATTTTCTCCCCTTTCCACCAGTACTTATAGATCTCTCAAGGATAATAGATAAAATTTCTACTCCTTTATGAGTCTAAATCAAAATTTCATAGGTGGATTTTTTTTTCTTTTAATACATATTGACTCTTTATTTTCTTTTTTGTTTAAGAGAGGTTTTTGCTATAGGGCAAGTGTGCTCACCAGAGAGACAGAAAGAAAGAAATCACTCCCTGGTGGGATGGCTATGCCTCAACGCCTTCTCCTCCATTCTCCTCTCAGGATTTCAGGCATACATGCACATACACCTGGCAGGAGTTTTAAGTCACCAAGTAAGAGACTTAAACCACAGTTTACCAAATGGCAGTCTAGCAACATAACCCTTATACCATTAGCTGGTCCCTCACTTTATATTTTATTTTATTAATTATTTCTACTGATTGACAGCAGGTATGTGTTCTTGCCAAAGGAAGAAAGAAAGCACTCTCAATAGGGCACAGTCAAACTGCAGTCTTTTTTCCTCAGTATCTCCATCCTACCAGGATTTGTGGCATGTATGCATGTGCACCTAGCATGTTTTTTAAGGTGCCATGGAGCTGCAGGTGGCCATGAGGAATCCAGCTTTCTATGCCCCGAGATCAACTACTGTACTATGGGTCAGCCTCATAGCTGATTGTTTTTAAGCTATTTCTTCAGAGAGACAGGGGAACAGGTAGAATCAATAGTAAAAATAGGGGTGTGGAGGTGGGAGGGACAAAATAATACACTGTACTTAAGTGTTCAAAGAGTTTATAGAATTTAAAAGTGTTCTAGGTACCTTCTGAATGATAATAAGCATTATTCCACAGTAAAGTAATATTGGAGGCCTTTAAGAATAAAACTGAAGCTCAACCAATCATGCAGATAAGGTTTTTGCAGATATGCCCAGGGGCTTCAAGCCAATCTGGCGCTGGACCCAAATGGAATTGATCACTGCTTCCTTCTTTTTCCTTTCTACTCATGGGAGTCTATTCGTAAGGAACTACCAGATACACCTGCTTCCACAACTGCTTATAAGTGTTTTTTTTTCAGTTAGTATAGGAGAGAAATTATGACAAAAGCAAAAGTGAAGACTGGCATGAAAGGGTAGAGACAATACCAACAGTCAGGATTGGGTTTATAAAATAGTCATTGGTCATAACTCTTAAAATGTGGAGAGCTCACTTACAATTTGGAGTTAAATAAGCCATCTTTATCCAGAATGAGATTTGAAAATGTAGAAAATATTCTGCTGGTACTAAATATCATTATAAGCAGAGTCTCAAAAAAAGAAAAAAAAAAACACATCTCTTGGAAATAAAGTAAAATTAGTTGACAGAATTTTAAGTATAACATTTTGCCAAAATGTAAAAATTGGAGGCAAAACAGCCTCCAGAGATCTCAGTCTTAAAGATTTCATAACATTCCACTGTGTACCCCTTCCAGGTGCCCCCGAGCATAAAGTAACAGATGCTTAATAAATGCATGGAAAATTGTTATAGATTCTAGAGACAGCGTGAAAGAGGGTGGGAGAAAGTGATGAGTGTGATGAAAGAACTTAAGGAGAAAAATAGAGAGGCAAGACATTCTTGAGGCACAGAAAAGTGTTGTTGTCTATTGATGGTAACATGTATGGTATCCTCAGCTGGACTGGTATGAGGTGTATTTGAGTTGGGTAAATACACTACACAAGCCAAGTGATGGACAGTGATTGAATATAGAAATTTAAATAAATGAACAAATAAATGTTTAACTAATCTAGCAGTTTATGGGTGTACATCAGAAATACTGTGACCTAAACAAATGCTTTTATTTCTCCGTGATTTTTAGTTTTAGATTTTTCCCAGTGGCATTTACACATAGAGAAACTCTCTTGAAAACCAAGTGGATAAATGACTACTGAAGTGCGATAGGACTTTCCGCTGTTAGCATGAGTAAAGTAAAGCTTAGATTTGTTTATCAAGTCTCCCTTCTCCACAGATACAGACTTGGAAATAACTTCCTAGGTAAAGACAATAGTGGGCCCAAAGTACAAATTCACCTTTCATAATCCTGATGTGTCTCAGGAAAAAGTCATAACTTGATACATTATGGTAATTATCACATAAAGCCCTTGCATTCACCTAATGGAAAAATCAAAGCACATTTTCTTTGCACACTAATTTTAAAAGCATACTTAATTAATACCCATAAGCAGTCAATTGTTTTGTTACTTCCTCCAGGAAAGACTGCTTGAGCACTATTACTAACTACAACAGGTATTTATTAATAGCATGTGAGCCACAGATGGAAAGTGTTATCATAGAAGCAGAGAGTAGAATGATTGTTACCAGGGTACAAGGGAGGAGGAGAGGCACGGAACTGATGAAAGGGTCCAAAGTTCTAGACATGCAAGATGAATACGTCCTAGAGATCGACTGTGCTACTTACTTAGTGCCTAGTGCCACAGCTAGCATATTGTGTACTTTAAAATTTGCTAAAAGAACAGAACTCTATTTCTATAAAGCTTTGTTCTCACAGAGAGAGAGAGAGAGAGAGAGAGGCTTACACACACCCTCAATGAGATCTTCTCACTGCTATCCCCTCAATCCCTTCAGCCAACTAGGATAACAGGTGTGTCTGCATGCATGTGCATCATGCTCAGGTAGACCTAGGATGAAAACCCAGAATTCCTTATATAGCCTCCAGGACTGCATGGCAGTGCCCCTCCTGCTTGTGCTACAGTGGAGTGAGTGAGCCAAAAAGAACAGATCTTATGTTAAGAATTCAGATCATTAAAAAAGTGACAGAGAAAGCAGGAGGAAACTTTTAGAGGTTATGGGTATATTCATGGCATTGACTATGGTATAATAGCTTAAAGGATGTATTCTTATCTCTGAACATGTCGAGTTGCATACATGAAATATGTTCAACTTTAGTACATCAATCATATCTCAGTAAAGTGGTTTGGAAAAAAAAAAAAAGTTAAACCCTATTCCTAATGAGACAGACACTTGTAAAGTTAAAACAGTAGCTCTTTTATGGTGTTTTACCTTACTAGCTAGTAGTTAAGTTTTAGGCTTAGTAAAGCATAGGAAGGATTTTTCATCTTAACACCTCAAAATTGGTCCATTTCTATAAATGTGATTGTCTTTTCCTTTTTTTTTTTTTTTTGGAGAGAGACTTTTGCTATAAGGCAGAGTGCTCACCAGAGAAACAGAGACACACAGAGAGAAAATAAGAAATAACACCCCCCTTCCCCCCA
Source organism: Tupaia belangeri chinensis (assembly GCF_000334495.1). Lineage (NCBI taxonomy): Eukaryota > Metazoa > Chordata > Mammalia > Scandentia > Tupaiidae > Tupaia > Tupaia belangeri. Next base: position 4,190,143 of record NW_006159536.1, read on the forward strand.
AAGACATGGTCATGCCACAATTCCTTTTTTTTTTTTTTTTTAACCATAGCCACAAGAGGTCTAAGATACTTAGGAATAAAAATAACCAAGGAAGTCAAAGACTTCTACAAGGAAAACTGTGAAAACCTTATAAAAGGAAATTGAAAGGATATTAAAAGGGGAAGGACATGCCACTTTCTTCTCCATTCTCCTCTCGGGATCTTGGGCACACACGCACACACGCCCAGCGTGAGTTTTAAGCCACCAGATCTGGGACTCGAACTATGATTGGTCATGTGGGAGTCCAGCACCTTAATCATTATGCCATCTGCTGGCCCCAGCTTTTATTATTTTTTAAGCTATTTAAGGACTTAAAAGACATAAATTTAGGGAGGCAATCAGATTGTTTTTTGTAGAGTATGCCTAGTATGGTAATAAGTTTGGTTTACCTGGCCTTAGAAATGAAGATTTGCAAGTTATATTCAGATGGTAACCTGGGCTTAACATGGAAATAAAGCAACATTACTAACAAGAATTATGCCTTATTTCTCCCTACCAATGGGTCAACTTAGAGTATTCTGGTCCCCATGTGAAGTGCCCTTTTGCTCTCCTTTTTGTCATGTCACTCATCAAGTGATGAAGGACGCTACAAATAGAACTATTAGATACTAGTGACAACTGTGACATAGACATACTTGAGATATGCTCAAGACATTTTGTACTTTTGCAAAAGAAGAAATGCGTGAACCAGAAAAAGGACAGCCCTGTGTTTTGCCACCAAGCAGCGATGATGAAATGTCTGCCCATTAATTCTCGTGCGACCATCCCTTAGCTTATAGAGAACGTGAAGACATGAGCTCAGCGGTGGTCATGCAGTGAGACTACTGGACAGCACACATTTAGAATGTAAAGTGATGCCTAAAAGTTGACCTTCTCTGTTCGCATCATCCCGACCCTGCTGAA
>NW_006159536.1:4191098-4233453 GCF_000334495.1 Tupaia belangeri chinensis
CTGCTGAACAGCCACAAACCCAACATTCGGCCCTTTGGCACAAGAGACAGGACACAGGTAAGGGCAAAGGCTTCTCAGAAAACAAAAAGGGCACAGTCAGCTATAAATCCAGGGGTCTGGGACATGGATGATCTCAGTAAGACAATGCTAAGAAAAAAAAAAAAAAAAAAGCTAATGTATAAGAATTAGCAAAAAAGCAAAACCAAAACATAATCTATTTATTTATGAAATATGTATTGTGTAACTACTAATAAACACAAAATAAACCAGAAATAAAATAAAAAGACAAAAGAACTAAAGAAAAGCATACATTTCTCTGGGGCCAGCAAGTGGTGTGGTGGTTAAGGCACTAGACTTTCAAGTGGTCCAGACCTAGTGACTTGAAAATCATGCCAGCCCTGTGTGAGCAAGCTCAAACTCCCAAGAGAAGAATGGAGGAGAAGGTATTGCAGTGTGGCCATCCCCGCTGAGGGCTGATTTCAGACTGTCCTAACCCCACCCCCTTTCTGTTTATCTCTGCCCTTTCTGAATACACATGCCCTATGGCAAAAATTTGAAAAGAAAACTATTTTACAAGTGCTTTAAGTCAAATGTGTAGGCATTAAATGTGTATAAATCCTAAGACTGCAACCCAAGATACTTCTAGACAGAACTAAAGAAGTTCATTCCCACCTTCCCTTTCCTCTGTGCTGCTATTCATAAGTCCTTTCTCATACCAAGAGTCTAATATCTTTGATTGCCTTAAATGCAAGAAATATTAAAATAAGTCACAGTAGGAACTTAGTAGTTTAATATCTCACTCCTAAGCATTATTTTTATAAAAGAAGTCCATTAAAAAGGGAGTCTATCTCTTAGGGAAAGTTATTTGAGTTAAAAAGTCTTTATTATTAATTGTTTTTATGGCCAGAGGGCATGTGTGTGTGTGTGTGTGTGTGTGTGTGTGAGAGAGAGAGAGAGAGAGAGAGAGAAATAACCCTCCAATGGGGAATGGTGATTCTGCAATCCTGTCTCCATTTTTCCATCCTGCTGGGATTTGGGGCATGCACATATACACACATACTTGGCATATTTTTCAAGCTGCCAGAGTCAGGATTCAAACTGTGATTGGTCATGTAGGATGCAGCTCACTTAACTACTAGGCTATAGGGCCAACTCTAAAAAGTCTTTTTTAATGGAATTCTTTTATAAAAATAATGCTTAGGAGTGAGATATTAAACTACTAAATTCCTACTGTGACTTATTTTAATATTTCTTGCATTTAAGGCAATCAAAGATATTAGACTCTTGACCTAGACTTACTAAATTTTTGTTATTGTCAATGCAGTGTGGGCATATCCACTATGGGAGTGATTATGAGTATGCCAAGCACTCTGAATAATACTTTATCCATATTAATTCATTTACTTTAATCATCAGTACAACCTTAAAAACTATTATTTAATAGGGAAACTGAAACCCAAACAAATTACTTGTTAAAGTCTCTCCAATAGGAAGTGGTAGATCTGGGTTTGAATCCCAGCCTCTGTCACCCGAGAGTCTGTGCCCTTCCCATTGTACATACATCATGTCTCAACACCCGAGACATACTGCTGCCTTTTCAGACTTGCTTGTAATCCCAGGTGAAAACTGGGGGACATGAATGTGACCCAGTTAAAAAAAATGCTGGAGTTCAGATAAAGAGTGTTTTAACAAAAAGAAATTGTGGACAAGAAAATATTCTCTCTTCTGTCCACAGACACTAGAAGAAACAACTTCCCAAAAGAAAGATAGGGTATGTGGTTTTAAATGTTAGAAAACACTCTAAATGCATGCTCTTAATGCTAGTTGTTTTCTTCTTTGTTCATAATGGTAAATGCTGTTAGGATCTCTGCCAAAACAAAAACTCTAATCTGTGTCTCTAAGAAGGTGGGACTGATTTTTGCCAGGGTATGCATTAGAAAACAGCATTTGAACTGTATCTTTCTTTTTTTCTTTTTCTTTTTTTTTTTTTTTGGAGAGTTTTTTCTTTTTTTTAAAATTTAATTGGGCATGTGCGCTCGCCAGAAAGACAGAGACAGAGAGATAGAATGCAAGAAATAAACCCCCAGAGGGAATGGCCACACCACAATCCCTTCTCCTCCATTCTCCTCTCAGGATTTTGGGCACGCATGCACACACACACCCGGTGTGAGTTTAGGCCATTGGGTCTGGGATGTGAACCATGGTTGACTACATGGGAGTCCAGTGACATAGCCATTACGCTAACTGCCGGTCCTGTTGAACTGTATCTTGAAGAATAGTTGCCAGGCAGAGAAAAGGTTCATAGTCACTTCCGTGATTAGAGTAGATCTCATCTGTAGTCAGAGGCCAATGAAGGCTTGGTAGAATAAAAATGAGGTTAAAGTATCAGCAGAGGCCACTGGATTTTCTTTTACTTTTTTCTTTTTCTTTGTCTGCCATAGGGCATATACACTTGCCAGAAAGACACACATAGAGAGTGAGAAAGAAAGTGTGAGATCACTCCCTGGAGGATGGCCATGCCACAATCCATTCTCTTTCTGGGATTTTGGGCATGCACACACACATGACTCACATGACTTTCAAGCTACCAGGTCCAGGACTTGAATCATGGTTGACCATGTGGGAATCCAGCTTTTTAACTACCACACCATCTGCTAACTCCAAGGCTGTTAGATTTTAGAAGAAGCTCCACGTGGCACCATTAACTCGTGTGAATTTACCCCCAGCCTCGGTATAACTCTAACCCTGCAATCTTTCCAGAAGGAAATATTTCAAATAATAATAATAATAATAATAACAATCCTAGGAAGAAGGATGGGACATTTGAGAAATCTGACTGGTTATGGAGAAAGAAATGGGGCAGATCTGCTTTTTTCTAGAAAAGGTAAATATAAAAGGTTTAGAAAAAATATCTAAAGTGAAAATACAGTAGTTTGGAAAAAGATAATTAAATTTAAGGGAAGAAAGAAATTGGCACATATTGTTCACTGATACACTGGCTGCATCTAATACAATGTTGACTCCTAATACAATGTTGACTCAGTAGGCAGTGCAGGCCTCCAACTCAATCCCAAGTGAGATGCAAACCACTACATGCAGGACTAACCACATGAGCTCATGGAAAACTGACTTTTACAGCTTATAACTACTCCATTGATTCATACTCAAAGAATAAAAGGACCTAGTGGTTGGTAATATTTGTAGAGCAGTATTAATGCACACACATGGAGAATGAATCCCAGCAAGAAATAGGGCTAACTGTTGGATTCTCAGTATCTGAGGAAGAAACTACACTTGACAAGTCAGAGAACTATAGCTGAGACTCAGAATGGGAGTTGGGAACAGATGATCCACAACAAACCCAAGAAACCTACCCGAGCCAGAATAAACATCAGCTAGTCTGAGAACACATATGCCAGAGTGTTCAACAGTATTAGTCAAGATATCATTGCCTATGGTCATAGAATAATGAGCCCCTTAAAAATAATCCCTAAAAATATGAATGTTATTGGGACCAGCAGTTAGCATAATGGCTATGTTGCTGGACTCCCATGTAGTCGACCACGGTTCGTGTCCTAGACCCAGTGGCTTAAAACTCACACTGGGTGCAGGTGCGTGCGTGCCCAAGATCCTGAGAGGAGAACGGAGGAGAAGCAACTGTGGTGTGGCCATCCCCATGGGGGGTGATTTCTCGCTTTCTGTCTGTCTGTCTGTCTCTGTCTGGCGAGTGCACGCGCCCTATAGCAAAAAAACTCTCAAAAAAAATATGAATGTTATTTGCAGATGAAAGATGAATTATATTTGCTAAGCTGATTTTAAAATAGGGATTGTATCCTGATAACCACAATGTAATCAGTTGTCCTTAAAAATGGACAAAGAGCTCAGCAGACAGTTGTAGACATAACAACATGATTTGAGAGGACTTGGCCTCGTGTTGCTACTTTAGAAGATGGAGGAGAGACCAGTGGCTGAGGGATGGAGATGGCCTACAGTAGCTGAAAGGAGAAGAGAAACAGATTCTACCTAAAGCCAGAAAAAAAAGGAACACAGCCCTGATGACACTATGATCTTTAAAATCAAAGTGAGACCACACTGGTCTTCTGACTTCCAGAACTGTCAGATAGTAAAGTTGTATAATTTTATGCCACCAAGTTTATGCTCCTTTGTTATAGTAGCAATAGAAAAATAATACACTGTTTTATTTAATAATCCTTCCTCTTCATACTCCAGCAATAGAGGTATGAGAACCTGAGATTAATAAACTGAGAGATGAAAGGAAATGAGAATTAAGAGAAGAGTGGGAGCTGTATCTCTTTACTCCAGTGAAGTGGCACTATCATTGCAGACCTGAGCCAGGTAAGAGTCACCACTGATTTTGAATGAAGTCTGAAATGTCGGGTATTTCAACAGACTATATTAATTACTGACAGAACATGTTATCACATCAAGCTGATCGGAAAAGTATTGGGATTTGCTCTATCTATAGTTTATCCCAAAACAAGACAAGGGATGTCTACATGAAAATTAAAATGGTAGAAGGCAACACAAAGTCTGATTACCCCCTTTGAGTTATGCTTCCTCAACATAACACTTAAATACAGTTGAAAAGCATGGGTAACGGTTAGCCCAAAGAAGAAAATATCATGACAAATGAGAGCCTTGACCTATTAGTGCACTAATGAGAGATTGAACAAATGATTAAGATACTGTACAGCTACATTAAAAAAACTGACAGCTAGAAAGTAAATGTCAATAGGATGCTATAGATTATATACTAGAGATACAGGGGAGAGCGAGGAGAGAGAGAAAAGAGTAGGGATTTGGAATAACATCAAATTAAAAGATGAGTCAAGAAAATTTTCTTCATTAGAACTCTAAAAGGAGGTAACTTACAGATAACTCTGACAGGTTAAACACAGGCACTTCTCTGGGCAACTTTCACATGCATCCCTATAACTCAACTCCATGAAAATAAAGACATTTATCAAACCACACAAAACAACAGTAGTGGCAATGACCACAGATTAGAGACGGCAGTGTAGCCTGGCAGGTTGAAAGCAGATAGATGATTACTTCCTGGCTTAAAGCAGAGACAGCAGCAACGTGCACCAGTATCTGAAGCAAACCAAAGATAAAGGACTTAGAGGTACCAGGTATCCTAAAGGTGCAGGCCATGGCCGAAAATAGAAAACTAGCTAATGTAAAAGCAAATTTGGCTTCCAATCTAAGTGGAAGATTTGAGGTTTATTCCACAGATAAATAAAACAAAGGAGACTATGAAACTGGGATATAAACTTTGCTGGCATTGAGCACAGCTGAGCAGGTAAACACTGACAAAGTTGGTGAAAATCTGCATTGAAAGTGAATGAGCAATAATGTTTCCCCTAGCCTACTGCTCCCTTTAAGCAACCCAGACACAAGTCATCCAGGCTTATAACCCTGAAACATAATACTGAGGAAATCCTATAAGGGTCTGATTCTCAAAGGATGGTCCATAGACTTGAAAGTGAAGAATGCAAAGTCTATGAAACCAAAACTATGTTCACAGGGCAAAAGAAAAATTGCTAACTCCTTGGGAAGACTCAAGGAAGTAGCACAAGACTTTACTGACAGTCACTGAATTCTTCACCGTTACACACTTCCTGTGCTCCCCCCACCCCACCCCCTGTTTTTTGTTTGTTTGGTTTTTTGTTTGTTTCTTTTTTTGTCTTTTTCGCTATAGGGCATGCGCTCACCAGACAGACAGAGAGAGACATAGAGACAGAAAGTGAGAAATCTCCCTCCAGGGTTTGTTTCTTTTTTTGTCTAGTGAATGAATTTTTGTAAGATGTAACTTTTAAGAAGTATTTTTAGATGAACAACAAAACTAAAAGAAAAGTACAAAAATTTCCCATACACTCCTTGCCCAACACATGTATAGCCCCCATTATAAACATCCCTCACTAGAGTGGTACATTTGTGACAATCCAAGAACCTATATTGACATATTGCTTTATCACCTGAAGTCTATCATTTCCATTAGGATTCACTTTTGGTGCTGTGCATTCTATGAATTTGAACAAATGCACTATGGCATGTGTTCGTTATTATAGAATCATATGGAGTATTTCCACCACCCCCAAATCCTCTGAACACCACCTACTCATCTCCCAAATTCCCTCACTCCTGTCGTGGCTGCTAGTTGGTAGTGTCGGTGTTCTGGATTTTGGCCAGTCTAAAAGGCATGTAGTAGCATCTCAGCCTTATTTTAACTTGAATTTCCCTTACGACATACTATGTAAAGCATTCTTTCTTATGTGTATTTGTCATCTGTATGTTTTTGATAAGGTATGTATTCAGATGTTTGTACCATTTTTGAATTGAGTTTTTTGTTTTCTTATTGGTGAGCTTTAAGAGTTCTTTATATTTTTTAAGTTTATATATCTTTATATAAGTTTATATAACTTTATATCTTTATAAGTTTTTATATTTATATATATAAATACATATATAAATAAATAAATATATGTATGTGTGTGTGTGTGTATATATATATATAGATAGATAGAGAGAGAGAGAGAGAGAGACATGATATCAGTCCTTTATCAGATGTGTTTCTTACAGATTATTTCTCCCAATCTGTGGCTTATCTTTATATTCTCCTGACAGTATCTTTTTACAAAACATTAGTTTTAATTTTGTTTTTTAGAGGTTTTTGCCATAGGGTGAGAGAGACAGTGAGGGGAATATGAGAAATCACTCGCCAGGGAGGATGGCCATGCCACAATCCCTTCTCCTCTTCCTCCTTCTCCTGGGATTTTGGGCACATATGGACACACACCCAGTGTGAGTTATAAGTCACCAAGTCCAGGACTCGAACCACAGTCAATAATGTGGGGAGTCAAGTGACATAACCACTACTCCATCTGCTAGCCCCACTTTTAAAATTTTAATTAAGTCTAGTTTAACAATTCTTTCAGGGAGTGCTTTGGTGCTATATCTAAAAGGCCATGCCATATCCCAAGTCATCTCATTTTTTCCTATATTTGAAATTTTTATAGTTTGGTATTCTCTATTTAGGTCTACAAACCATTTTTAAGTTAATTTTTATGAAAACAATTTTTTAAAACATTGACTTCATTTAAAGATCTTAGTGAAAATGATTTAGTAATAAAAAAGTAAAAGCAGTAAAAATGATTCATTTTATTAAATCTCAAGCCTTGATTACTCATCTTTTCAATATTCTTTGTAGCAAAATGAGATGTACATATAAAATACTTCCACCACATACAAAGAGTAAGTCATCTTCAGGGAAAAGGTGCAAGCTGAATCAGTGACTTTTTCATGGACTACCATTTTAACTTCATATCTGACTGACATAGAAACCATGGTTATTCAGAATTGGGTATTTGGCAGACACTTTCTAAAAAATGAATACACTGAGCCTGCCACTTTCAGGATAACAACTGGCAGTACTTATGGCATATAATAAGAATGTAAGCTTCTGAATCAAAGTTAGGGTTTGGATTACTTATATCCACCCACTAGGAGCTAGACAGTGTCCCACCCTGAAAGGTTTTTCTGATGAGATTGATGGGGACATAATCAAATGTGATATTTTAATGCTGTATACTGAGATTTGTTAATATTTGCAAGTCAGTCAACCAGTATTTTCCAAATGATCAGTGCATGTTACAAAATTCTACAAACATATAAATGGGTAAAAGATCCATTCAAAAAGCAAGACAACTGGATTTTAATGTAACAGAATATGAAAATTTTATTGAAGTAATTTCTTTTTTTCTTTTTCCTTTTTTGGAGAGGATTTTTTTTGCTATAGAGTGCGTACGCTCGCCAGACAGACAGAAAAAGACAGACAGAAAGCGAGAAATCACCCCCCAAGGGGGGATGGCCACACCGCAATCCTTTCTCCTCCATTATCCCCTAGGGATCTTGGGCATGCACACGTGCCCAGCGTGAGTTTAAGCCACCAGGCCTGGGACTCGAACCGCAGTCGACTACATGGGAGTCCAGCAATATAGCCATTATGCTAACTGCTGGTCTCTGAAGTAATTTCAAATTCTACATTTCAACCAACCTATAAGAAACTAAAAAGTGTCAAGGTCAAGTGTAATATCAAAGAAGAATATTCATAATTATTTGAACAGTCTATTAAAACATTCGTTCCTTCTCCAACTAGTTAATTGTGTAAGCCATATTTTCTTCCTATTTTTAAAGCAAAACAAAATACGACACAGACTAATGCAAAGGCAGATATGAGGATTCAGCTGTCTTCTATTAAGGTACACGTTATGAAGAGTTACAAAAATCTAAAACAACATCGTTTATTAAATTTTGTATTGAAAAACATCTATTTTATGTAAAGGGATGTTTACATGTAGTGTTTTTTATATTATTTTTAAATGAACTAGATATTTTTTATAATTTCTCTGTTTTAGTGTCTAATAGAGTATATATTGGTAGGTATAGCTCACATAAACAAACGCTTTATAGCTGTGCTGTTCATATGGTAGTGACTAGATAAATGTGACTACTTAATTCTTGAAATATGACTATACTGAATTCACACTGGATTTCGAAGACAGTATAAATAATGTAAAGTCTCTCTCAAACTACACAGTCAGCCATGTTGGATTCTGCCTCCATGCTAATTAAACTCCATTCCATCTTCTGGTCCAGTCCTCAATTCTATCTATCTGCCTGTCTGTCTGCCTAGCTGTCTGTCTATCTATCTATTTGTAAGATTTTTTTTTCTTGCCACAGGGTATATGTGCATATGTGCTCACCAAAGAGAGAGACAGAGAGAAACACACATGTGCACAGCATGACTTTCGAGCCACTGGGTGTAGGTCTTGAACCACAGTGGGCCATGTAGGAGGCCAGCACCTTAACTACCACACTAAATGCTGAGCCCTGTCCTCAATAATTTTTTTTTAGAGGTTTTTGCTGCATGCGCTTGCCAGACAGACAGAGAAAGACAGAGAGATAGAAAGCAAGAAATCACCCCCCCAGAGGAGATGGCCATGCCGCAATCCCTTCTCCTCCATTCTCCTCTTGGGATCTTGGGCACACACACACACACACACACGCACCCAGCGTGAGTTTAAGCCACCGGGACCGGGACTCGAACCACAGTCGACTATGTGGAAGTCCAGCGACATAGCCATTACGCTAACTGCTGGTCCCTGTTCTCAGTAATTTTTGAGTGAGTAATGATGTCAGAAAACTAAAGGTTTGAGAGCTATGGCTCTACAGACAAGTGAAACAGTTGGGGAAAATAAATAAATAAATAAAGCTGTTGCCCAGTGACAGTGACAGTGGCAGCAGAGTTCTGTGCTATAATTTTGGAGCCACATGGAAGACTGTGATTTGGGTCCCAGACTGATCAGGTGTGTGTGCGTGCATGCCCACGATGCTGGCTGGTTGGGAGGCTGAGGAGGAGAGAGCTTTGTAACATAAGACCTTAAGGGTAGCTTATCTCCCTCTATCCTCCTTGCTCTCACTGTCCCTCTCTCCCTCTCAAAAATAAAAATAAGTAAACTTCACAAAGGTGGGGAAGGGGTGAGCAGATGGTGTAGTGGTTAAGGTGTTGACTCCCACGGAGCCACTACAGTTCAAGTCCTGAACCTGGCAGCTTGAAAATCATGCCAGGCACATGTGCATGCATGCCCAAAATCCTGAGAGGAGAATGGAGAAGTGATTACAGCATAGCCATTCCCCATGGAAAGTGATTTCTCACTTTCTTGCTCACTTTCCCTCTCACTGTCTCTCTTTGGTGAATGCATGTGCCCTATGGCAAAGGATTTGTGTCCTATCTTGAGATATGGATAGGTTCATGTACCTACCATTTGAACAGAATCCTAACCTGTTTCCTGGCTTTAAGTTTTAAGCAATGTTCCATAACATTTCTTTGATTTGAGTTAAAACTGGTTTTATTAATAGTACCAAGTGAACTTGCTATTGAAAGTAGTTAGAGTATTTAAGAAATTGGGTGATCAATACAATGTGGGGGCGGGGTAAGGAATGGAAGACAACTGTAGACACCAGAGATAGTGTGAGAAGAGGGTGGGAAAGGACAGAGGGTCAGAAATAGGGGTAAAAAAGAAAATACTAGAAACTACAAATGGACAATTTTTTATAATAACATGCATGATTAAGCCACTATGCAGTATATTCTGGATGAGAAATCACATTTTTGTGTGTTGTGATGATGTTTGGGGAAAGAATGTGAATTAAGTTAAAAAAAGTTTCCAAAAAAACCTAAAACTGATTTTCTTGAAATTAAAAAATATAATAATTAAAAATACCTATTTGATGACTGCAGTAAGCTATATAGCCCCAGCTAAGTGCTACTTTATAGGATGTTCATTCTACTCACTGAGGTTTATGCCTAAAGTTGGACTTATGTTCATGGAAATATATATATCAGCTGTGCTTGCTATGAAAATATTTAGATTAATTAAGATCTTTAGCGATTCAGTAAAATGTGGCAGAAAAAAAGTATAGAAATCAAACAAAGATACCAGAGACAGTGAGGGAGAAGAGTGGGGATGGCAGTGGGTAAGAGGAAATTGAAGATGGGGGGAAAAAGCAAAACATACAGGAAACAAGAAATGGAAAATTATTTGTTGATGATAACATGTATGTTGATGCTCTTGATTGAGCCAATATACAGTGTACTCTGGATGGAAAATCTCATTTTGTATGCTGTAAGGATGTAAAGTGAATGAATATAAATAAATAAATTTAAATTAAAAAATATAAAAGAAAACGAACAACAAAAAAAAAAACTGTATGTGGGGGGAGCTTTGAAACACTAAGGAAAAGGAAACGTGCTGCTCAATCGAGATTAGATTCACATTGGAGATCGTGGGTGCAGTTCCCCAGTTAACCTGTACATGCTAGGCATTTGCTCCCATAATCCTAACTGGCTGGAAAGCTGTGGAGCAGGGGAGCATTGTGAAACCCTGTTGAGTCACTCATACTCCCATCAAAGAAAAAATAAACTTTGTAAAAACAGAAACAAAAACAAAAACAGGGAACCAGCAGTTAGCGTAATGGCTATGTCGCTGGACTCCCACGTAGTCGACCGCGGTTCACGTCCCGGACCCGGTGGCTTGGAACTCACGCCAGGCGCGTGTGCGTGCGTGCCCAGGATCCCGAGAGGAGAGTGGAGGAGAAGGGACTGCGGCGTGACCATCCCCCCTGGGGGGTGATTTCTCGCTTTCTGTCTCTATGTGTCTCTGTCTATCTGGCGAGCGCACGCGCCCTATAGTGAAAACCTCTCCAAAAAAAAAAACAAAAAAAACAAAAACAAAAACAAAGCTACCAGTACAGGTATTTATGGGGCCCAACAGTACATAGAATGACCCTACAGGGAAAACCATCACCAGTCAATAAAGAGAACAGACATTCACTCAAATGTAAACAGCTAGTAAGATTCACCAGTCATTTGTGGAACTCCTTTAACAAGAAAGCCGGAGACATAAAAAAAATGAAAAATAAATAAGCCTGCAGAAAGACAGATAGCACAAATAATAATAAAAAAATTTCAAAAAGATTAGTGAATATCCTCAGAGAAGTGAGAAAATATTATATCCATAAACAATAGCTATATTGAAAAGGAATAAACATTCATAAAGCAATAAAGAGCTCTTAGAGAAATTAAAATTTTGATAAATAAATAAATAGCTAAGATAAACCTTAGAAAACCTCATTGACAGAAAAACAGAAAGGGAAGAAAAATAGGTGAGAAAATATGGAAAAGCACACCGGTATGTCAAAATGCTAAGTGAAAGAACCAAAAAGAACTACTGCACAACTCTGTCATGGTGGTGTGGCTGGTGGCGGGAAGTGGGAGCAGAGATAAAGAATGTTTTTCCAAAACCAAAAGTCTACAGATTAAAAGGCTCTAATAAATGGCCAAAGTGCACAGTATGATACATGACTTAAAAATCATGCTCAGGAACCAGCAGTTGGCATAATGGCTATGTTGCTGGACTCCTATGTAGTCAAACACACGGTTCAAGTCCTGGACCCAGTGGCTTAAAACTCACGATAGGCACATGCACTTGCATGCCCAAGATCCCGACAGGAGAATGGAGAAGAAAGGACTGCGGCATGGCCATGCCCCCTGGGTGGGGGGGGTGATTTCTCACTTTCTGTCTCTCTGGCAAGCACACGCGCCCTATAGCAAAAACCTTCCCCAATAATAATAATAATAATAAATAAATAAATAAAGGGGACCAGCAGTTAACATAATGGCTATGTCGCTGGACTCCCACATAGTAGACCACGGTTCGCGCCCTGGACCCGGTGGCTTAAAACTCACGCCCAGCGTGTGTGCGTGTGTGCGTGTGTGCATGCCCAAGATCCCGAGAGGAGAATGGAGGAGAAGGTCTCAAAAAACAAAACAAAAAAAAAAAAGGAAAATTTAAAAAAATGTGTACGTATACTGTGTGACTTAGTTTTCAATAATATTTTACTGTTATGCTAATATAAAAATGGAATATTGATCTTATCAAAATTTTTCGTGAATGAAGTAGAAAAATGGGGAAAGAGGCAGGGAATAGGAACTGAGAGAACTTAACCGTTATATATAATAGATCAACTGAAAATATCTTTTATTTTAAAATCAAGAAATAGTCACTAGGGCTGGCAGGTGGCATGGTAGTTAAGGGCGCTAGACTTCCCATGGCTGACCATAATTCGAGTCCTGGACCCAGTGGCTTGCTTTCTGTCTCTCTCTCTCTCTCTCTTCCTTTCTCTCTCTCTCTCTCTGTACCTCTCTGGTCAAATTTAAATAAATAAACATTTAAAGATAAAAATAATTTAAAAAATGGAATAGTCACTCAAACATAAAACTGAGAAGGAAAATAAATATTTAAGGAAGTTGAAAGTGATTGCCTATAAAGAAGAGGAAGGAATGGGACATGGGATGGAAAGATTCGTTAACCCTTATAGTACAGTCTGAAATGCCTTATTTCAATAGGTTGAAAATGAAACTTAAGATATTGGAAATTATATCAGATAAAGATAAGATGAATAAACACTTAACTTCAACATGTAAAATATCTTCAACCCCTGCCAAAAGAAGACATTTTCATAGAAATTTGGAGGTTATGAATTTTTATGGACAAAATAAACCAATCTATGAAAAGCTAAGATCAAATAAATGTATTTGGATATTGTGCAAATACATTTCTATTCATTTTAATTTCAAACTACACATAACTGGGAAGAAACCACAGCCACCTCTGACAGTTCACTAGAGATCATGAACTGTGGACACACAGGCTGATGCAGCCCGTAGACCTATAATATACTGCTTGGGCAACACAGTTCATTGTTCTTGCTTAAAATTAGAGCAGACAGTAAATGAACCCAGATTGCTGTCTTCTCTTACAAAAGCACAGATCTGTCCACAGATGCCCTATGTTCTGAGCAAACGCACCCCAGTGTCTCCACAACGTCCAGGGCATGCATCTTACTAGCAAATATATTTCTCTGCATTCACCCCTGTTAATAAAAAACAGCAGATAGGCCAAGAAGATCTTATATTTCAAGGAAAACGACGTATTTGTAGAAATGAAAATTCTCATTGTCTAAATTGCAACAGATGTTTATTTCACCACTTATTATCTAGCCCCTAAAAATTATTTGAGTTTGAGACTCTTGGTTATACTTGAGGGGCAACCAGCATATGGTATAGTGGTTAAGGTGCTAGACTCCACATGGTTGTGGTTCTACTCCCAGACCCAGCAGCTGGAAATTCATACCAGATGCATGTGTGTGCATGCCAAAATCCCAAGAGGAGAATGGAGGAGACAGGATTGCAATGTGGCCACTCCCTGGGGAGTGATTTCTTGTTTTCTGTCTCTGTCTGTCTGTCTCTCCAGTGAACATATTCGCCCTATTACAAAAATCTCTCTCAAAAAAAAGTTGATTCACTTAAACAGACTCATAACCTTCAATGATTTATATATATATAGATATATATGAATTATTTTATTCAACTTTATTTACTTATTTATGTATTTATTTTTAATTTGATCAGAGAGGGACAGAGGGACAGAGGACAGAGGGACAGAGAGAGAGAGAAAGAGAGAGAAAAAGTGAGAAAGAAAGCTGCCAGGTCTGGGACTTAAACTGCAGTTGGCCATGTGGGAGTCCAATGCCCTTAACCACCATGCCATCTGCCGGCCCCAGTGATCATATATTTTTGTATGTTCTACAAGCTTGCCGTCATATATATTTCTCTATGTCCTGCACAGCTTTTATATGTATGACGTGATATATACAGATGGAATTAAAATAAGTAGACCAGCATATTTTAAAATAACATTAAACTTAATTTATTTAATCTGTAACAACACATTAAGAACATTAAGTATATGAATTGGGGCCAGATGGTGTCAAAACAGTAAAATGCAACATTCTATAAGGCAATTCCATATGGAAAGGTGTCTAGTTCAAGTCCAGAGACCTCCCTGACTACACTAGGCATGTGTCTGCCCCAGATCGAGGGTTGACTGAAGACCGGCGTGGAACAGGGCACTGAGACTTTATTGGGGTACACACATACTTTCTTGCTCTTGGCTCTCATGTCAGTTTTGGAAGAAGTAACTTTAAAATAAAAAAGAAAAAGAAATAAAGAGATCATAGGAGTTTTCAATATTTTCTGTATTTTTTTTTTTTTTGAAATATGATATTACCTACCCATGCTAAAAAGCTGCAAGGAAGAAACCTTAAATAGGAAATGAAAAAGAAGGGGTGAGGCAGTGTAACTTTAAGACAAAGACTTTATATTTGTTTTATTTACATGCCATAAGACATCTCCAAATGACCTCTGCCTTGGAGAGTAACATTTTAACTAATGTGACAGAGAACAGAATGCTATATTAGAACTGAAAGCAAGATAAAAGATGGAAGTCCTAATCTACAGCTCTACATAGCATTATTCATGACAAGGGTTCCAGCTTCCTTAGACAGGGTTCAAAATGTCAGCTGTAACTATGCAGCCAATTTTAGTGGGACATTTCTAAATGGGTACCATAAGAGGACGACAAGGATTTATTTTTTCCTGTAGCAAGTTTATAAGGACACCAGCTACTTCTTACCTGGCCCAGGGAAAAAAGTCTCCCCAACCTGTTTCCTTTCATCTCTGATGCACTTGGGCTCCTGCTGTGCTGAACCCTCCCTTGACTGGATTGGAACCAAAATAAGAATTTTGTTTTGTGTTTACAAAACATCAAAGTAGGGCCAGGAAAACTCTAACTGAAGGCCTCAGGCCTGGTTACAGAATGACTCCTCCAGCAAGGTGCTGTGTTACTCTCTGACTGCTGCTGGAGGGTTGGCGTCAGCAAAGTGATTTGGAAAGGGCGAAAATGCATTTTTGAAGCAACCATTTCAGTGCAAACTATAACATGTCTTTGAGGTCTTCAAAAACCTTAGAGAAAATTTTCAGGCATGCATCAGTTTAATTTTATATGACAGAAATACTGCTATGCAAATAATAAATGCCATTAAGTTGTCAGGAAAGTCATGGCGTATTTTTCTGTTTTCCTCGGCAAAATGCATTACGACTTTCCCGATGATCCTGGAAAGTGGTGAATGGCAGTAACATGGATAGAACCAACTGGCCACATATTGTTTGGTGGGGAGGTGATGTTACTTCTTTCATCTAGAGCGAGGAGAGGAGCGTGTGATGAAGGGGATTAAGGTACTGAAGTGGATCTTTGATGGACAAGTGAAGAAACAACCAGAACTATGCTGATGAACTACTTAACCTATCACTGTTAATATTTGCCACTTTACATAGAAAGATCCAGAGTGGATAATCTTTTAGTACTATGGAAATGCAGTCCTTCCTGGTGCCAGTATCCAACTGCAAAACATCTAGCAAAATATTTTGGTATTTAAAAACAATATAATGCTAGACTCCACTATACTTTACCTTGCTACTTTCAAAGACTCAATGCTTAAAATCCAAACTTTCCAAATAGAACCAAAAATTTACTAGGGTAGGATACTCTTGCTTACTGAGGTAGAAAAATACCTTTAAAAACATTCCAATTTAGCTTATAAACAAAATTCTGAGTAAAGTTGTAACTACTCACTAGCATATCTTAAAAGAAATATAGGGCCAACTGGTAGTATGGTGGTTAGGGTATCTGGGCCCAACATAGCCAACTGTATGGTTTAAAGCCTGGCAAGAACTTCTCTCTGCCTCTCCCTGTAGCATACATACCCCATAGTTTAAAAAAAAAAAAAAAAAAAGGTGTAATTCCAAAAATTGCTCTGGATTGCTCCAGAGATAGCAGGGTATAATGTGAGTAACCATAATTACATCATAATTAGAAATATTGCCATACAAATAGCCTGATTTCTTCATTTTAAATCAGAATTTCAAACTGTTCTCTCACCTTCAACATGAAAAATTACAACCATTCTTCTGTTAGCTTGAAAATCTAAAGATTGGGCTCCTTCTCCTTTCCTAGTATCACCACCATCATGTAAACATACATGTGCTGCCAGAATGTGAAGGAGGAAAGAGGTGCACAAAAAGACAAAAAGCGAATGTTGCTAAGTCAGGGCATCATCACCTACTGGGTATTTTCTGGGCAATCCGGATCCTGCTGCAATGCACATTGCCAGCACTCCCAAAACCTGCAGAGCTGGCCAATTGATTTATTTGTACTAGTAAAGAGTATATGCTTTCAGGACACAGCATAGCCTGATCCTGTCTCCTTCCAGGCATAAACCTGAGAAAATAAGATCCGGTCAATTCAGAACCATTCCATTTGGCTTGAGATTCTGGGAACAAAGGAGCATTCCTCGCAGCTTTACTCCCAGCGTCCTCCCCACGGAGATGCACCACCACCCACACACACACACACACACACACACACACACACACACAGGGTAGAAGAATGGGAAAGGGCAGAGATTTCTTTCCCGGGAAAAAAGCCAGAGTGAAAGTTTTGGAGAATATAAACATATAACAGCTAGTGGAGAGCCATGGAAACCTTCTTCCCAAGCAAATGTGCTTTGCTGTAAACTTTCCTTGCCCCTTAAAACATGTAGTGTTGTGTTAAAGCAAATATTTTTTTAAATCTACAAGCATGTGTTGTTTAAAATGCCTAAAATTAAAAACAAACAAATCCCTCCTTACTGCTAGTCTTAAATCACCAACACATCCACTCTTTATCACCATGGACAGTAGGAAGTAGCTAATGCTGGGGATACCAACTATTTTGCAAACTTCTCTTGGCCTGTTCTGTAGGATTCTAAACTGAGTGTCCCATTGAATACTTGAAAGTAAAGGAAAATAGGCATATACGTGCATCTTTCCAGGCAAAGGGCTCCTAAATGTCCACATTATAAAAGGGGCTCAAGTTTCTAAAAAATTAATTAATTAATTAATTAATTAAAAAAAAAAAATCATGGCGAGAAAGCCAGTGTCATGATGCTAAAGGTGGTTGGATCTCATACGGCAGATTCCATGGACTAAGTCCCAGGTCTGCAACTTGAAAATCATATTGTGGACATATGTGTGCATGCCCAAAATCTCAAAAAGATGGAGAAAATGAAGGAGGAGGAATTGCTGCATGACAATCCTCCATGGGGGTGTTTCTCACTTTCCACTGTCTCTCCTGGGAACACAGGCATCCTCTAGCTAATTTCAAAAAAATAAGTGAACACAATGTCTTTAATGGGTTTACAGTTGATGGTAACAAGTGGATATTTCCAGGTATCTAGATCAGTTACCCGTCTTTAATGGGTTTATAGTTGATGGTAACAACTGGATATTTCCAGGTATCTAGATCAGTTACCCTAAAACTCTACCCTAAAGGAGCACTCTAAGCAACCTATCCTATTCCCTGTTCAGGGAAATCCCCCTTCTGGAAGCACTCTAAGACAGGTCTCTTACAGAAATGTGAGACTCTACCCAGATCTCCAGTTCGCTGGGAATTAGAACAGCTAACATCGCCATAAGGTAACCATTCTCACATCCTTCATCAAACCCTTGGTTCCCAAACTCTTTATTACAATTGTATAATTTACTTTTATAATTTTCTGCCCTTCCTTCACTCCTATAGGGTTTTGCCCGCCTTTCACAAAATGACAATAGATAAACAAGCATTGCCTCCCAGTCTTTACAAGACCAGTTAAACAAATAATATTGTCAACCTAGCACATTTAATTAAAGCTCTACTCTGCAGATATAACATGAGGGGTCTTCAAAAAGTTAACGGGAAATCAGGAACAGCAAATGGCATAGTGGTTACATTGCTGGACTCCCACATGGTTGACCATGATTTGCGTCCAGGACCCGGAGGGCTGAAACTCATGTTGGCACTTGTGCAAGCATGCCCAAAATCCCAGGAGAATGGAGGAGAAGGGATTGCTATGGGGCCATCCCTCTGCCCCAGGAGTGATTTCTCACTTTCTCACTTTCTTCCTGTCTCTTTCTGGTGAGTGTATGTACCCTAAGGCAAAAAAGTATTAAAAAAAAATTAACAGGAAATACCTATTACAAAAAAAAGCTGCATGGATTTCAAAAAACTTTTGCATTAAAATAAACTCACACTTTAATTCTATTATTCCACAACTTTTTGACATTCTCTTACATTTACTTCATTATGACCTTAAGTCCTTTATTTACCATCCTACCTCTAATAAATTATTGCCAAATGAGCCTATGTCTGCTTTACTTCCCCTAGAGGTCTATCCTTCTTAAAACTGCTTAAAGCAAAGTTCTGCAGTAAGCCTTCATAAGAATACACTATAAAACATACAAAAATCTTCCTGATTAGTTTAATAAATGAATTTACTCTTTTATATGTATAGGAATCTTTCCCCTTAATTCTCTTTTGGTTACTATCTTAAACTTTGCTTTTCTTTTCAAGTCACTAGATCTGGGACTTGAACTACTCAGTTGACCCATATGGAATCTAGCTCCCATAACCACCACAATTCCCACTGACCCATAAACTTTTAGCCTCTGAATATTATAATATATGTTTATGGAAAACTCATTCGAATTTGCTAACATCGTTGTCATTTTATATTATTATTATTATTATTTATTTGCCATAGAAAAAATTTATATTTTTAGTGGTCAATTTGTTATCTTTTACTTTAAGGCTTTTTTGTTGTGGTTGATGATAATAATGTATATAGTAATGTCTTTTTAAATTTATTTTATACATTCAATCACTATACATCACTATAACTTGTAAAGTGAATTTACCCAACACGAATATACTTCACACTGGGGTCGGCAGGTGGTATGGTGGTTAAGGGCGCTGGACTCCCACATGGCCAACTGTGGTTTGAGTCCTGGGCCCGGCAGCTTGCTTTCTCTCTTTCTCTCTCCCTTTCCCTCTCTGGTCAAATTGAAATGAATGAATGAATAAATAAAATTAAATAAAAGAATTCTAAAAGAAAAAATGAATATATACTTCACACCAGTTCAGTTGAAGATACCATACATGTTATCGTCAATGTATAATCATCCATTTCTGTGACCCATAAATGTCTTTCCTCTCTATTTTTTCTTTTTGATTCCTTTCCTCACTTTAAAACCCAGAACTCTAGTGACTATGCCCAGGATTCTGTTTTCCAGTGACCCAGAGGTAGGTCTGGTATGCTACAGGATTATAGCTCAAGTCTTCCTAACCAGTTTTTACGTGAAAGCAAAAATCAAAGTAGAGGGTAGAGAAATAAAGCAACATCTATATTTAATGGGACATAAATAAAAAATATGAGAGACTGGTTGAGGTTTTAATATTTCCTAGAAAAGCCTTCCACACAACTATGACTGGTACCACATGATTTTGTTTTGCTTTCTTTGGGCACAGCAGCCTCTCAGTGATATACAGAGGAGTCTTCATAGTTTCAACTGAATTGATTGCTATAAGCTAATGAGGTGCACACAGGTGAAACCTTAATAGCAGTCTGGACATATTAACCTAGAAGTACCATATGGGACACGTAATGAGACCAAGGAGTCCTCTGTGGTAGCCACTGGAGCTTGTTCATATGAACTTGATTTATTTGTTTTGAGCACTTAGTAGAATCACAGTTTCCCACTCACTAGAATGTAAGTATGCCCCCTGTAATTGTCTGGCCAATGAAATGCGGCCAGATATAGCATAGGCCTCTCTGTGCAGAAGCCTTAAGAGCCAGTGCCTGGATTTACACTTATTTTTTCCCTTCTTTTGTACTCATGGAAACATGTTTTCAAAAAGGCCTTAATCAGCAAGGGGCCCTGAATGATACAGGGAGCAGATCCCCATCCTGACTCATCATGAACTCTAAGCATGATTGACAAGTGATACTGTAAGCCACTAAGGATTTTAGATAATGGTTTGTTACTGCAATATAACTTATCTTGAAACATACTACAACTAAACGTCAGCACCAATATGTAAAGCACTATGTTATGCATTAATTTGGGGAAACTCAAAGACAAAAGTTAGGGTCCATCAGGTGGTATAGTGGTTAAGGCACTGAATTCCCATGTGATCAGTTATGGTTCAAGTCCTCAACACAGTGGCTCAAAACTATCGCTGAACATGTGTACATGCATACTCAAAATTCCGAGAGGAAAATGGAGGAGGAGGGATTCTGTTATGGCCCTCCCCCCTGGTGGGTGATTTCTCACTTTCTGTCTCTTTGTCTCTGTCTCTCCAGTGAGCACACATGTTCTATATAAAAAATCTCTTCTACCCACACACACAAAGACAAAAATTAGACCCAGATGTCACCCTGGAATGGTATATATTAAAACTGAAGGATCAAAACATGACTATGCCTAATGATGAAATGACATATAAAATCCCAGTTTCCACCTGTTGAAAGCCTTCTAAAACACGTTGCAGTGGGAACCAGCAGTTAGCATAATGGCTATGTCGCTGGATTCCCACGTAGTCAACCGCGGTTCGCGTCCCGGACCTGGTGGCTTAAAACTCACGCCGGGCGCGTGTGCATGCGTGCCCAAGATCCCGAGAGGAGAATGGAGGAGAAGGGATTGCGGCGTCACCATCTCCCCTGGGGGGTGATTTCTCGCTTTCTGTCTGTCTGTCTCTGTGTGTGGTGAGCACACATGCCCTATAGCGAAAACCTCTCCAAAAAAATAAAAATAAATAAATAAATAAATAAAAACACATTGCAGCACTATCACTTTCTAAAAGAGAACAGAACACAAGTCCACTTTCCATTGAGAGGCAACATGAATAAAGGGAAAGACCAAAAACAAGCAGACTGCACAGGAGAGAGTAGAGTGAGGCTGCTGTATGGATTACGAACCGTCGTAGGAAATGAGGCTGGAAATACATGGCCTGAATGCTATCGTATAAACATTAATAGCAACCATAATACTGGAACCATTAATGCCCCAACACACTTTCACATTAAACATACTACTAATTTAATTCTCACAACCACCCACTGAGGAGACATTAGTATAATTCCCATTTCGCAGATGACAAGAGGTACTGTGTGTATTGCACAAGGTCACAACAGAAGTACCAAAACCAAGATTTGACTTTTTACAATCTCATTGTAGAGTCTGTCATTTTAACCACTACACTTCCACTCATAGAGCTTTAGGCTCTACAGCTTTTTTAATATTAGGTAATGACACCCACTTATAATTTTAGAAGTTCCACAATCAGCATCATGCTTCAGAATGATTCGTTGTGCCATGTATAAAATGGTGTGGAAGATAAGGCACTAGATTCCCACATGGCTGATCACAATTTGATTTCTAAACCCAGTGGCTCAAAAATCATTCTGGGCAAATGAGTGTGCGTGCGTGTGTGTGTGTGTGTGTGTGTGTGTGCCTCCAAACTCCTGAGAGCAGAATGAAAGAGAAGGAATTGCAATGTGGTCATCCCCCTCAAGGAGTGATTTCTCATTTTCCCTCTCTCTTATCTCTCTGTCTCTCTTTAGTGAGCATACAAGCCCTATGGCAAAAACCTAAAAAAAAAAAAAAAGTGGATTAAAGAAAAAAAGAGACATGTGTAAGTAGATATCAATAAAACTATCAGGAGAAAGATAATGAACCCCTATATTATGATAATAACTAATAACTATAAGTCAATAGTTCAGAAATTTGTGACGTGGTCATAGCAACATGCCTTCTACCTATCAATGTGTGAGGTGAAGGACGTCTGCAGATTCTTTACCATTCCTCTCATGAAAAGGGGGCATCAAACTCCACTCTCCTTGAATCTAGGCTTCCTCTCAGACTTCTCTGATCACTAGATTACTGCAGAAATGACACCCTGGGGTTTCTGACATGAAGTCAGAAGAGGCCCTACATTCTGCTTGGCTCTCTTGAAACACTCTCCCTGCAACACCGGGAGCTCTGAAACACTTTGTAAGTATGGGGTGGGGAGAGATGTCTTCAAGAAGTTCACAAAATTTTGTATTATAAAAAAATTCTGCATGGCTTTCAAAGTGTTTTGCAACACAATAAACTCACACTTAATATCTATTCTTCCACAAACCTTTTAAAGTCCCTACATCCAAACCGTATAAAGACCTTACTATGAGGCTTTGTTAAAAGCCCCATAAGAACCAGCCTTATGTGCTTTGTATTCTGTAGCACAGCTAGTAACATACCAGACTGAGGAGCTAGAAGTCACATGCTCACCTTGGTTAAAATCCCCAGCCCTAGGGCTTAAAAACACACCTGACACCTGAGTGTGCACCAAGGATACTGGAAGGCTAGAGGACTGAAAGAAAAAGATCACGACCTCCTAGTTATCATTGCTAATGTATCAGACATATAAGTTAACCCACCTCTGACCCCCAGAAAAGTTATTAACTGAACATCAATCACCCAGTGACCCAGTTGATGTTTTGTGGAACTGAAGAATATCCCAACCAAGCCAATATACCAGATTTTTTTTTTAGAATTATTTAATTTTATTTGCAATTATTAGTACTGTTATTTTAAATTTAACTAGAAAGGGAAAGTAAGAAAACAAGCTCCCAGGTCCAGAACTCAAACTGCAGTAGGCCATGTGGCAGTCCAGCACCTTAATTATCATGCCACCCTGTGCCAAAATTCTGATGCTAAAGTTCAAGATATTTAATAAAGTAGATATGTCAAGGCAATATGTTTTATGCTAGAATAAATCACTGGAACACAGTGTTTACATTAAAGGAACTCTGAAGATAGATCAACTCCATCAAAATCACTCAGGGAACTCTGCCCCTCATTTCACCCTGAATGGATTAGAATCTGTGCCTATGGGTCCAAGAACGGGCATTTTAGCAAATCCCACCAACCCAAGTGCTTCTTAAAATATGAGGATGAAGCCATTTCAAAGCCAAAACTGTCTACACAAATAGAATGGAACTAAAAGGGCTGGTTCACAGGCTGGCTGGTGGTGCAGTAGCAGTGCAGCTGGACCTGTTTGGAAGAGGTCCTGGGTTCATGTCTCAGGACTTTGCTGAGTATGCCAGGCATGCACTCATAACCCTGGCCAGCTACGTGTAGGGGTGGACCACACACAATGTGGAGATACTATGAAGGTGCCAGCTCTTCCTCTCATCAAAGAAATAGATGGACGAATGTTAAAAAAAAAAGGGGGGGGAGGGAGTGTCTTACATTGTTATTTGTCTCCTGCTTTTTCTGCATTTTCCTCCATTTTTACGGCTGCCATCAGAATCATCTGGGTAGCTTTTCAAAGTTGCTGAAGTCCTGAGCCCTACCCAAACCAATCACTGGGAGGAGTGCCCAGGTAATTCTAAGATGCAGCCAAGCCTGACAGCTGCTGGTCCACAGTCATCCATTAATATTTCACTGATATGTGAGCAAAGGTATAGAAAAGCCTTCCTAGAAAAGAACTAGTCAGAAGAGAAAAAAATCTTTTTATGACTTATTTCCTTAAGACTGCAGAGATAACCTCTAAATATCACTTGGAACAATCTGTAAGAAATAGAATTTATCCAACAATGATAAATCTGAAATTTACTTGTACATGTACATTATTTTGGTTCAATGTTGTTTTAAATATAAAATAAATTTTTAAAATATCCACGTGTTTCAGGAAACAGTTTAAAGTATATGACTTTCTGGAGCAGATATATGTTTCTTTTTTTAAAAAAAAAAGAATTATTTTATTTAACTTTATTTATTCATTCATTCATTTTTTTTTTTAATTTGACCAGAGAGGGACAGAGGGAGAGAGTGAGAGAGTGAGAGAGAGAGAGAGAAAGAAAGTGAGAAAGCAAGTCATCAGGTCCTGGACTCGAACCACAGTCTTCCATATGAAAGTCCAGTGCCCTTAACCACCACGCTACCTGCTGGCCTCACAGATATATGCTTCTGCTTTAAAAAATATCTACTGGACAGATGGATGTTAAACAGCTGTTAAAAGAAAAACGTAAACTTAGCTTTTATGCTAAGACATTCACCACCACACATATTAGTAATAGTATTAGTATTAGTTTAGTGTTCTCTTACAAACATAATAGTATAGCTTTTTCTTCTATACAAAGAATTCCAGGGGCCAGCAGGTGGCATGGTGGTTTCGGTGCTGGACTCCCATCTGGCCAATCTGGTGGCTTGCTTTCTTATTTTCTCTCTCTCTCTCTCTGTGTCTCTCTCTCTGGTGAAAACATGTGCCTTGTAGCCAATTAAAAAATAATGACAATAATAAATAAAATTAAATAAATAATTCTTTTAAAAAAATTGAATTCCAGACTTAAATCTAAAGAACATTAATAAGCCCCTGCCTTTCTGTAACACAGCATTGCCACCGTTCAACTCTCAGTGATGAGAAAAAGCACTTGAGATGTCAAAGGCACAGGAGTATAGGCTATTTTATTTCCTATAAGACAAATACTCTTTCTGAATACTGTTAACATTCAGAATCAGGGACCGAGGTCATTAATGATAAACGTAATTGTCTCAGCACTCATCTTCCCAGCCTCATCAAGTGCTGTTCAAGTGTGAACAGAAATGACTGAATACTCGTCAGATAAATGTATCACTCCCTCAGAAAATAGTACCTACTATGGACCGGGTAATACTGGATCAAGTGAAAGGAAGCCACCCCATGATGTCACGGAGAGAGGGCTGAATGAACCAAATGACCTCACTTCAGTTTGTGCCTAGGTGGGATTATCTTAAAAGGTGTGAAATTGTCTCTGAAAGTAGAAATGTAGTTCTAAAATAAACAAAGATCTTTCAAACTGATATGAAGCTCTCCTTGCCTTTTTGAAGTGTTCTTCCAATGGGTTCACTTTCTTTTTGTGCATGCTTTGAGTCCCCTGTGCCAAATACATTTGTGGCTGGAGTGAATCAAGTAGTCTGTAAAGTGGGGTTTTTTTGTTTGTTTGTTTGTTTTTTTGAGAGGTTTTTGCTATAGGGTGCGTGCGCTCGCCAGACAGACAGAGAGACAGAAAGCAAGAAATCACCCCCCCAGGGGGGATGGCCACGCCGCAATCCCTTCTCCTCCATTCTCCTCTCGGGATCTTGGGCACGCATGCACATGCGCCCGGCGTGAGTTCTAAGCCACTAGGTCTGGGACGCAAATCACGGTTGACTACGTGGGAGTCCAGCGACATAGCCATTATGCCAACTGCTGGTTCCCTAAAGTGGGGTTTTTAATAAGGATATAGTTAACAAACACAAGGATTTATGTTTTTGTAATAGATGATTATGAAGACAATAAAAGATGTCCTATGTTCTCTTCTAAGCAAGACTCATATTGAAGGTAGAGTACATGATCTGTCCCTGATAGACCTCCAATTCAGAGATCCAAACAATCTCCACTGACCTTGTGAATTACTTTACTGCTCAGTACTTAATTTCTTCCAGTAAAGAAATTAAGAAACAGTAACTACTCTAACACTTTTCATGAAGATTTCTGAAATACGGGTGCATTAAATCACAACCTACAAATTATTTCAACCACAGTTAAAATACAGTCTTTCTAATACAAAACGTGCTATTAGAAAGTCAGATCCAGAAAAATTAAGAAAAATTTCAAAGAGGTTGACAGACTGCAAATTTAATAAAATAGGAGTCAGGAAGGCATAAAAGGAAATTAAATTAGATGCCTCAGGTTATATGATAAGGATTCAGTATTTTAAACTTTTCTGACTTAAAGACTATGTCATCTATACTTCTTTCTTATAGTGAGTAGAAGGCTCTTTTATGGACCACTTAAAAAGATAAATAAGGGAATACATGGCTGTATAACTTAAAGAAGTAAATTTGCTCTCCTAAGAGTTTCAGTGGATGCTATTACTTGCCATCAGTAATGTCTACCTATCCTGTGAGCTGTTTTTCTAAAAGAAGGGAGGGACTTATTTCAATTATCCTGATTCTACAGCCTGACTCAAAACATATATTGAGTGTCTGCTAAGAAAACAACTGTGTGGGTTGAAATAGCTACACAATGTAATTTAAAGATAGATCTTGATCCATCCCAATGGAGCTGAAGAAACAGAGTATGTTTTATAAAATTGAAATAATCAAATTAGTGTGGGAGATACTCAGATAACCAATCAGCAACTTGTGTAGTTATGCCCTCTTCTAACTCTACCAAGAGGCATGAAGTTGTCCGTGTGTTATTTATCTTTGTGCCTCACCCACTTTCACCAACAATCAATCCATGGCTGTTCATACACTGAAAGTCCAAAATGTGTTCACCTGATTTGGTCCCTCTCCCAAATAGGGACTCTCACTAATAAGGGTTGGTAATGTGACCTGTGACAACGGAAAAAAGAAACAGGCCATAATGTAGATTAAAACTCAACACTCTCACGTAAAATGGTCCTTGACTAATGATGGATTACGAATAGTGCGTGTGGAACCAATCACACCATTCTGCCTCCCCTTGAACTTGATATCAGCCAGATCTTCATTATCTGTTTCTTTGTGTTATTATTTAAGAAAGTTCTTGAGCAGGGTGTGTACAAAGAGAACATACTAAGAAGACCATGCGATGAGAAACAAATAAAATGAGTACATGAGTACATGTAGCTGAAAGGAGACAATACCTAGAAATAAGAGCAGTTTCACCTAGAAAGCAATAAGAAAACATCTGGTATTTTTACTGTTTAACAGATTGACAAAGTGGTTTCACAAGTAATAGCTTGTTTATTCTGTCCACGTGATAAAGTTTATGAATGGCCCCATTGTGCAAAACAGAATATTTAGGCTTAAGGAGTAAATTGAAAGTGGCCAAACTAAAGTATAAATCTAGATTTTGGCTCACTCTCCAAAATAGCACTATTTACCCTAGACCAGGGTAATGAGAAGAGTTTTCTAATCAAAACTTACAGGCTCTGGAGTTAGCCTCTTACAGGTCTAAAATTGCATCACTGTAAAAGAAAGACTTGGCAGACTAACTGCACACAATCTCACATAGGATTAGAAAAACAAATAGCTTGTATCCAGGTTGTTGTAGCTAGTTAATAAAAAAAAATTCCATAAATTTCTAGAATTGCTACTGAAGAATATAAGCATCATCTGTCTAATAATTTAAATGAAGACCTGGTTTTGAACCACTCAGCAGTACTTCCAGACTTGCCTTCTAACCTTAGAGTGACCAGGAATAAATATAAATGTCTATCTACATCTGAATAACAGCATTCTTAACGATAGTAGCAACAATGACTTTCACCAACTTTCTTTGGCCTAAATTAGGCATTTCATGAACTGCTTAAATTCTACATTATAATTTTCTTCTTGTAATAGGAGATCTATATATTATATCACTCGTTCCTGGTTCACAAAGAAATTCATCTTGGCAAGCCTATTTATTAAAAAAATATCATTTACATGTAAGAATTCAAAATTCATATCACATATCATAATCACTCTTCAATTAATCAAATTTGATGAGGAATTCTAATAAGGTTTCACAATTAGGCTTTTTATATATTAAAAAACAATATAGCAATCACCGTCTAATGTGTAAGACCTCACCACTGCAAAGATGATGTTCTAAATTTGAACTTGAAAAGGAAAACCCATCAGTGTGGCTGCTTGATTTCTTTAATCTATTCATGTAGGTTAATTACCTGACACTCATTAAGATGACTCTGGGCTTCTTTAAATTTCTGACCATATTAACCTCTCCAACTAATCCTTATTAGAAAAATATTAAAGAGTGTTCATTGCTATTACAAATTGAATCTGAAATGATGAAACAATTATCAAATAAATGGAGTAGAAAACGAGGTTATATGCATGAGAAGATTCAATGCATCAAATATTTTACTTCCATTATTATAAAATACAGGTCTTAAGGTCTATATGCAGGAAATGTGCTTAAAGATCAGTCCTTGAAAGAAATCTCTCTACACCATTCTTGTCCAGTGAGCTACAAACACAAATTTCACATTCATCATAACAGAGTCATTTAGAAAAAAATCTTATTTTAAACTAAACAATTGGGCAGAAACTTTCAACTATCTAACTCAGTAAGTCTACATACCAAATCATTTATTGGGTCATCAGGAAAGTCATGATGCATTTTTGCATAGAAAAATATAGAAAAAGACATCATGACTTTCCTGACAACTTAATAATATTACAAATCTCATATTCCATGTAACTCATTTTGCAAATAAAATGGTAGAGAGAATATGGTCAACATAACAAAACTGTGAATATGAATGAGACATTACTTTAAAAAACCTTATCGCTTCAGTTCTAGGACAAAATTGAAAATCAAGGACTTTTTTTTCTGGACAAACTTCATTTAAAAATTGATCTATTGGCCTTCAACAACTGACATACTATCTCTGTAGATCACTTTTTTTGTTTTAGATGTCCAGAATAGAGTGTTAGTGTTCACTTAAGTCATACTAAGGCGAGACTGGTGAAACAAAAGATTAAAGACTTTAGATCCAGGCAATGGAATGAAGCAAAAGAAATAATTAGGAGAATGAGAGAAAGAGAAAAATGGCTTTGTGAAGTTAGGAGATATCAGAACAAGTAACAAGGGGTTAAAGTCCTTAATACAGAAAAGGTTCTCAGAATAAAAAAGAAAAAAAAAATCTATGTTTTTCATTCAAACTGTAAAACAGCAAAAACCAAGGGGAAAACACAAGTAGCCAATGCACAATGTAACTTCAAAACTATTTATTTTTCAATGAGAAAAATGTGTGAGCTTCCAACTTAACAAAAATGAAGAAAAGCATGCACAAATATGACTAGTACCAACATTTATTGCATCTTTTATCAGGTTCCCTAAAAAGACTATAACAAAGTTTTTAAAACATGCATATCCAGGGACCAGCAGTTAGTATAATGGCTATGTTGCTGGACTCCCATGTAGTCGACCACGGTTCGAGTCCCGGACCCATGGTGCGAGTGCGTGCGTGCCCAAGATCCTGAGAGGAGAATGGAGGAGAAGGGAATGCAACATGGCCATCACCCCTGGGGCGTGATATCTCGCTTTCTGTCTCTCTGTCTCTCTCTGTCTTTCTGGCCGAGCGCATGTGCCCTATAGCAAAATCCTCTCTAAAAAAAAAAAAAAAAAAAAAAAAAAAAAAAAAAAAAAAAAAAAAAAAGTGCACATCCATTTATTCAGTAGATTCGAATAAGTTGGGGAAGTAGATATTCTCTACAGAGCCATTTATAACTGTGAAAAAATTGTAACAACCTAAATATTCAACAGTCAAGTACTATTTAAATAATCCTGATGTGTGTATGCAATGTACAGTCATCCTTTAATATCCATAGGTTATGGGTTTCAAGACAACTCTATCCCCATGCCCTGAAGATAACTAAAATCTTCAGATGGTCAAGTCCTTTAAATAACATGTCACAGCATTTACATGTAACCAATGGACATCCTCCTGTACAGTTTAAGCCACCTCTAGATTACTTATAACACCGAATATAAGGTAAATATTATATAAAGAATTGTTAAATTGTATTGTTTGGGAATGATGATAAGAAAAAATAGCTTATACAGCATAGTTTGTGCAGTGTGGGTCAATACAGATGCAACCACTGTAGGACTAACTATGCAGTACGCATTAGCAACAACATAACATTTCCAGGCCACAGCTGGCTGAACCCCTGGATACCAGACCTGCAGATTCCATTCAGATAGCCTACTCTAATATTGTACACACATGCAGGCACATATATAATATACTTAATCTAGCCCTGGGACCAGTTCTATGTGCCAGGTACTGTCCTGATCATTTTACAAATATTAATTCATTTCATCTTTATAATAACTCTATTATATAGGCACTATCATTATCCCCATATTACATAAGACGAAATCAAGGCCACAGGCTAAATGTCCTGCCCGAAGTTACATAGCCAGGGTGTGAGTTTGAAACTATATATATATAGATATAGATATAGATATAGATATAGATATAGATATAGATATATAAATATAAAACTTTTTAAAAAGTTATCTCTGATAGTGCAATTACAG
The DNA here is from genome assembly GCF_000334495.1 of Tupaia belangeri chinensis. Classification (NCBI taxonomy): domain Eukaryota; kingdom Metazoa; phylum Chordata; class Mammalia; order Scandentia; family Tupaiidae; genus Tupaia; species Tupaia belangeri. The sequence continues at coordinate 4,221,542 of NW_006159536.1, forward strand.
GTAGGATTTTATATTTTGTCTATGTGCATTTTCTAATTTTCAAGTTGAGCATGGAATATTCTTGTAAGAAAAAAATTTGTTTGGGTTTTTTGTTTTGCTTTGTGCATAAACAGAACCACCACCAAAGAAATAGGACAGAAAAAGTCCAAATTATTATGGTAGAGTTGATAGTTGCAACCTGAAGATGGAAAGCAAAAGAATAAATGTAAGATAAAACTGGAAGGTCAAGATCTGAGCTCAAATTTTAATTCAATAGTCTTGACTGATAAATGCAAAAAACTCTAGAAATCTATTTATTTGGGACTATTTTTCTAAAAGGAATGTAGTAATTCCATGAAACATTAAAATAAATGTGCTATGATAAGAAGGTATAATATTCATTTAGTTTGAAACACTGTATTAAACCAAGGTAAAGTGATTTTTTTTTTTGCTGCAGGATATTCAAATCTTCAGTGACTCTCCCAGAAACTAATGTTTTCCAAACTTACCTCTCCATGAAACACTTTTTCAAAGAATCTCCCCTAATACCGAAGATTTATAAGACATACTCCACAGAAATCTGGAGTATTTCCTTTAAACAATTACTGCCTACAAAGCTCTACTGTGAACACAAGCTAATAACAAAGATCTGAATTCTAGTTCCAGCTCACTAGTGACCAGCTCATCTGAGATCACTTAATCAAAAATAAAACAGGGTAGGAGCAGCAGTAGCATAATGGCTATGTCGCTGAACTCCCATGTTGTTGACTGCAGTTCAAGTCCTGGACCCAGTGTCTTAAACTCACACCAGGCACATGCATTTACATGTAACCAATGGACATCCTCCTGTACAGTTTAAGCCACCTCTAGATTACTTATAACACCGAATATAAGGTAAATATTATATAAAGAATTGTTAAATTGTATTGTTTGGGAATGATGATAAGAAAAAATAGCTTATACAGCATAGTTTGTGCAGTGTGGGTCAATACAGATGCAACCACTGTAGGACTAACTATGCAGTACGCATTAGCAACAACATAACATTTCCAGGCCACAGCTGGCTGAACCCCTGGATACCAGACCTGCAGATTCCATTCAGATAGCCTACTCTAATATTGTACACACATGCAGGCACATATATAATATACTTAATCTAGCCCTGGGACCAGTTCTATGTGCCAGGTACTGTCCTGATCATTTTACAAATATTAATTCATTTCATCTTTATAATAACTCTATTATATAGGCACTATCATTATCCCCATATTACATAAGACGAAATCAAGGCCACAGGCTAAATGTCCTGCCCGAAGTTACATAGCCAGGGTGTGAGTTTGAAACTATATATATATAGATATAGATATAGATATAGATATAGATATATAAATATAAAACTTTTTAAAAAGTTATCTCTGATAGTGCAATTACAGGTAGGATTTTATATTTTGTCTATGTGCATTTTCTAATTTTCAAGTTGAGCATGGAATATTCTTGTAAGAAAAAAATTTGTTTGGGTTTTTTGTTTTGCTTTGTGCATAAACAGAACCACCACCAAAGAAATAGGACAGAAAAAGTCCAAATTATTATGGTAGAGTTGATAGTTGCAACCTGAAGATGGAAAGCAAAAGAATAAATGTAAGATAAAACTGGAAGGTCAAGATCTGAGCTCAAATTTTAATTCAATAGTCTTGACTGATAAATGCAAAAAACTCTAGAAATCTATTTATTTGGGACTATTTTTCTAAAAGGAATGTAGTAATTCCATGAAACATTAAAATAAATGTGCTATGATAAGAAGGTATAATATTCATTTAGTTTGAAACACTGTATTAAACCAAGGTAAAGTGATTTTTTTTTTTGCTGCAGGATATTCAAATCTTCAGTGACTCTCCCAGAAACTAATGTTTTCCAAACTTACCTCTCCATGAAACACTTTTTCAAAGAATCTCCCCTAATACCGAAGATTTATAAGACATACTCCACAGAAATCTGGAGTATTTCCTTTAAACAATTACTGCCTACAAAGCTCTACTGTGAACACAAGCTAATAACAAAGATCTGAATTCTAGTTCCAGCTCACTAGTGACCAGCTCATCTGAGATCACTTAATCAAAAATAAAACAGGGTAGGAGCAGCAGTAGCATAATGGCTATGTCGCTGAACTCCCATGTTGTTGACTGCAGTTCAAGTCCTGGACCCAGTGTCTTAAACTCACACCAGGCACATGCGTATGCGTGCCTAAGATCCCAAGAGGAGAATGGAGGAGAAGGGATTGCAGTGTGGCCATTTCCTCTGGGGGGTGATTTCTCGCTTTCTGTCTCTCTGTCTCTTTGGAGAGCATACATGCCCTGTAGCAAAAACCTCTCAAAAAAATAAATACATAAATAAATAAAATAAAACAGGGTTAGTATTACCGGCTCTTGGCCTCTCTGACATGTTTAAGAACTGAAATAAGTTTGAAAAGTACACGCATATATATATTAGCAGTACAGATGATCCTTAAAGTGCAGTAAAAAATTCATGTATAACCTCAGAATCCTCCCAAAATTCAACTGCTAATAGGTTACTGTTGACCAGAAGCATAACATGACAACATAAATAGAAAAATGCATAGTTTATATCACACACACACACACACACACACACACACAGAGAGTAATGTATTCCTACAATAAAGAAAGCTTGAGAAAAGAAAATGTTAAGAAAATCATAAGAGAAAATGTCTTTATTGTACTGTACTGCATTTTCCAATACATTTACCGAAAAAAATTCACATATAAGCAGACTCAAGCATTTCAAACTCATGTTGTAGAATCCTATGCAAACAACTGCCTTCTCTCCATAATCTAGGGCTATGTTAACATCACTTATACTATTAATAGCTTCCCATATACCTTTCCTGGGGAGTTAAGCTTAAAAGGAGCCTTTTCAAGGAACTTTCTCAGCAGTAAATATAAAGCAACCACACTTGGAGACTTTTTAAGGGGCCATATTTATTAGTGAGGATTTACTCTTTGAAATCTCTTATCTATCCTATAGCCATCGATGTTTCAGATCTCTATCAGGAAAAAAGCCTGCCCTAACTCCTGCCACATGAGGAAAATCATTCCATTTTCTGAAACGAATTGTGGAAGAATTACATAATATGAAAGAACACAATATCCTCATCACAAAGCACCACAAAAATTAAGCCAATGCATCAGGCAAGTTAATTTCTTATATACAATTCTTTCACCATTTTAATTACTTAAAATCCTGAACTTGCTGCCTTTATACATATGTAAGGACTGTCTTCAAAAAGTTTAAGGAAAAAGGTATTATGAAAAAATAATGCATGGACTTCAAAAAATATTGCACAAAAATAAACTCATATGTTAATTACATTTGTCCACAGACTTTCTGTAGTCTCCTTGAATAGACCACAAATACAAATGCTACCTGGAATTATTGTTCTTGTTAAGCTTAGCTTAGCTTTGTACAGTGTTCTATGTGCACTCGACATTTTTGCAATCAACACTCCATATTCTTTTCTACCAGGCAAACAAACCCCCAAAGTCAACAAAAGAAGGCCTCTCTATGAACAGCAGGATTTCTTGAACCCTCAACCATAGTATATTTTATCATCTCTTTGCTAAACAACTTTTTAAAAATAAAAATAAAAAGGCCATGTGTTTTTGCAGTCTTCATTTGTAGACAGGTCAAATAAAAAGGATGCAAGAAGTTATTTGCAAAACAATGTTCAATATGGCTCCGTTATCACAGAGAAATCCCTTCTTCCAAAACTCTAAGCATCTCCAAAACCAAAACCAAAACCAAATTAGACACATACTAGAAAGAAAAAGGAAAATATGGGGCCAGATTCACCAATGGTTGATGATTTGACGGGAGCTGAGTGATGAAGTCTTGTCAAGAAGATGGGGCTCATAATAAAATCAGTTAGAAATTTTTCATAATAAAGTTTTTTCCCAAAGAAAGAAAGGAGGAAATTATGGTATTAGACAATAATAACCTATGACACTGTATTTCTTTATCTTATGATTTCATAATTCTAAATGTAATTATTTATTAAATTCATTCTCTATCAGAAACATCACAAGGCTCATTATCACACTGGTGCTGTACTGTTCCATTGTCTTTATACCTAGTAGTCAGCAAGCTGCATGACCGCAGAGCACATGCCCTGCTCGCAGCATCTAGCATGGCACCTGCAAATAATCAGTTGCTGGGGAGGAAAGTTTGCTGAATCAATGAATAAAATCCTACTTCTTTGTTTCACCAGAGAATTCAAACTGAATCCAACACCACAGTGTTCTCTCATTTCTTTTAAAAATAAAATCCTGAGTGCCTGTGTTGTCCAAGGTTCGAATTACTGAACAAGACAAAGCAAGAACAAACGAAATATTAGAAGTATACTCTTATTTATCCATGTGACATCACACACACATACTTGACTCTCAATCTTCATTTCCTCAGCCCCCAAATGCTGGGAAAAAACCTTACAAAACAAATGATTTTCATCACCTAAAATATGTAAATACCTTGCCTCTTAGAATAGGCAATGATGCTAATATTTTTCTGTAATTATTTTTCTTTTCTTCCAGTTCAAATTCTTGTTCCAATGTCCTTCTCATTCTCTGTCACCAATATTCTATACACATAGACAAGAGTCTGACCACATTTATGGCATATAGGATAAGTAAAAAGAGGAAAGAGATGGAGAAAAGTTAAACCATCAACCTCTGCCTTGAACATGCTATTACCTATAGTGCCCATCCTTGTCAAAGGCCTCATAAAACATCAACTCAATTTCTCATCTTTTCTATATTGGCCTCAACATGAGATCCACCATCAATGACTAGACAGAGAAGTATTCTCAGTCCAGCTGGAAGGGAAGGGGAAGAAGATAGGACAAGAGATAGACTAGACTTTGTTATCCCCTTTGGAGACCACAGAAAGAGGTGGTGCCTTCTGGCACCTGAAGTAGGCATTCTGAGTAAATTTTCATGCAGAAGTAAAGAAAACTCTATGGTTTAATTCAAGTACACCAAGGGTCAAATAGTATTTTCTGAACTGATGTAGCATCTGTGTATTATAAGAAACAAAAAGCAAATATGCAAACAACTCAGGGAAATTATTAGAACAAGTCCTTTGAATAAAGTAGGCTGATGACCCTAAGTAACAGACATTTCTCTATCTGGGTCACTCACCAGAACCATATTTGGATTTTTGTACTAAAAGGCAGCAATAGTGAAACAAAGTGAATGAAGTCACTTGATCAAACCACTTTACAAACACCATCATAGTTGAGGTCTTTATGTTTCTTTACATTCTGTGCCATTCATTTCAAATACTTTTACTTTTCTTATTCATACTTTATTTCCTTATTTTTTTAATACAATGAGTATGCATTACTCTTATAGCTCAGAATAGAACAATATGACAGATAGAGCTAACTACCTGAAAGAAAAACATGAGTTTCACTTTGGAATCACACACAGGACTCATTCAGTGGCAACAGGAAAGGAATGGTTAGCAATTAGGATAAACTGTGGTTGGCAGTTTCTTACTGGGATCCACAACAGGAGCACTGGAGTTCCAGGTCTGGATACAGTCTGGCTCCATGGCATGCTAGGCACCGGGATCCAAAACAGGAGCACTGGAGTTCCAGGCCTGGATACAGTCTGGCTCCATGGCATGCTAGGTATTTGAGCTTAGGCAAAATAACATACTCCTTGCTCACTCACCTATAAGGAGATAAGGAAACCTGCCTCAAAGGACAGTTCCTCTAAGGAAGGCTCTAGTGCACTCCTGAACCCAGCAAGTTCTCTACATATGGTCACTATTCACTATCTCTAAATGTCTTTAAAATCCTTTAAGTGTTGACCTTAGCTACTATTTTGAGAACATATGTTGGGAAATTTCTTAGAGAGGACTATGCATTGCCTATTTCTCATAATGCTATCTTAACTGAAATGCAAAAACTTGGTAATGAATAAAAGGTAAAAGAACACACAATGACCTAATGAGTAAGGTATTCAGACTTGAGTCAGATTCTGAGTCTACTGATACTAGCATTTAATCCCATCCTCAAGAATCAATGAAGAGGGACCAGCAGTTGGTGTAATGGCTAAGTTGCTGAACTCCCATGTAGTTGACTGCGGTTATAGTCCCAGACCCAGTGGCTTAAACTCACGCCGGGCGCATGTGCATGCGAGCCCAATATCCCAAGAGGAGAATGGAGGAGAAGGGATTGCAGCGTGGCCATCCCCCCTGGGGGGTGATTTCTCGCTTTCTATCTCTCTGTCTCTCTGTGTGGTGAGTGCACGCACCCTATAGCAAAAACCTCTCTACAAAAAAAAAAAGAATCGATGAAGATAATCCCTCCCAAAAACTTTTATCCATCATCAACTCTACTTGTAATTCCTGAATCTTAGACTCCTTTTCATCTGTACAGTTCTGGACTTTCGCTTCTGGGAGAGAATGTTGATGGGACCATTTTGTAGCATCTGAGAGTGCATCATAACTAATAATACTGATACTTATGACAGAGTTTTGGATTTTAGGGCGCAATCAAGACATGATTGTGGAACTCTTCAGTGGAATGTTCAGGAAAGATTTTACGCTATTACACTCAGAGGCCAGTACTCAAGTTTTATAGCATGCTGGCCATGATTGGTAAAAGGGAGTAAAGGCAGTGGAGAGGTGGGGGTGTTTAAACATCAGGATATCTGAGAACAAGGACAAGCTCAGCAGCTGTAAGACTTGGAGTCAAATTGGGCACTGTGGTTAGTGAGAGCCTGTCTAAGTCATTTTTGATTCCTGAGCTTTCTGACAAATGCAATAACTCCCTGTTCTAGGTATTTACTTAAACTAAATATGGGGCTAACAGGAGGTATGGTAGTGAAGACATTACATTCCCACATAACAGACTGTGGTTGGAGTCTGAGAGCCAGTGACTTGGAAATCACATCAGGCACATACGTGTGAGTGAGTGCCCAAAATCCTGAGAGGAGAACAGAGTAGAAGGGATTGTGGTGTGGCCAACCCCTGGGGCGGTAATTTCTCACATTTCTCAATTTTCTTCTGTCTCTCCCCAGTAAGCCCACATACCCTATGACAAAAACCTTAAAAATAAACAAATAAACAAACAAACAAATAAATCTACTTATAAACTACTGAATACTCTGGGACCATAATCTTTATCAAGGTTAACAGTCTGACTTAAAATTGGAGGGAATTAATTTATCTTGAGAGAATTGAGAGCCTGCAAACTATTAGACAATTTGGCCTTTTTAAGATGGTGACTGGTGGAGGAGGATATGTAGAAGTCTCAGACAGCAAGCATTTATTGAACACCAACTGCATACCAGCACAATGTGCTACAGGGAAGGATATCGTGAGGCACTGTATGCCATGGTTCCACTCCCCCCCCCAAACACACACACACACACACACACACACACATCCATTGAGCTGCTAAATGTAACATTTTTCCTGTATGAGAAGCCTCAATGTCTATTGCAGGCACTTAGATCCCAGCACTCCATGCATTTTATTGGATTTGTGCAAGATCCAATATAGCAGCCCATGCCTCCATGGGTTCTTTCAGCAGCCACTATAATCCTTCATGAAATATCAAAACTTTTTAAATTATTATTTAAGCTTTTTAATGTTTTAAAGCCTAATAAAAACTGCACCCTGTACAAGACAAGTATTCCACAGAAAGAATTTTTAAAATTACTTAATTACCTAAATACAAGGGTAAAGCAACCCAAATGTCCCTCAACAGATGAGTGGATATATAAAATATGACTGGTATACCCATACAATACATATTATTCAACCATAAAGGAGGATGAAGCACTGACAAATGTTCCAAAGATGAGCCTTCAAGAAGCCAATCACCAAGGGCCACATACTTACTGTATGAAATGTTCTGGATAGGCAAACCTATAGCAGCCATAAGTAGATAGGTGGCTGACAGAGGCTAGAGGATTAGAGGTTTACAGCTAAGAGAAATGAGGCTTTCCTTTTGGATATAATTAAAATATTCTAAAGTTGATGGTGGCAATGGATACACAACTCTGAGAATACATTAAAAGTCACTGAATTATACATTTTTAAATGGGTAAACTGGATGGTATATAAATTATATCTCAGTACAGTTGTTTAAGAAAGTAAACTGGTTATAAAATCATGAAAAAGGTATAAATATAAACCAAAATCTTAAACCATCAAAAATGTGCCATGAAAACTTTAAAAAGGTCTAAGAGCCGACTATTTAAGCTTATTTTCATGTATGGGTGATTTAGAAAACACAGATTTTTAAATTTTTATTATTATTATTAATTTGCTATTGGTTGTGTGTTCTCTTGCAGAGGCAGAGAGAGAGAGAAAGTGAGGACAACCCCCCCATACCTCCTCCCCCACTGGAGCATGACCAAAGAGAGAGAGAGAAAGTGAGGACACCCCTCCCATACCTCCTCCCCCACTGGAGCATGACCATGCTGCAATCCCTACTCCATTTCCCCTTTCAGGATTCTGGGTATGCATGCACATGTGCTGGAGTTTTTGAAGCCACTGGGCCTGGGACTCTCTCACAGAGTGGGCTTTGTGAGATCTGGCTGCCTTAACCACCGTGCCACCAGATGGCCCAAAACATGATTGTTATTCAAACAGAATTTCATGGTAGTCTTTGCTGTTTAGGTTTCCACTGACTACCATGATAACTAAAAAATAACAAAAATAATCTCAGATTTGAGTTAAATAAATGAATCATACTTACTCTTTTTCTTCCAATAGACCCAAATAATACTGGATTTCACTCATTTCATTCACAAAGAAAATAAGAGCCCTTTACTACTCACTGCTGAAAATGTAGGTACTCTAGCTTCCTAAAATGGATACAGTGGTTCCCCAGACCCTTAGTCTGCAAGCCATCTCCTACATAGCCTCTACCACAGAGGTCACAGAGGGGTCACCAGGGTCTCCTATGCCCTGCAAGCTGGTCTACATTTCAACCATATCTAAAGGATTACTGTCTACCACTACTTGCTTTTCAGATTATAAAACTGTTAGTAGAAAACTGACATTCAAATTATCCATTACAGGGGCCTTGTTAAAAAAATGTGGGTGTGTGTTATGTGTGTGTATGTGTATTTAAAAGGCAACCTTAGCACACTAAGAGTTAAGAAATCTTTCATACTAATTCTATATTATGTCTTCATGATAAAACATGCTATTGTATTAAAATACATTATTTTTAATTCTTCTTAAACAGCAGCCCATCAAGAAATTATTGATGGGGTAACTAAAAAGCATGTACACATTTGGGAAAATTTATCCAAATTATGCATGCTTCTAAAAGATACTACTGCTTTCATCCAGATGGAGTTATAAGATTAAAATTCACAAGAATTATTTTTATAACTTGTCTGTCCTTCCCAAGTCTGACACTTGGACACACCATTTGCTTATGAACCTTAGCCCCTAAGCCCCAAAGGACATTCTTTCGCTATACCATTGAGTTGGCAGCTATTGTTCCAATTTCCCTACTGATGAGCCAAACAGTTAATCTGTTTTAACACACAATGCATAAAAGGTTTCATTTCAGTCCAGAAAAGAGAAAGAGACACTTATAATCACTGGGCATTCATATTTGAATGACAGCTAAACATAAAGGAACATCAGGCATGCAGCCATCTGGAAAAAAGCTGGTATTCTTTCGTATTATCTATTCTCAAACCTTTAAGACAAAAGGGTCAGAGGTTGGCCAAAGACTTCCATTTAGTAAGATGCTCATTTCAAATCCATGGCCATTAATAAACATTCTGTCAGGCCCACAATAAAAGACAATCAGCTTCTCTCTCCTTCCATTTGGCGCATTCTGAAAGACGTCTTCATAATAAACATATACATGCACACTTAGAATTATTTTATTTACGAGGATGAATTGTGTGTGCCTGCTTAGAAGTAATACTTTTTTAGTTCCAGATGAGAAAGAAACATAGTTTACTGGGTATTAATACACAATAATTGCAACATTCATTTTAATACAAAAGACAAAGTAGGCAATCAACCTGTGCTTATTATTAAAATTACAATTTTTCCCTTTTTACGTTATTGAACCTCAACTGGAGATACTAAATTTATTACAAAATGCCAATGAAAACCACAATATAGAAAGTCTCACTGCCTAGCTTTAAAACAAAATCCTATTGTATGTTATATATTTAACTTGAACACATCTTTTAGTTTTCAGTATTAACACTCAGGTTTTGGGGGGGAAAAATTCTGTCCATCCTAAAAACTAAAGGTGAGAGGTTATTTTTGCTAATTCTCAACACATAGACACCAACTTGTCCTTCCTAAAAACTAAAGGTGAGAGGTTATTTTGCTAATTCTCAACACATAGACACCAACTTTGACAGTGTATTCAAAAGATTGAGTCCCAGTCCTTCCACAAGCTACGTTTTCCTGAAGACAGTCCCAATTCTGTTGGTAGAAAGCAATGTCTTTCCCCTTGTTGCTGAAACAATCAACAAGACAAAGATGTCCTTCCAGGCTTGTTTCCAGCTCCTTTCTCCCCACATAAGTCAACTAGTCTCAATCTTACCTGCCATATGCAAAGGTTATTAATGCCTAATCATCAGCACCATTGCTCACTCTCATTAGCAAAAGAAGCAAGCGCATCCATGGAGGACAGCATCCATTGGTGCGGCATTGTAGCTAACATTTCTTCGCACATCCTTACAGTTCTTGTTACGGGCAGCACACTCCCCACATTTCATACATTGAAAACCTAAACTCTATTGGGATGATATTAAGAGGCAGGATTTGGGGGAGGTAATTAGATCCTGTGGGTAGGATCAGTGCCCTTGTGAAGAAGGGTAGTGAAGGGCCAGCAGATGGCTTGGAATGTAAGTTGGTTGGATCTCATGTGGCCCCTGCTTGGTCTGAGTCCTGAATGGCAGCTTGACAATCACGCTGAGCATGTCTGCATGCACACCCAGAATGCCAGAAGAAGAATGGAGGAGACTGGACTGTGATGTGGCCACCTCCCTCGTGGGTGGTTTCTCACTTTCTCTCTCTGTGGTAAGCACAAATGCCCTATAGCAAAAACTAAAAAATATCAATCAATAAATAAACTGGTTATGTTTTATTTTATTTTCTCAAAAAAGGAAAAAAGAAAGGGTGGAGGAGAACTTGTTTCCTCTCTCTCCATCCTATGGGCACGCAGAGAAAAGACAGTCATCTGCAAACCCAAAAGTGGGTCCTTACAAGATACCATATCTGCCAGCACCTGATCTTGGACTTTGCATTCTTCAAAAATATGAGAAATACAAGAGGACTTTTAAAATTTTGTGGAGAGAGACCAGCAGGTGGTATAGTGGTTAAGACTCCCACAGGGGTGACCATGGTTCAAGTCCTGGGCCTGGTGGCTTGAAAATTATCCCAGTGTGGTGTGTGTGTGTGTGTGTGTGTGTGTGTGTATGTGTGTGTGTATGTGTATGTGTACGTGTGTATGCGTGTGTGTATCTGCTCAAAATCTCAAGAGGAGAATGGAAAATGGATTGTAGTATGGCCTCTTTACTGGGGGTGGAGAAGTGGTGATAATTTCTCTCTCTCTCACTTTCTCTCTCTTTCTCTTCTCTCTCCAGCGAGCACACATACCCTACAGCAAAACCCTACAATAACAACAAAAAAGTCTGGGGAGAAATGTAAGTATGAGTTTGTTTTAATGCAAAAAATAAAAAATGAAATTCATGCATAGTTTTTTTCATAATATTCACTTTACATGAACTTTTGGAAGACCTCTCATAATGTTCGCTGTTCCATCACCTGGCATATGGCCTATTTGTTACAGCAGCCAGACTGACTAAGACAATCACCCTCTAAGCAGAGACCCATGATCCCTTACATTTCACAAG
>NW_006159536.1:4233468-4234541 GCF_000334495.1 Tupaia belangeri chinensis
AGATTTATTTTAGATATCAACTGATCAATTATAGACTAGAAACCAGGCTTCTACTTCTCCAGAAGTTATCACATCCTAATTAAACCCATAAGATCCAGTCTTAACTATTTAACTCTGTGGAAGCCAGAGACCAGGCTGGGTTTGCTGCCCACCAGGCCTTCCATGCCACACCTACCCAGCATGCTGCTGACACCCCTGCAGGAGGGGTAGAACTCTTCTCTCTAAGGAGGCTGTATTCAGAGCTGGATCCTGAGCCTGTCCCTAAGAATAGTCCCATTGGCAGAGCGTGCAGAGACAGCTCACAGGCCAACTCACAGTGAAGAGCAGCCTTCCTTTGATGTGACCACAAGGAAAGTTATATCGGCCTGAAGCAACCCAATATGCTGATTTGCACAGGACTATCCCAGTTTATATCCATGGTCTAAGGATAAGTATCCCTTTGTACTCCCGAGAGTGTCCGAATCTGAAATAATAAGTAATGGCTGCCCTAGGTATACCTATCTGAAGGAATCTTGGTTTTAGTGTCCCTCCCCTCCTCCCATGGCTCAGAACCCCTTGCCTCCCCTTCCTCATGTTTGGGAAATTGCCAGTGGTAATTAAGCATGACTGAGGTTCTACATGAAACAGTAATTGAATAACAGGATCCAAAGGGGATTAAATATACCTTCTTAAACATCCTTCTGTACCCTCACCTCTCATTTCTGCCCCTGACTAAATCTTACCCCAAAACAGCTCAAAAGGCATTTTTGCTAGGAAGCTTTCTCTGCTGTTCTGCCACCTCTCCATCCCCAGAGAAAGTATCTGTATCTTCTCTTTCCACAGCACAGTATATATCCCACTCATTAACCTGAACCTCCCAGTAAACAGTGAGCTTCTTGAGGTAGAGACCGTGCCTTCTTAACCACCATATCGTTAGAACTCAGTGCAATCTCTGGCATATAGTAGGCATTTAATAATTTCATTTCATGATTTTTTAAAAGTATTTTGGGGTCGGAATGTAAAGGGTCCAAAGGCCTTGCTCAGGAAATAGAGTTTCATGATATGGTAGCGGGAGGGGGGGGGCGTGTAAAAAG
>NW_006159536.1:4245727-4260955 GCF_000334495.1 Tupaia belangeri chinensis
GGGGCGTGTAAAAAGGCATCTTAGGAGGAACTTACCAGGCTAGTTTTCGGAAAGGTAATTTGAGGCCAAGAAGATCATCTGGAGGGCCTTACCTGGTCCATGCAACCAAACTTTCAGGTAACTGAGTAACAACACATTAACCCCATATTTCCCGTCAGACACATTTCCCTATTTGTTACCATCCCACCTCCGTTAAAGGTATCACCATCTCGCATTTATAAAAATCTCAAAATTTTACCTTATTTCATTTTTAAACTTTTTCTATAGGGCAAATGCACTCACCAGAGAGAGAGACAGAGAAGAAAAGTGAGAAATCACCTACCAAGGGGATGGCCACATGGCAATCCCTGCTCCTCCATTCTCTTCTCAAGATTTTGGACACACATGTACATGTGCCTAGTGTGATTTTCAAGTCACCAGGTTTGGGACTTGAACTTTGGAGTTAGCGCTGTGGAATCTAGCTGCCTCAACCTCCAGGCCACCTGTAGGCCCTTTTTTTGTTTTATTTTGACTCGTGTGTTTTCATCCCTCACTTCATTTGATTCTTACCATAAACCTGCAGGTAGGTAGATCCTATATGTAGTCCTTCATGAATATAAATTGATTTACTAAGAGCATACAGCTAGCAAATTTCCATACTTCAGTTCTAAAATGTGAAACAAACAATTCTCCTAGTTCTGTCAATTACGCTAACAATTTTTTGCGACCTACACTAAAAGTCACGATCACCTTAGATTCAAAACCCTTTAATTGACACCGATTTCCAACACTCCTTTTGATTCTTAATTCATTCTTTTTCTGTTCCATCCATCCTAAGCTGGCCCTCTCTGAGTCAGTCATTCACACCTCTAGTGCCTAGATTCTTTTGTGACAGTTGTGTCTGGTCTTCTAGATTATACTCTCTTCTCACTGCAGGGCATTCTAAACAACTCAGGCAGAGTAATATTGATGTTAAGTACTGCCTTTATCCAATCCCATGAGTTGCAGAAAACCTACAACAGCTCCACACACAGCAACTTCAATGTCAAGATCAAACTAGCACAGTGACATCTGAGGCCTCTTGATTACTTGATCCCATTAGACTTACCCCATTGTGTTACTACTACCCTTCCCACATGAATCCTGCTCACTCTGTCCAGTCACCTTGTCATCATCGCCCCAATGTCTACACCCACATTGATGCCTCTACTCCCCATCTATCTGCCAAGGCTCAGCTCTGCCTCGTCCCTTCCTTGAATCATTTCCTAATCCTCTGCTTCTAATATTATTTTATAGTATATGTTTTGCCACTAAATTCCCAATCTCTTAAATTCTGTCTTAGTTAAATCACATAAATAGGCATCGTTCCAACTATATGCAACTCCTTTAGGAAAGAGTCCTGTCCTAAGCCTCCCTCCATTGGTCTCAGTTGCACTGGTCTTTCCTAGCACACTAGTGAGGCTTCTACATACTTATCTGGGCTTAACCTATTAACATTTTAATCACAACTACCAATTTATTTTAAATGTAACATCCTAAAGAGCCCAAATGTGAGAGAAAATCAAGGCCATGAGCCACCTGGAAAGCACATTGTAGGAGGGATGATGAAGGAATAGGAGACTTTTAGATTAAAGTACAGATGCTCCAGTCTTCTCTGTGTACCCTGGAAAACAAAGCTTAAAGAGTTCAGCATCAAAGGGGAACTGATGTAGAAAATTCCCAATTTTAATGCTATGATTCTAATAAAAAGATTTCTCCAGGGAGTGCTCTCTACTGGAAAAGGGCAATAGTTTTTCTTTAAATGTATATATTTTTGAACGCAAGAATCCATTTTAAGTGAAATTTTCCAAATAGTTAACCGAAAGGAAAAGTATCCTTCCTTGAAGTTTTTTAGGATAAGACTAATTTTAAAATAAAAACTAGGGACAATATACAAAGTAAATGAAATGGCCAGCTATTGTGACATAGAGCCTTTGAAAAAATGTAAAAGAAACCAAAAACCCAATGGGGACTTAGTTTGCATTTCAAATAGATGGAAAGAAAGTTTCTTGGGGAGCAAAATAAAAAATGCAGCACTAAATGCTGGTGAGGGCTTTGCCCACATTGTGCTCTTATGGTCTGGTCCTTGAATCGAACACACAGGATGCAGCTTAATACAGAAATTTTGGCATCCTCAATATTAAAAAATTCTGTCTTTTTACAGGTCAGTTTTTTAAAACCTCATTCTGTGTATAACAAATGGGTTTCTGTAACTCTAGCATATTGCTTAGCTTAAAAAAATCCTAAATCTGGCATGACCAAGAGAACCTAATTTAGTCTACACAGCAATGTGAGAAGTTTCCAGTTCGGTTCTAAAGTCAGACACCATGACTTGTTACGGAATTTTTTTCCCTACTGCAATCAATACCACCATAATTCTAATGTACATCCACCTTGCGAGTACTGTGAAAGGGGCATGAGCACATGAAAAAACCAATTGAGATGGTACAGGGCCTGCTCTTCTCCCTCAGAGCAAAACAGAAAATGGTTGGTTATATTTGAGCTGAATGAACTTAATTTTAGTAATTCAAGGCTTTACAGAATGAATTTAGAATCAGTGAAGTGGCTTTCTTTGCATTCAATTGAAAATATAAAAAGCTACTTCTTGTATTTAAATGTCCTCATAAAGTAATCCATATATCTTCACATTTCGATTATAGAAGAGCTCCAAAGTGAAAGTGTCTATCAACAATTCCATTTATCTGTGGACAATTCATTGCCTACAATGAATAAAAGCCCCTAAAAGTAATTAAGGTAGATGAGAAATAGAAAATTAAATTTTTTTTAAAAAAGATTCCCTGTTTTAAATAATGCAGCAATCTGAGCAGAATTAACCATCATAAAATAGCTTTTTATCTTCCTTATGTCCTGTAAAAGATAAGATTTATCCTATAAACATCTCTCTTATAATGAGCTTTCTGGCTCCCTCAAGTAAGTCATATCTCCTCTCTCTTACTGGCCCCAACGACATGCATCCCAGCATTTAAAAAAAATTACACACATGCACACTTTCATAGGTCATGAAAAGTCAGTAGCCTCCTAAAACTGGATGTTTTCATTCCATTTTTTATAT
This sequence comes from Tupaia belangeri chinensis, assembly GCF_000334495.1. Classification (NCBI taxonomy): domain Eukaryota; kingdom Metazoa; phylum Chordata; class Mammalia; order Scandentia; family Tupaiidae; genus Tupaia; species Tupaia belangeri. The sequence goes on from NW_006159536.1 coordinate 4,248,819, forward strand.
TGCATTTATACAGTCTGGAGGATCTGGTTATGTTCCATTATCCAGCACCCCGTATAACCTCAAGAAGAAATCATTACATCCTCCAGATCACAATTTCTCTGTTGGGAGTAGACGAGAGAAGTAAAATAATCATTACAACATATATTCATTCGCTTCAGTCCCATGTATTTTTAAATTGAGGTAATGGTACAAAATTTATTATTAACAGTTCACGTGCTACGTTAAAATAGAAAATCTCCCAAACACTAAAAAGTCTAGTTAACTAAAGGATAATAGATGCACCATGAGCTGCACACCTGACAAAGCATCCTGTGGGTATGTTGTAAATAGCAGATTTATGGAAATCATCAATTCTAGAGCTATGCATTCTTTTTGATGGTGAAAGCTATCATTGACCACTGATTACTTCTGATAGAAAATAAAGTCAGAACATTACCAGGACCTGCGGTTGCCATTTGAAGCAAAAGGCTAGAAATTATGTACCCATTCTAACCCTGCCTCTACAGCTCCCATGCTGGGAGCCCTGGGGCAACATTTAATCTCTTCTTGTTTAAGTAGCTACAGCCTCAAAACAGGGACAAGCATTAGTATTTAATTACTCTCACAGCAGTTTAGTGAGAAAGGTTAAAGTAGAGAGGGGCCTTCAGATTAGACCTACAGTAATAGGTGACAGTGATATTGGTGTCAAAGTGGGAAGATGCTGTTGAAAACACCCTGGGCACCTCCATTTGCACTAGCTGAAGTCCCTTTACTATCTCTATTGATTAAAAGAATGCCAGCTATATACATTCATGATGGAATTAATCAGAATGCCATTAGAAAGAAAATATGGTACTGTATTTATTTTAATAAAGCTCCCTTTATGACATCAGACTCATTATCCAAGTCTAAAGGACGCTGTGCTCTACGGGGGAGATACTGTTTGAACAGCAGGTTGGCAAGGGGAGGCCCCGCTGGGTACAAAGGACTTGGACCATCAGGCAGAGCAAATAAAATGCTCTGTAGTGCAATTCCATTTTTCTTTGCAAATGCCTTTAAATGATACAGTAAAGCAAGTCTGTCATCTCATATGCACACATGGGATCACCTGGCTTTAGGCAATATATCTAGAAAGTGACTAGTTCCTCAAAGGAACAAATGTCTAAGATTTAGCATAGTTAAGATTATCAATGGGTCTTTTCAGACCTATATATATAATTTAAATAAAAGCTGTAATGATGTAAACATGGGGAATGGGAGAGATATGGACCTGAACTGTCACAGAAAGAAGGTATGAATGAAAACCTACTCACCTATATTAAAGCAGCCTATAAACCTTCTAATCATACCACTAATGAGAATATTTATATGGGGCCTGCCCAGGGCCTGGTGCTTAAATGAGCTGGATCCCACATGGTTCACTGCATAGTTTGAGTCCTAGACCCAGCAGCTTGAGAAACATGCTAGTCACTTGTGTGTGCATGCCCCAAATCCCAACAGGATGGAGAAGTAGAGGAGAAGAGATTGGGGCATGACCACGTCCCATGGAGGAGCTTTCTTGTTCTCTCTCTCTCTGGTGAGCACCCTCTGGAAAATTAAAACAAAAATAAATAGGTATATAAAACTACCTGTTTGGTTTTTTTGCCCTAGGGTAGATGTGCTCACCAGAGAGAAAGAGAGAGAGATAGAGAAAGTGAGAAATCATCCCCTGGGGGGATGGCCACACCAAAATCCCTTCTCTTCCATCTTCCTCTCAGGAAGATGGCATGCTCATACATGTACCCAGCATGATCCTTAAGCCACCAGGACCAGGACTTGAACTATGGTGGGTCATTTAGGAGTCCAGTGCCTTAACCATGATGCCACCTACTGGCCCCAAATTAATTTGGTTGGTGCTTTTAAAAAAATTCCTCCCTGCTATAGTTTGAATGTATCTCCTCCAAAATCGCAGTGTGGAAAGAATCTTAATGGCCAATGTGATAATATTAAGAAGTGGCTCCTTTAAGAGTGATCGGGTCCGGGCCAGCAGAAGATATAGCAGTTACATGCTGGACTCACACATGGCTGACCATAGTTCAAGTCCCGGATCTGGCAACCTGAAACTCATGCCTGATGTACATACATGTGTGCCCAAAATCCTGAGAGGAGAGTGGAATAGAAGGGATTCTGGCATGGCCATCCCCCGGGGGGTGGGGTGGGGTGACTGCTTTATGTCTCTCTGTCTTTCAAGTGACTGTACGCACCCTATAGCAAAAAGCTTTAAGGGAAAAAAAAAAAAAAAAAGAGTGACCAGGTCCTGAGGATTCTCCCTCTCAATTTGGAATTAAGGTAGTTTACCCTTCCACAATGTGTTCCAGAGTACATAGCCCTTACCAGACAACCAAACTTGCCAGCACCTTAAACTTTCCATCCTTCAGACTGTGATAAATAATTTTCTTTATAAATTAGTTTGTGTTCTTATAGAAGCACTAACAGATTAACCCATCCTCCTACCTGTGACTTACTAAGAAACTTACATGAGATTCTCCTTATAAAAGCAGTGTCCAAAGTTCTGCTCTAAACACAAGCTCTCAGAACATCAGAAAGACCACAGGGTTAGTCACCTCCTGGCTTGTTCTCAGGTCTGTACCATCCTTTGCTCTGAAGGGAACCATACTTCTCAACCAGTCTGGCCAATTGGAAAGACTGGTGGAAGACCAGAGAGCATGAGGGAAGAGGGAGGAGCAAGAGTGTCTCTCCCTCTTATCCGCTGCTCCAGGTGGCACCTCCTACTCCTTCTATAGTCTTGGTTTCAGCCAGGCACAGCTCCCCACTACCACAGGTAGTCCTAACTCCCTTTACAACTGCTTCAGCTTCTGGGGCCCAGAAATCCCACTTGCTTCCATCATTTCTCTAGCCCTCACAATGACATAGCTGCTTCCTGATGGTCTCTGGGTTGCCTCACTACCTAGAGCCGGCCTTCTCGACTCTTGCATCATCTGTGTTGACAATGCCCTGTCTGAAATTCCCTTTGTGTATAAAGGCCTGAGTAGTTTCTAGATCTGAGCAAAGAATCAGAAGACTTTTGTTTATTTAATCCTGCCTCTGTAATTAAACCACGTGGCCTTGGGGGAAAAAAATCATAATTTCTCTAGACCTGAATTTCCTCATCTATAAAACAAGGAACTGAAAGCTTTGAAAGTCCCAGTGTTAACATCATATCCCATGTCAGTTCAATCAGAAGGTCTGGGAGTAGAAGCCACGTATCATTATTTTAAAAAATATACACATACATATTCCCCAGATGGATTGTGCATAGCAAAATTTGGAGAACACTACATTAGAATGCTAGAATGTATGCCTGTGTATTTTTGTGTTTTCTAGAATTTTCTGAGATACTAGGTTTACAGTAGAAATAGGTATATTTCCATAAATTAACTCAGTTTCTTTTTAGTAGTTCTACTGTGCTCTTACTAGTGATCGTCAATGTTATTCATTTCCTGTAAGCAATACATACGTTTCATCCACACCACACATTGTACTATCTAAATAGTCAATTATCAAACAAATTCCCAGTAACTAGGCCAGAAAATCATAGTGTAAGCACCTTGAGGAAAAGGCCTAGACCAATTCGTTCCCAAGGTCCCTGATCCATGTCTGGCCTCACAGCCCCACCTCCATCTTTTTCCTATTGGAGTCTGCTGAGCCTCTGCCTTATACCATGTGAATTCCATTTCCATCAATTGCTGCCTAAGATTGCAGAATTCAGCTCCTCTGAACACAGCCTACCTCTCCCTAGTTCCATGAACTATGTATTCCTGGCTCTAACCTTGCCTTGCTTCCCAGGATTCAGCTCTTCTGACTTCCAGTTTCCCTGGCACCCTTGCTAAATACTCCCAGCACAGCTCACTCATGAGGTCACCTGAAACTTTGGCAACCAGGCCCTCACTAGCAGCAACAAGCCACGGTGGGAAATAACTAGCTTTGAAAGTGTGTATACAAGAAACGAACAGGTTAAATGTTGTGATAAGTTCGTATTGCTGCTTCTCATCAAACAGAAGTTTAATTAATACATGAAAAGAATATTTTTAAAGAATTATTTGCATAATTTTATTTATCATTGTTATTTTAATTTGCTACAGGGCACATGCGCTCACCAGAGAGATTCAGAGAGAAAGAGAGAAAGTGAGAGAGTGAAAAAAACAAGTACCAGTACTGAGACTCAAACTGTGGTTGAGTATTGGGGAGTCTAGCGTCTTAATTACCACACTACCTGCTGGCCCCTAAAAATAATTAAAGCCATGAAATTATGGCACTACAGTTCTGAGTCAGTGGAGCCTAAAGGTTGCCATGAATATCTTTACTGAATAAATACCCTAAGGGATTTTCATGCAGCTGGTCCTTAGACTATACCTTAATAATTGTCGAAGGTATACAGTCTGCTGCTTTTTGATGAAGCAAATGATATCTATATACACCTCTGGGCACACGATAAATGTTTCTCCCCAGCTGTATAAAAACCTTGCTTCTTCCAAACAACTACAGGCAGGAATGTGGCTACTTGAGACACTTGGAGGGCAGAGTAAGAAAAGTGTGGGAAGAGGAGCTCCTCCATAATCCAACCCTGGCTCAAATCCTCAAGTGCATATCCTAACTCGCATACCCCAGCCATACTATGGTAGAGATATCCAAGAGGTTGAGTATCCTTTCTTACTCTTATGACTTTGAAGGGTATCCTGAAACAATCTGTAAAAAAAAAAAAAGGATCTCAAAAACACTATATCTTCACTAGAACTTGTTCCTCCTTTGCCTTTCTCATCAAGAAAATCCCTGGGGCCAACAGGTGGTGTAGTGGTTAAGGCACTGGACTCCCACTTGACCAACTGCAGTTCCAGTCCTGGACCGTGCAGCTTGTCCTGGACCTGAATGAATGCCCAAAATCCCAAGAGTAGAATAGAGGAGAAGGGACTGTGGTATAGCCATCCTCCCTGGGGGATGGTTTCCCTGTATCTCTCTGTCTCTCCAGTGAGTACATAAGCCCCATATAGCACAAAACTCTCTAAATAAATAAAAATCTAAAAATAACTAAGCTCAAGAAATAAATCAGAGATACAGAGATAACTTTTTAAAAATATTTTTAAGAATTATTTTATTTAACTTTATTTATTTTAATTTGACCAGGGAGAGACAGACAGAGAGAGAGAGAGAAAGAAAGCCACCAGGTCCGGGACTTGAACCGTGGTCGGCCATGTGGGAATCCAGCGTCTTTAATCACCACACCATCTGCTGGACCCCAGAGATAACTTTTATCCTTCCTTATGATAAAGAACTCAAGGACGACATGCCAAATTCCTCACATGCATGGAAAGCATGCTTGTCCAATCATGTATGCATATAAGGAAACTCCTGACTGCAAGAGTAGTACTGCACTTAGTAAACTATAATGGAAACTTCTCTTTAGAATTGCAGAAAACTGGGGCAAGAAGAAACCTTAGCAATATCCAATTGAGTGGATGTATGTTTAAGCAACTTGAACAGAGCTCTAAGAGTTCAGAGGTATCTCTTATTTGGGAAACTCTTCGGAAGAGTACCGGCTGCGGGCTACCACTACCACTTCTCCAGGACAAAAAAAAGGGCAAGAAGGCAAAGCTCATCAAGCTCCTTCTACAGACCAAACTATTTACATGTATCACCTTATCTAAAACTCTCAACAATGCTATGTTGTAATTGTCATTATAACCACTCACTAATTGGGAAGAAGTCTCAAAGGAGTTAAAAGAGCATTACCCACAGTCCAGTCTATGTGCCACAGTTGGCAGCCTACCAGAGTGCAGGGCTTGAAGCCACTTGGCTGATCCCCTGCCTGGTGACCTGAAACATGCAAGGCATACACAGGTATGACCAAGATCCTGACGAGCTGAAGGGGACCATGGCGTGGCAAGATCCTATCAAGAGACCTATGTTTCTCAGACTTTCTCTCTGCACGCATACCCACTCTATTATACATTTTAAAATACAAAGAAGGCCAAATAAAAAAGGATATGATTTACATATGAATGTAAGTCCATATCCCAACGTGTTTTAGAAGAACTGGAAAGAAGAAAGAACAGGCCTGTGATACAGCACAGTGCAAGAATCCTATAAAATGCAGCACTCAGAGAACTAGCAGGAAGTAAGACTTTGTTCCTTCAAACCTGTCTCCTAATCATAATTATTTAAAATTAGACTTCTTATGCATTATGTTCATGGTAGTCCATGAACAACATAGCATCATGAACCTGTTGGCTTGCATTTTATTCGGTGGTTGAAAAAGTCATGACACATTTTTGCATTGAAAAACACAGAAAATACTCCATAACTCCATGACAACCCAAGAGTAGAATTAGGGATTCACAGCTATAAAGTACAATCTGACAGTTAGCAAAGGAAACCTAGCTTTTCAAAACAGAGTAACTAATCTGCACACATCTGAAACTCTTCTGGTAGACATGTCACCTGCTTTCCACCAGACTACTATAATTTAAGACTGTAACTTAACAAAAGATATGTTTGCTTTCAAATTTATGATTCTATTTCCTGGACTCCTTTCCAAGAAAGGGATTCACAGTGTGTGTCACACAGATTGTTACTACAAGGACTTTACAGAGATCACAGCCTCTCTTATAGAGCAATTTTATACCCTTAGAGAGCACCTTCCTGCCATATTCAATAAAGTAACAGTCAGATGTGAAAAATACACATACAGAAAATTTTTAAGAAAATAGGTATTCTAAAATGACACCTAGCAAGAAGGTATACTTCAAACTCAGGTGATGGTGAGCATGATAAAATGCCACTCAGTCACATGAGTGGAGTTATCTTATATAATATGCTATGTATTTTCCTAAACAGACCTTTAATGTCCCCTCTGCTCTGGTCATCTCTGTGATAAGTGACAAGATTGGGTAAGGTCTGATGACAGAAAAAGGAAGAATTTAAGACCAAGAAACGTGGGTATTAGGAAAAGGTGGTGAAGTCCCGGGTGCAGCTCTGGGCATGGGCAAAGAGGAGGAAGAAAAAAGAGCCCTCGCAAAGGCCAAGAGGCAGAGGCCATCTGGTTGGGTTTCCCAGGAGGCTCAACTCAGTGAGGGAGGAAAAAGTGTGGATTTAAATGGCAGGGTTTTCGGTTCAGAACAGAGCATGGAACAAAACAGAGAAAATACTTCCAGAAGTAAGGGCTGCTTCCTATTCCTCCCCTCTCCTACAAGGACACCCTCCTTCTAGGGAATCAGACAGTTTGCTCTACCTTCTACATCAGCACTTTTCACACCCACGGCTATACTTACTGGTTCCCAGGTCTGTTTTTTTCCTTCAGAGTCTAGACTACAAACTTCTGCAGGTCAAGGACAGGCTTCCAATAAACGCTTGATGAATAAATGAAAACAAGGTAAAAATGGAATTGAATTCTCTTTGAGCAGTAGGTCAAATCAGATACAACACTTGTAACAAAGTAGCTTCAAAGATGAGTCACTCAAGGAAACACAAATATTAATAACTTTTTAATACACTGTTAACTTGTTACTTTTCCAATCAAACAGGAACTTTCAATGTATTGTCATGAGAATGGGATTAGTGGAAGAATGTATCAAATCTAAGCATTGAGTGTAGTGATCTAATCTACTTAATCAAGCAAGAAAAGCTACCTCTTCCCCCTCTACTCCCTCAACCCCACACCAGGGTCTACTATGGGCAGAGGAGAACAATGGACTACTGTTACACTGTTACAGCTAATCTAAAGCTCCAAACATTCCAGATAAATTTGACCTTGACCCTCTGTTGGAGGAAAGCTTTGTGGTAATAATCACCATTTGTTTGGTTCATAGTTACAATGTCATACACGAATACCCAAATTAATCACTTTCACCAGTTCAATTCAAAGCATGTTTCTCCAATTTTCCAGGTCATTCTATTTTCAGTTTCCTTAAATGAAGCACCCAAATACTCCTCTTTACAAATCTGTATCAAAGGCATTTCTCTCAGAGTCTTGTTCACTTTGTAACAGTACGGCTCTGCTCACATTGCCCCCAACCCCCGCCACTCCTGGGGAACCATCAAGCCTGAGCTATGATAAACTAAGGGGTTACTTGTGTCCCCCAAGAGCCATGGGACCACTGACAGGACAATGGCCTCGCTAGACCCTGACTTTTCTATCTGCGTCAATTATAATACCAACCCTCTGTGATTTCTGTGGGGATTACATGAGAGTTCATCATAGGCCCCTAGAGTAGTAGCTTTAGAATACCATTCAATAAACCACAGCTGTGATTACTGTCATTGGAATGATGAGGATCTCATTGCCCCTTTTCCTTCAGCCTGCTCTAAAGAGGTCACACTTTACCTAAGCTGGTAATCAACTTGGACTTTTTTTTAAGTTTTTTTTTTTTAGTTTTGTTTTCTGGTTTTTGGTTTTTGTTTGTTTGTTTGTTTGTTTTTTTGTCCTAAGACAGACATTTGCTGGAGAGAGACAGCAAGTGAAAATCATCCCCCAGAGGGTATGGTAACCACACAATCCCTTTTCTTCCACTCTCCTAGGGATATGAGGCACACATGCACAATGTGAGCAGTGTGATTTTCAAGCTGCTGGGTCCAGGACTCAAACCAGGGTTGGCGATGTGGGAATCCAGTGCCTTAACCACCACAACACTGCTGCCCCCAACTTGGACCACTCTAAAACAAGATGCAATTCAAAGATCACTTCCTCCCTGGCAACACTTCCTCCTATCACGGCCCCTGTCTTCAGCATACAGAAGACAGTCACTTTTCCCTGCTACCACCATCCTGAGTCTACAGATTTGCTGACAGTCCTCTACTCTGGAATTACATCTTCCCAGATCATCACCTCTCCCATCAAATATATGCCTAAAAACTTCCCACCGCTTGGTGTCTAAGCCAAGTTCTTAACCATGGCCTGTGGAAATTTCCACAAACAGCAAATTAGCACGCAAAAGTGACACTTTCCAGTGCTTAGGGGAAAAGGCCAGACTTCAAAAACACACCTCAAATTTTTGTAACTTGTTTAGTTCTTAAAGTTTTGCCTCATTAGAGATGGAGATGATAAATCATGCACCCAAATATTACATCATGATAATAAACTAGTTTACATCTTTCTCACGAGACAAGAATTACTCATGCTCTTACCTCTTAGGTAAGTACATTACCTGCCGTGTTCTGAATTCTGGCAGAAGCCATTTTTTATGAAGTCACTCCTATATACACCACACACACACACACACACACATAGGAATATACAAAGAGCTATTCACCACACAGATAAATTCAGGGTCAAGCACTCCACATATTACCTCAATCCCATCTATACAGGTGGACCTAAGATACCATCTTCCTATATTCTGGAATGTAAAATGTCCTATCATTTGAAGTTTGTGCTCCTTTGATTCCACTCAAGTGGCTCACAGATAAGAACCCTCGAAGCCAATACCCTCTACGTTTAGTGCCAACCCTACCAATTTCCTTTTTATTCTAGGCCTACAAAATCTTTTGCATAATTTTAAACTAAAGGTATTGATTCCTCTGAGAGAAAAGGCATAACTCAATACACTCCATATATTAATACTAGGGTTTCCTCGGTTTCTGCACTACTGATATTTGGGGCTGATAATTTTTTGTTGTGGATGGTGCTGTCCTCTGCTCTGAGATATTTAGTCATATCTTTGGCCTCTACTAACTAGATGCCAATAGTATTTTTCTCACTAGTGACAAACTATCTCCAGGCATTGCAGTGTACTAAGGGCCACTGGTCTAAATAGTCATTCTTTGCTAACCATCATTCTACTATGAAAATGCCTGCCCAATCACAATGGCACAGTGGTTGTCGAATGCCTCGCAATGCCAGAAGCCACATGGAAGACTGGGAATCAGTTCCCAGGGTGAGATATACATGTCAGACTTGCTTGTGCATACCTCTGATCCTGGCTGCCTGGGAAGGCTCAAGGCTCAGGATCTCAGTGTGAGATCCTGTTGGAGGTGCTTGTTCCTGCCCCACTACCCCATTTCCTTCTTCCCACACCCTGCATGTGGGTGTGTCCCCATGTATGTGGGTGTCTTCCTGTGTGTGAGTGGCTCTATGTCTGTGGCTCTGTCTTCCTTCATAAAGAAATAAAAAAGCTTTAAAAAAAATGAAAATCCCCTTTAAGAATTAGAGACAATGTAACTCTGAAAAAAGATAAAAGTATTGAGAAAGAAGACCTAGGTTCAAATCCCCACTGTACTTCAGGGTCCATGCACTACATGAGCCAGACACCCAAGCTTGGAATCTGGCCCTGCCACTCAGCAGCTGAGTGACCATGGACCTGGCACTTAACCTCTCAGACAGCATTTTGTCACCTGTAAATTAGGGATAATAGTAAATGCTTCATGAAGTTGCTGTGAGATCAACTAGATTAAGAGACAGAAAGTGTTTCAAAAGTGTCTAGCACATCATAAACACTCATTAAATACTAGCTATTACTATCTTCATATCATTTTTTTTTAAGAAGGTGTAAGTGTTCACCAGAGAGAGAGACAGGAGAAAGCAGCTCCCTCCCCATGGAGAATGGACATGCTTCTCGTTCCCCTCTCTCTTTTTTTGGGATTTTGGGCACCTACACATACACACCATGTAGGATTCATCTCATGTAATCACCAGATCACAGAGCCAGCTCACCACCAACATATCATTTAAATCCTCTATGTCTCAATTTCCTTATCTGCCCCCAGTAAGAATTGATAAGTAGAAATAGTGCCATAGAGTAAAAGTTTGCCATATAAAAACTAACTTATGTTAGTTCTAGCCTGCATTTTAAAGATATATAAATAATTATGATTTCTCTAGTACAGTTAAAAACAATACACTCTCATCAATTTACAAAGCCCACTTATCCATCCTACCTCAAGAAAAAGCATGATATTTGGACCTGAATGTATTTGAGAGGGAAAAAAAAAAAAAAAACAGAAAAGACAGTTCTTCAAGATATATTTCAAACTCTAATATTATGATCTTAGAACTATGAAAGCAATGTCCTAACTCAACACAAGAGAAAAACAAATCCATTAAAAACACTGCACAGTTCCTGTCACAGAATAATTGCTCAACATTTACTAGTTAGATTTCTCATTGTTATTATGATCCATAGCCAATGACGACAACCCACCCATTAAAGTGGCCCATATACTCCATGAAGAAAAGCAGATGGGAGCTTGTTGATCACTCAGAGAAACTCACCACCACCACAGAAAACAGAATGGGTGGGAGGGTTAGGACCTACACAGGTATACTGGGGCCAAGCATCCCTGGTGACAATATAGCCACACATGTGCACACACACACACACACACACACACACACGTGTCACATTGAGAATCACTGACACACAGAATCAGCTTCAGATGTTTTAAATTATTAATATAAAAAGTTTGCTGCAACATTGTATAGGCCTCTGTTGATTTACAAACAGACACTGCTGCATGAGAAGTAGGCTTAGACACTGACACCATATCCTCTCTCTTTTTGCCTTAGATCACAGGAAACACATTCAAACACGATGGCCCATAAGACCTTCTTGGAACTTTGGGTGCAGCACACTTCAAGGCAGTCCCATCTTCAAGGCTAGCAGAGCCCAGTTGCTGGTACTACCAGGTGGGATGCGGGGTGTACACTGTCCCTGCCAATCATTTTCCTTACCGTGCCTCCAACTACTGTGGAGTTTTGCAAAGAGTCAAATATTCAAGTCCCTTATAACATATGGGTAGAACCACATAAGAAATCAAATCACAGGATAGGAATCAAAGCCTTAGATCTCCATGAGGCTTTGTATCTAAGCAGCAAGCAAGAACTGATTCTACTCAAAACAAAACAAAGAAAAAGAAAAAAACACAGGATAACAACAGTAACAGATCAGGGATTGTCCAAGACTTAAAAATATAAAAAAAATTAAAAACTGAACTAACTCAGTGAAGGAGAGTTAAATACAGGCCCATATGCAGACTTTTACATGGCACTGAATCCAGCCCTGGCTGTCGGAAGCACTGGTAAGTCAGTAAGGGCAGGCAGGGCCTTGCACCTCCAATGGAGATGACACCAGACACTACTGCAGCATCATTCAGAAGTATTTCCAACTTGAGTCCATCCTGCTCAGTTGGGA
>NW_006159536.1:4261772-4277877 GCF_000334495.1 Tupaia belangeri chinensis
GAGCCATACTGGCTAAATCGAGTGCCAAATGGAACATAAATGTTTGAACTGCTTTCTTAGCACTGGTGGGCTTCAGAGGGTAAATAATTTATAATTTCTCTGGAACTAAAAAAGAAGCCTGCATATCTCATTTTCCAAACTACTTAATTTTTTTCTTCTTCTTTAGTATTTAGCATTTAATATTTTAAGGGGTCACCACAACTGTTAACTGAATGTCTTCCATCGGGTCATCAGGAAAACCATAATGCATTTTTGTGTAGAAAAATATGTTGTGACATTCTCAATGACCTAATAAAACCATTTGAAGTACAGCACTACGAGACACATAGTAATGAATGGCCATTTTCATGCCTTTAGAAACTATGTGTGTTTAATCACATAAAAACTGTAATGAAACTGCATACATTGCTCTCTTAAGTCACATTTGGTAAATAACTCAGAACCAAAAACTAAATTGCCATGTTCTTGTGACTAACTACTACTATGACAGACAGAACATCAATAAACTAATCATAATTAATCAATGAGAATCTAGCAACTAAATAAAAAACATACAAATAGTAGAGAACTGGCATTAAGAAAAACAACTTATTCAAGAAAGCAACAAAAATGTAACAAACTGACCACCTTCAGTAAGGGGTTTACTATTTATGCAATCGGTACCTAGTTAACAAACCTCTAAGTGGAAACTATGTGTTGGGTCCTTGTCTAGGTTCTAGGAATAGACTCCACAGTTGGACCTCCTCAAAGTCTACTTAAGAAACACCGAAGTCTATTTAAAAGACACTGACATATATTGTTGACATACTTAGGCTGTTAGACTGTGTCCAATACTGTTCAAACACTAAAAACATAGCCTCATTTAGTCTCTCACAACAACCCTACAATCCCATCTTGCAGATAAGGAAAGTGACGCACAGTGGGTAGAAGTTGTTCATAATCATACATATTATAAGTGTTTCTATTTATATCTATGTAAATTTGCCCCAGAGCCCACACAAGCGACAACTTAGGCTGCCCCTTCATACTGAGATATCCCCATTCCAGGAGTGGAACCTCAGATCACTATAACAACCAAGAATCTCACATCTTGTGGATGTGAAGTATAAATATAATAAAGGAACATTCACATTGCTCACTGAAAGAAAGCGTAATCCTGTCAAAACTAGAGTTAAAAACACAAAATGCAGGGCCAAATGGTGGTGCATCAGGAAAACGCAATGTTCTACAAGGCAATTCCACATGGAAAAGTTCCTGCTTCGTCTGGAGACCTCTCTGAGTATGCAAGACACGTGCATGCCCATGACCCAGAGCTTGCTGAGAGTTGAGGGAAGGAGGTAAATTGGCATCAAGGCTCTGCTGCCTCTCTCACTCATAGGAGAAAGAAAGTTTGAAAAAAAAAAATACAGTATTCTAGCAAAATTTATTTTCAATGAAGTATGATATAGCTGCTAAGTTCATAAAGAACTTAGTAAAAATTTCTTTTAAAAAGAAACAACACAGAAACAGAAATGAAACACCAGGAAATTAAGAGATCGTTTTACTTCTAGTCAATAGTTACTAATGCAATAAAGCATCCCTCTGGTACTATGGTTCTTACCTTGGGAGTTGTATGCAACAACCAAACAAATAAGAACCTACAAGGACAAAGTAACAGCCCTGAGTGAACATACTGACACGAGATAAAGCCCAGAAGGAAGGCCAAGAATAGGACGATGCCCTGACACTGAGTGACTGGTCAGTTTGAGCCAAAAAAAGAATGCCCATTTAGCCAACCTCTTAGAGCGGATGCTGAGATACACTGGAGACTATATGAGAGTAAAAAGAGAAGTGAACTCAAGGGATGACCCTGGGCTGGGCAGGGGACAGCAGTGGCAGAAAAGGCCTGTGGATTAGCCACAGCGACAGCACAGGCATGCCGGCAGGGACGGCCAAGAGCAGAAGCCAAGTAAAAGTGCTGAGCTGCAGACTCTCTGACAAAAGAAAAGAGCCAGTCATGGCAAAACAAAAGGCAGAAGAACAGGGCTCAAGGATGAACAGTGACCTGCATCTTAATTCCTTAGCACCTGAGGGCATCCAGAGGCACTCTGACAGCATGCCAGTCAGAACAAGGAGAAAGGAGGGAACCTGACCACACTACAGAGCAGAATTTGTTGCTTATTAAGTGCTTACTACAATAAAAAGTCTGTACTAGTTGATCGTGTGACAGGGAGGGAGGATGTAAGTTGTATAAACGTGTGTGTGTGTGCACACACACACAACCCAGACAGTGACCACCTCTTCCATTGTGCTGTTGACAGATATGGGAGAGTCATCTAACCTCTCGAGGTCTCAATGACATCATCGTTCGGGCAGCAGACAACAGCTCCCCCCATTTCAGAGGCTGTAGGCATCAGATGAGAGATGAGATCATGCATACGCACTGTCTGGTACTCAGTAATCTTTGATAGACATTAGGTATTAACATCACCATCATCAATATTATTATTATCATCTTGCCCATGAAGAAGCTTATATTCTAGTGGGAAATTTATCAAAACTAACGTAGATGAAGCAAGGATGGAGACCATAGAGTGGGGAGACCCAGGTCAATCTGAGTGCCTCTTTCACCTTACTCCAGCCTATGTGAAGTAGAACATGATTCAGGAGGGGAATGGAAGAGGCGATGAGATGGAATGGGATAGTCAGTAGCCATAGTAGGCTATCCTTAGTCATCTGAGTTGACACAGGGTCTCTCTAGTTTCACCTGTATATCATTTTAAGTCAATAAAGCCAAGAGGTCTCGAGTTACAAATTTTCCAGGTCTTCTGAAATCCCAATCCCTAAGCAAAGTGGTGATTTCTAAGGGTCATCTCTGAGACAAGCTTTATAGCAATGTGTACCAGGTAGAATCAAAGCTTCCTCCAAGAGAGGAGGAGTCATACAATATTTTCATTGTATGTCTATTTCTGAAAATTTTGAAGATCTGCTTGCTGACCAAAGCAAACTGGCTACATGAATGAACAGCTGGCCTTATGATTTTTATGTACAAAATTAAAACGACTACCTCTAACATCTACATGTTATGCTTTGTTCCTCAGAGAGTCAAACAACTATGATACTGTCAGAAAAATATATTCTTTTGGTTATAGAAATTTCCCTGATATATCAATTAGATATTGAAAGATCTCTTAACTGGCTTTTGATGAAATGTGTTACGCTGTAGGCCAACCAGGTCCATTCCCTTCAATCACAGGTCAGATTTACTGTTTTGAACATCAGGGTATGTCCAGGGTTACAGTCTAAGGAATGACTAGGGAGCTACTGCTGTACATGAAAGACTGCTTTCTCCCAGTAGAGGTGCCCCTCCACTTGGTTCTTCCCACTCCCCACCTTTTTCTTAACAGAGTCTGCTACTCTGCCCTGCACCATTACTGCATGTACCCTCCTCATCCTTCTCCAAGCCTCTCTTCTTTTCATCTTGTTTATAGCCCTTAAAGATACTAAATGTAGAAGCCAAGCACTATGTATCTTAGGAAGCTTTCATCTCAAATAAAATCTCTAGTCAAGAAAAGTGTTCTTTTTCCTTCTGGCCAGAAAACTGAAAATGTTTTGTTCTCTAGGCAGCCAACCACTACCACTGCTTGAACCCTTTACTTTTATCCCTCCTCGGTAAGGCATTATTCTGGATTCATGAAGTCACCTAAAGGCTGATCTCAGGAAAATGATGCTTCCTTTCAGTGTAAAGAATAAGAGTTATACGATTATGAGTCAACCTCTACCTTTTTTTTTCCTGTAGCCGTTCGTTCACTGTGATTGACCTTTGTACTCACACCTGCATGTAGTCACAGCAATAACAATTACAAACACATTATTCAGTTTAGAACAGCAATAAAATAGCATGGACCTAAAACTTTATTAATTCATGTTCTAATATTTTAAAATTCTTTACAATTTGATCTGAACTCAAGTTTTTGCTCTGGCTACTTATTTACCCATTTTTTATTAAGTGTTTGCTGGATGCATATTGCTCTCTAAGGCAGTATGGTGGAGTAAAACAAGCAAACAGAAAAGCACAGGGCATTTGGCTTCCAAGGAGATTCCAATCTAATTAGGGAGATGAGATATGTATATCTCAGTGAAACTCATTTTCCAAATAAATTAAAGGTGCAAACAAAATTTCAAGGGCTTAACCCTAGTTAAGGGGTGAAAAATTATTCTGAGAAACTCAGAGATCAAAAATTGTGTGGAAATACAGCTTAATTATAAATGAGTCATCTATTGATCATAGTTCATCAGACCCTAAAAGACCACTCCTGGCAGCATATAAAGATGAGTGTTTTGAAATACATACTTGAGACCAATAAATCAGGCACTACAAAACTTTCGTGTGACCAAGGAGGAGTCTTAGGACTATACCCCAGGTCCCAGAAACCAAGTCTGGTGTGTTTACCAAAACTCCACATAAATGTATTTGCCTTTCTTTGCCAGTAAGATTAAGTTAGTGGATTTTCTACTCTAAATATTGCTTGAAGTAGTAGAAGTAAAGTATGCAGAAATCAGAACTAATGCCAGCAGAGAATATACCTCAGTTCATAACAAATTACCTGTCTGATCTTTGGTTTTTCCCCACTTTTAGTTCATCTTGTACACTAGCCCCTGCTCAATCTACCTAAAATATTGCTTTTAACACATCATTATCACTGCTTCTCCTTGACTTCAGAAGAAAGCTCCTACCCAGGCAATCAAAACTCTCAATAGTCTTTTTTTATTTTCAGTTTATTTATTTTATACTCATTCACTGTATATCATTGCAGCATAAAAAAATGAGTTTTCCCATTGTCTCAAAGATATTACCATATACATATTATTGTCAACAAGTAATTTTCCATTTCTTGTTATATATTTTGCTCCCTTCCCACTCATCCCCCTCTTTGATTCTCTCCCTCTGCCATTTCCCACGCTCCTCACACATTGTCTCTGGTATCTTCTGTTGCTTTCCATGCCCCCTCCCAATTTTATTGATTCACAAAATACCTTAATTAAACTAAATACTTTCAATAGTAAGTGCAGCTAATATAACCATATCTATGAGCACCTGTCTGACTTTAGGCATAAAACACAGTGGGCGGAATGAACCTACTATAAAGTAGCACCTCGTTGAAGCTATACAGCTTATTGCAGTCATTAAGTAGGCATTTTTGTTTATTTTTTTAATTTCAAGAAAATTAATTTTAGCTTTAATAAATCAAAATTTTTTAAATGTTAAGAAAAATTTGCTTATGACTTAAAGCCAGGAAAAAGGTTAGGATTCTGTTCAAATAGTAGGTAGACCTTTATATTCTTGAGAGGTCCCCAAACCATGATGTTCTCAACTACCTGTCCTCAGAAATTGAGTCCCCTTTTTCAGCAAGATGAGTATGATCACAACAGGAGGAAAAAGATGCTGCTCTTTGCCAGGCTAATATAAAGGGAGACACAAAGCAATATGTTTGTTTTCCTGCCATAGACCCTAAAGATGAGATACGATCCAGCACCACTGGCAACTCCTTCATGAACATGGCCAAGTTCTTTGTACTTCCCACCTATGCCCTGTCTTGGGAGCAATGAACCAGACACCCTTCAGAGACAAGGCTTACCTCACTCAGAGTACAAAGAGTTTTCCTTTTCAAGGATCTGATGTCACTGTTTTACTGGACCTCTTTGTGGCTCTATAGTCTTCATCTAAAAAATTCCCTCCCCTTTCAGACTTTGCCTTCTCGTAAGCCCCAATATTTTCACTCTATTGGCTGTGATCAATAGATATGCCTTTGTTCATTGGCACCACCACTGTAAGACTCTTGAAGCCCACTATAAACTTTACCTCCACTTTATAATTCTCATGTACACATTTCAGGCCCAAAGAGGAGACAACGTGACAAACATTTAGGAAAAAGACTTTAGTTTATGTCATCTTGATGACTTTTTAAAAAATTCATGATGCATTTTATTTCATCATTATTATTCATAAATTAAATTGTTATACATCATTTAGATTGTGAAGACTTTACCCAGCATGATTTAGACCTCCATCCAGTCCAGCTGAGACTATTATACACATCCTTGTCAACAGATAATAAACCTTATCTATGTCTCACAAGTGTCTTATCTCTCCATTTTCCCCCAAATTTCCTTTCCTATGCTCTTCCTCTCCCACATTCTCTTTCCAATTTGTCTCTAGTGTCATTACAATTTTTAATACTTTTATGTTCTCTAGTCTTTCGGTCTCTATCATAGAGTGCGGATAGTCAGTATATGTTAAGCGGAGACATACAATGTCTCTCTTTTATAGCCTGACTTGCTTCACTCAGCAACAAATCTTCCATATTCGTCCACTTTCTATCAAATTCCAGGGCCTCATTGTTTTTTATGGCTGAATAGTGTTCCATGGAATGAATATATGTGCCAGAATTTTTCAATCCATTCATGTTTTTGTGGACATTTGGGTTGGTTCTATGTCTTACCAATCATGAATAACTTTTAACATTGCAGTCTTTCAGTCTTTCACAGCAGCAAATAGCCCAATGTGCATAGGAGCATACCAGGTTAGGCCTCATTTTCCCATTTTTTGCACAGACTGTAGTTTTCTTTCTTTTTTTCTTTTCTTTTTAGAGAATGCTTTTTGCTGTTAGGCACATGCACTTACCAGAGAGACAGAAAGTGAGAAACCATCCCCCAGAAGGGATAGCCCTGATGCAATCCCTTCTCCCCCATTCTCCTCTCAGAACTTCGGGCATGCACAAAAATGCACCTGGTATAAATTTCAAGCCTCCAAGTCCAAGACTTGAACTGTGATCAGCCATGTGGAAGTCCAGTGATGTAAGCATTAGGCCATCTGCCAATTCAAATATATAGTTTCTTGTAGTACTTTCACTACCATCCAACCAATTTTCATCATTAATACGTGAACAAATTTAAAGCAGTATTCACAACTGTATACCTCATAATATTCAAGTCAAAGGAGAAAAAAATTCTCTCAAATATTTTTAAATTACAATGACACACACTAAATATTTTATCATGCACCTACCTACCTAAACAAAATGGCCTCAACCAAGAATGCCAACAGCACCTTGTGGACAGAAAGCTATGTGAATATGAGATGCTCACTTTATGCAATGAAAACATAGTCCACATTCCCCAGTCAGTAGTCACATGGATATCTATCATCTATTAGGTCATCAGAAAAGTCATGATGTATTTTTCTGTTTTCTTTTATTAATGCAAAAATACATCATGGGGAACCAGCAGTTAGCGTAATGGCTATGTCGCTGGACTCCCACGTAGTCGACTGCGGTTCACCTCCCGGACTCAATGGCTTAAAACTCACACCAGGCGTGTGTGCATGTGTGCCCAAGATCCCAAGAGGAGAATGGAGGAGAAGGGATTGCGGTGTGACCATCCCCCCTGGGGGGTGATTTCTCACTTTCTGTCTGTATGTCTCTCTCTGTCTGTCTGGCAAGCGCACGCACCCTATAGCAAAAATCTCTCAAAAAAAAAAAAATCATGACTTTCCCAGTGACCCAATATTTGAAGAGTATTTCTGTTAAACATCTCACTTGTAATTTCAATCTATAAGTTGACATGTTTATAATGTAATGTATGTATGTATGTATATGTATGTATGTGTGTGTGTGTGTGTGTGTGTGTGTGTGTGTGTGTATATAACTTAAACATTTGTAATAGATTAATCTACTCCATGCCAATTAGAGTTTAAAAGAAGGCTATGGCTTTTTTTTTTTTTTTTTTTGGAGAGGTTTTGCTAGAGGGCACATGCACTCGCCAGAGAGATACAGAGAGACATAAAGCGAGAAATCACCCCCCAGGGGGGATGGTCACACCGCAATCCCTTCTCCTCCATTCTCCTCTTGGGATCTTGGGCACACATGCACACGCGCCTGGTGTGAGTTTAAGCCACTGGGTGCAGGACTCAAACCATGGTTGAATACATGGGAGTCCAGCAACAAAGCCATTACGCCAACTGCTGGTCCTAAGAAGGCTATGGCTTTTAAAAATTATTTAAGGTCAACCCTGCAGCTCAGTGGTTAAGGGAGCCAGAATCCACATGGCTGACCATGGTACAAGTCCCAGCCTCAGTGACTTGAAAAAATGCCAGGCACATGTACATGCATATCCAAAATTCTGAACAGAAGTAGAAATGACCCATTTGGGGTCCTCTCACTCTCTCTCTCTCTTTGGTGAATGCATGCATCCTCGCAATTAAAAAGGAAAAAGTAACAGTATCTAAAACAAAGTGCAAAGATAAACTACAAAGATGGTGATCAGGACCTTAGGTTTCTTTAAAAAATAAAATACAGGTACTTTACACATGAAGACAGTAATATTATAGTAGCTCTTTCGAAGAATGTCTAAATATGTAAACTGCAGTGAAAGCAAAAAAAAGGGAAGCTACCCTGACTTCAGGCAAAGCTCCCATTCTGCACTACCATGTTCAATGTTTATTAGATGGCTGATGGGGAGGAAAAAAGGAAAGAAATGCTTTCATTTAAATGTTGTATTTTTGGCATGTCATTTAAGTAATGATATATTTAGGTTATAAAATACAAAGTAGGGAGCAGCAGATAGCATAATGGCTACATCGCTGGACTCCCATGTAGTCAACTGCAGTTCGAGTCCTGGCCCCAGTGGCTTAAACTCATATCAAGCACATATGCATGCATGCCCAAGATCCCAAGAGGACAATGGAGGAGAAGGGACTGTGGCATGTCTATTCCCTCTGGGAGATGATTTTTCGCTTTCTCTCTCTCTGTCTCTTTCTTTCTTGCGAGTGCATGCACCCTATAGCAAAAAATAAACAAACAAACAAAAATAACTCTCCAAAAAATAAAAAGACAAAATAATTTGCCTAACTTTTGTTGTATTTTTATTAATAAAATTACAATTATTTCTTATAATCACCTAATGCAATGGAAGCTATTCTGTTATTTTTCTAATTCTAAGCATATTAGTAAGAGAATGCCCCAAATTATAACCAGTATTCTAGCAATACGCTTTGAATATTTTATACAAGTGTTCGAATTGCCACTTCAGAAAAACCTGCCAACTTGAAGGCTGATATGTATATCTTCCTTAGATGATTTTAAAAATATTAAAGAAGATTAAGAACAGACTTAAATTATGTCTGTTGTCAGAAAAGAACAACTCCCTTTCTTCCTTCTACTGCTGATTCTAAGTGGGTTTCCAGCCAATGACAATCCTTCTCAATCTTAACTCCATGGCAACTGATGCTTTCTCATTCCTTTTACTGTAGCTAAATAGAATGTTTGGTCTAGATTACAGGGGGGAAGAAATAACAATTCTAGCAAATAAATTTATAACCAAGAGAAATGATTTACTCACCTTTTATAATACAATATATTATAAAAGCAAGTATTCTATAAGTATGGTCTATGAACCTCTAGATGTCCCATGACCCTTTCAGGAAGTGTATAGGGCCAAAAGTTTCTCCCGATTTTAAAAGGTTCTTTGCCTTTTTAATTTTACTTGCACAAATTTATGATACTTTAAATCTTTTTGAAAATTCTCCTAAATGTTTTAGTTTAGTGAAAACTACAATTTAGAGTTTATAATTTAATTCTAAAGTAAAAGAAAATTTACATTTTTATATTAAAGATGAATTATTGGTTTAAAAGAGATTATACATGTCACAACGGTTAGGATGACTATTATTACAAACAAAAGCAAAATAAATGTTGGCAGGGATATGGAGAAACAAGAAAATTTGTTCATGGCAGGTTCAAATGAAAAAATGGTAAAACCACAGTGGAAAACAGTATGGTGGATCCTCAGTAAATTAATATGTGATCAGCAGTTCTACTTTTGGGTGTATGCCTGAAGGAACTAAAAGCAGAGACTAGAACAGATACTTGCACAGCAACGCTATTTGTAATAGCCCAAGGGTGGAAGCACCGAAGTGTCCATGAAGGGGATGGACAAAATGATCCATAAACAAAATGTGATATGTACACATGATGGAATATTATTCAATCTTAAAAAGAAGGGAATTGTGACACATGCAACATGGATGAACCTGGAAAACATTCTGCTAAAGGAAAACCTGCAAGTCACAAATGGACAAATACTGTCCACTTCCTTTGATGAGGTGCATTCAATGGAGACAGAAAGTAAATGGAAGTTGCCAGAGGTTGGCAGTAGAGTGGGTGTGCAGAGTAGGGAGTTACAGCTTAATGGACATGGAGCATCAGTCTGGGATGATGGAAAGTTCTGGAGATGAATACTGTGATGGATGCAAAATAATGTGAATATTCTAATGCCACTGGAGTGTATAAATGGTTATACTGATAAATGGTTATACTGGTCAATTCTGTGTTATGTTCGTTTTTCACACACAGAGATCCAACCAAAAAGGGGGGATTTGAAAACTGTTTGTAACCCTCAGTTACTCTATTGATGTCTATAGAGTCTCAGAAAGATGAAACTGCCACATTATAGGTTTCCAATTCACAGAAGAGAGAAATCTACTTAAAAACAAACAAAAACAAACTCAAAAACTGTAAATAAATAAAAATACGTTGAAAAAGATCTTTTTCGTCTCTTTATAGATATTAGCAGTTTACCCGATTGTGTCTTAAGCAACAGAATGTTGCCGAATAGACTGTAACACTATTTTAAAACTAATCATTAAGGAGTTAAAGAAAAAGAAATTGAAATTTTAAAATGTGGAACCATTAAAATAAATAAGAACCTTTTAAAGACAAACATTGCTACAATTTTTCAAACTAAGTATAAAAAGTCCACTGGAATACTTTACAGGGTAAGCATTAGCTGAAAAGCCTGTACATGAACTGAGACACTGAGAAAGCTTTGTACAATCGACAGTGCTGAATGCCTGCTGGATGTTAAGTCAGTGAAAAAAGCGTAGCAGTGCCACTCTCCAATGACATAGTAACTCTCCTCAAATGAAAGATGTAGTTATGAACACAAATCCTTACTGCAGAATTTACCTTTGCCTTTCAAAAGGATTATGAAATGACTAATTGGTGCTAAGACTGAATGAAAAAAAATTTTATGTGAATTTCTGACAATAAACAGAGAGGCTAAAAACAGTCAACACATTGAATAACTTTTGGAATGTCATGTTTTGTCCCTGGAACAAGTACACTGACTCCTGAACTGCTGGAACAGAAGTAATTATGAGTAAAACTGTTCACTATTAACATTAAACTATACTAGTGGTCCTTGTATGATTCACTGCCCCTCAATCACAGTATTAAAAAATAAATAAGGTGCCAATTTAACTTATAGACACCCTTGATGAAGCAGTAGAAACAAAACAAAACAAAATTGTTGACTCTTAACCCTTGATTTTACATTTATTGACACTGTGTGTAAAGAAATAAAAGTACATAAAACATTTCTAACTGCACATTGAAGTATGAT
Source organism: Tupaia belangeri chinensis (assembly GCF_000334495.1). Taxonomy (NCBI): domain Eukaryota; kingdom Metazoa; phylum Chordata; class Mammalia; order Scandentia; family Tupaiidae; genus Tupaia; species Tupaia belangeri. Next base: position 4,273,212 of record NW_006159536.1, read on the forward strand.
GGTCACCTGAGAGAAAAACGCTCATAACTGATTGGGATGCAAGTTGAACTAAATTCTTTTCCCCCCAAGAAGCACAATTTTCATTTGAAAAAAAATGACGGCAGATACAGTTATTTGTATTTGAGCTTTTTGCAGATATTTCTTGAAAATTAATGATGTGAGCCTGAGCACATCAAGAAAAAATAAAACAGTACTTTTATCATGATAAAGCAAAAATTAAAATTTTAGAAAGCTGGCATCCACCACTATGAGCTTGATAGCTTCCCAATACTAAGGCTTTTCTGATGAAATTGATGGTAATATTAATGTATATAGTTTTGGTATTGTATAATAAAATGTGTCAACATTTGGGTGACTGGCCTAATGCAGTGAATTAATGTTTTCAACATGACCAATGTGTGAGTTAAAAAAAAGAAGTATAGGGACTGGTTCCATGGTCTAGTGGTATGCAGTTGGAGCAGCCAGATCCCACTTGGCTGACCATGTAGTCTGAGGTCTGGACCCAGCAGCTTGAAGAAATACACTGGGTGTCTATGCGTGTGTGTCCCAAATCCCAAAAGGAGTGCAAGATGGAAGAGAAGGGATTGCAGTATGACTATTCCTCATTGGAGGGTGCTTTTTCCTCTTGCTCTGTCTCTCTCTGGCAAGCACATGCACACTCTAGCCAGAAAAGAGAGAGAGAGAATGCACTGATGGAGCTTTTCAAAGCCGAGCACAAACCAATGAACAGAGTCTGAAGATTCCATTGGTATGGCTTTAGATTGCAATTAACCTTTAAGAAATCATGTGGAACGTCATTCCCATGATCATGTTACATAATACTTCATCTTGTTAGCTGACTCACTATCGAGACTCCGCCAGTGTGATGAAGTAAGCAGCTGGACTGGGAAAGTCAACAGGACAAGGAACTAAAGGTGGCATCTAGGAAAGGAAGGTAATGTTTAGCAGCGAAGGGTAAGCCAGTAACTAGCAAAAACCCAGACCCCTCAGTCCTACGGCTTCAAAGAATGAGTTTTGCCAACCACCTGACTGAGCATCGAGCAAATTCTTTCCAGTTGAGCTTCTAGATGAAAGGACAGCCTATCTGTTATCTTGGTTGCAGCCCTAGTGAGATTTTAAGAAAATGACCCAAGTTGTGCCCAGACTCTGAACTCACAGAAACTGTGATGATAAATGTATTTTTCTTCGAGAAAAAAAAAAAATAAAAAGAAACTGTCATTTATTGAGTTTTCATATAATACACAAAAAATCCTATCTATAACTATCTGACAAAGCTATTAAAATGCCCCTACCTTGTCCAAGTATGTAACTGTGTGAGGTGCAAGTTTGTCATATAGTTAGTTCAACCAGAACATGTTACCACAGATTGAATGAGAAAGCAGATTTGAGAATCCAGCTACCTAATAAGCCAAACAGCAACAAGATTTGCAAAACTGTTACACTGTCACACTTCCCATTAAATTTTTGGTCTTGCAAATGCAGCTGTTTTTCATAAAACACATGATTTTTAACTTATAATCAGCTCACTACTATTTTATTTTCATTAATTTATTTATAAGTTTTTGCCAAAAGGCATGTGCACTCAGAAGGAGACAGAGAAGAGGAAAGTGAGAAATCACCTCCGGGGGGGAATGACCTGACCACACCATAATCCCTTCTCCTCCATTCTTCTCTTGGGATTTTGGGCATGCTCATACATGTGCTTGGTGTGTTTCAAGCCACTGGGTCTGGGACGTGAACCACGGTGGGCCATGTGGGAGTCTAGCACCTTAATCACTATGCCGCCTGCTGGTCCTCCTCACCACTATTTTAAATGAACTAAATATATTTTTTAATTTCTCATGTTTTATTTCCGATATATAAAAATGAGTATAATGCATATGAAAATTGCTTTCCAAAGACTCTAAAATATGGGTACAAAAGGGTATTGGAACCAATAAGTTGAGAATTTCCACATTTCTATTTCCTTCGTTTCTATCACATGACAAACTCTTCCTCCTTTCCTGCATTAATCTAAATGCTATCCATTTTTTTACATTTGGTCGTTTTATTCTTCTGCAAATTCTCTCTCTTCTGAATGTTCAGAGACCTCATCCAGCATCTGTTTGGTGCTTTCCTCATTTTCAACGTGTATACATATGCCCCCAGTTAAACTGTGAAATCCTGGAGTAAGGAGATTGTGCTTTCTGTGATATATGCCATGTATTTGAAATCACCTACCTGCTACATCCAAGAATAAGTTAATTATAGAATGAATAGTAATACAATTCACACAAGCCATTGAACTTCCATCAAAGCTTGATAAAGCAGAACTCAAAGCATGTGGGATGACCATTCTGGAACAAAAATTTAATGAACAAAGAGAATAAAATTGAGAAAAAGGCATGGGGAAATCAACAGAAATCCTCCCAATGTCTCTTATTACAAAGTACCAAAAAAATGCTTAAAACTGAATTGCAACTGTTATGAATTGAACATCTCCCTCTCCTTACCTTCAGCTAAAAGAGGAAAAATTGTGTGTGTGTGTGTGTGTGTGTGTGTGTACATTTATATTTCTCTTCTGTACCTAAGAATGTGACCTTACTTAGAAATAGGGTTTTTCCAGGGACCAGCAGTTGTATTAACAGCTATGTCCCTGGACTCCCGTGCAGTAGACTGCAGTTTGAGACCCAGACCTGGTGGCTTAAACTCACACCAGGTGTGTGTGCATGTGCGGCCAAGATACTGAGAGAAGGGATTATGGCATGGCCATCCCCCCTAAGGGGGGGATTTCTTGCTTTCTGTCAGTGTCTCTCTCTCTCTCTCTCTCTCTCTCTCTCTCTGTCTTTCTGGGAGTGTATGTGCCCTATAGTAAAACCCTTTCCTAAATAAATAGACAGACAGACAGACAAACAAGGTCTTTCCAGATGTAATCAAGTTAAAAGAAGGTCGTTGGGGTGAGCCCTAATCCAGTTTGGCTGTGATCCTTATAAGAGGAAGAGAAGAGACAGCGATAGCATGTGAAGATGGAGAAAGATGGGAGTTAGGCTACCACAAGCTAAGGAACACCCAGGGCTACAACAAACTGAAAGGGGCAGGGAAGAACCCTTGCCCAGAGGCTTCAAAACCAACATGGACTTGCCAACACCTTGATTTGGACCTTCAGCCTCAGGAACCATGAGATAATGAACTCTTGCTTTAAGCCAACTAATTTGTGGTGCTTTATCAAAGCAGCTGTAGGAATCTAACACAGCAACAGAGAGAGGGGCCCTGCAATATCTATAGTCCCACTTCCAAGACCAATCCTCACTCACAGACAAAAGTAGAACAAAAAAGAAAAAGGTCTGAAATGCAAACCCAGTTATAGCAACCAAAAACATGTTTTTTTCTTAGCAGAAATTTTTGAAGTGCAGTTAGATTTTTTTTAAAGGTTCTGGGAAAATTTTCTGATCAAATGCTGCTGTCAAAACTCAAGCCCACTGAATCTCTATAAATGTGCCTATAAATACAGAATCAGGGATTATTTATTCATCCTGCATTCCCTCATCTCTGTACTACAAAAAGAAGTAATCCAGACCTAGTATTTAAAGTTACCAATACTATTACTATGTCATGACGAAAGAAATACAAGATGACAAGTAAAACTCTAAATTTTTCTAAGAGCTTATCAAGCCACAAGGACTTCTGGGCCTAGAGGATGGCGTAATTCATGCTCTAGACACAAGTCTCACGATCCAAATCTTATCACTAGTATAATATATTGAGTATTATAACCCACATAGAAAATCACTTAAGTACTAATAATATACATTTTATTTTAGGGATTTAACTTCACTATCATGCTTTATTTCAATCAATAAAACAACTAAATCTGAGAGCTGTGAGGATTCCTAAAGCTGCCTGACCCGGTGGTCCATCAAATGTCCCTAAATATCAAGGAGCCCCAATGGTTTTCTGACTATGGTTCCTAACTCGATACCGTGCAGTAAAATCAATTTAGTATATTCCAGTCAGTTTCTTGTTTGTTTTCAAGTACAATAAAACAGGATTAAAAATATCAGAGGCATCACTCATAGTAAACTGTAAGTACTTTCATGAATCGTGTTTGAGTTGTACATGTAGATATTGGGTCATGAAGAAAAACATGTTTCTTGCTGTGTTTATCAGTCCAAATGCTGGCAGGAAACAGATGGATTACTCAAACTAGGCCCTTAAAAGTTGAGTCAAGAAATGCTCATAAAGGTTTGCCAGGGTGAAGGGAAACCATCCAGAATAGTGCTGTCACAGTGGTGAGTGCTAGCCATGGTCTAGGGTCCCAGAGACCGGGCGAGAGTAATACTGATACAGAGGAGACAAATACAGGAGGAGGAACTACGGCTTTTAAGAAAAGAATGCAATCAGCCCACACTGACCTGGCCGCAATGGAGCAGACCTCCCTCTGTTCTCTTGCTGTACTCCACCCACTCCCTCACTGGTTGACCTTAACTACAGGTCAGAGGATAACTGAGTCCACATACTCAGGTCTCCTGGGTCACAGAGGGGCTCAAAGGATCTAAAGAGCAAACAGAATTTCCAGCCACACAGAAGTATGCTATCAAAAAGGTCTGAAAATCACCAATATAGTTTAAGCTCACTCAGTAAGTTGGTATAACAGCTTTCATCTCTGGGCACCTTATTTTTTTTCCCT
>NW_006159536.1:4277908-4286305 GCF_000334495.1 Tupaia belangeri chinensis
ATTTTCCCTCCAATCCCAATCTTGAGAGTCAAAACTCTATTTCAATGAAAACCAACTGATGTAAACGACTGGCATCTGCACAGTAATTCACGATTTCTGATCTCAGGCAGGCCCTCATAGTCTTCACCAACCCTTCTGTCTGCCCTTAGTTTCTAACCTCTCCGTCCCTACCTATGCCTTCTTTATTTCTGTACTGTCAAGCTTCAGTGGCTAGGACACAGGCATATTCATGGAAATGTCTGTTGATTAGTGAATATATAAATCTTAGGCTGTTTCCTTCTCCCTGGTTCCACCTGTCCAAACCCTACCACATAGTCACCTTCTGAGTCAGTTACAGTGCCTTTTAAACCTCAAAGCTCATTTCTTCTTCTGCTTCAATAGGTCTGAAATCCACTTTTATTAGAGGATCGGAACCAGTCCCTCCACCTCCTTCCATCTCCATGTTCCAGGGCAAACAACACAAAAAGGCAAATCAGACATCACCACCACCCTGCCCAGGGTGCTTCCTTGACACCAGCCCTTTAGCTAGGCTTAGCAAAAGCCTCCTAGCTTCGACACTGCCTCATTCCCTACTATCCCCTCCTACTATCAGACTTGCAAAACTTCCCATACTACTGCCTTTTTCTCCCAACTCTATCCCCCAAACACACACACACACACACACACACACACATACCTTTTTACCTTCAGAGAAGAAGCAGGTTGTTCCTCCCTCTTCCCCCACCATTTTCCCCTGCCTTGGCAAGTGTCCCATTCACCTTTCAAAACTGACCAGGCATAGCTCAAAGAATGAAACCTAACCTTCATCTCCCCATCTCTTCTTGCTCCAAGTAAAACTTCTGCCTGCCCACCACTTTCACGACCCTGAATCACACTGTCACACCTGTGCTGTTAATTTACATTGTTTTCTCTGCCTTTTTTTGTCTATAAACCTGCCAGATGCAGGGATTGTTCCTTATTTTGTTCTATGTCCCCAGCAGAAAACATCATGCTTGACCCAAAGTCACTCTAAATCTTCTCTCAAGTAGCTGAAGTGAGTTTTAGATTGTTAAATTGTTGTGCAAAGTAGCAAAGTAGCCCCTTCTTGAAGTTATGACTGAGGCTCCACTGAATACATGATACGTTTTTTATGTGATGCAGATGGGATTATCAAATCATTCATTTGTCATAATTCTTAATACCCTGCACCCTTTGCAAACACTAGCCACCACTCTATAAAAAGGGAAGAGCATAAATTTTGCTGATACGTCTTTTGTGAACATCCTGTCTTTGCTTGGAGGTCCCTATTTTTAGGGTCTCTACCCCTATAGAAAAATAGTGGCAGGCCAGCTGGTGGTGTGGTGGTTAACATAACTGGCTCTCACATGGTCAAATGTATGGTTCAGTCTCAGACCTGGCAGCTTACCAATCACGAGTGTGTGTATATGCATGCCCAAAATCCCGAAAAGGAGAGGAGGAGAAGGGACAGTGGTGCGGCCATCTGCCATGGGGAGTGCTTTCTCACTTTCCCTCTCTCTCTCTACCCAGCAAGTATACAGGCCTTATGGTAAATAAAAATATTTTTAAAAAGCATAGTGGCAAAACTTATTCTAAATCTCTTTAAAAGGGTACCTTAAGCCTAGGACCAGAACTCACATAAACTCCTTCAGTTTCTTCCCCAAATGAAGCAGTAATGAGAGTCCAATCATTTCCCTTCCAGCATGGTTCCCTGGTCTTGCTGTGAGGAGATTAGCCCAGAACTGCAGACCTTTCTTCTGTCATCTGCTTCAATCACCTACTTAGCCCCCATCACCTCCTCCTCTAGGGCCCAGAACCACCCAGAGAATTTACTAACCCTTCCTTGAGGCAAAGGACAGGAGCAGTGTAGGTCATATTCATCTCAATGATATTTGGCACTACATCTGATAGAGACTGAATTGAGAGTAAAGCCTACTTAACTGGCTTGTCTGTTGATATCCTGCAATTCTATCACACTGCAATCCAAAAAAAAAAAAGAAAAGGGTGAATCCAGCAATCAAAAGAATGGTTGAGCCCAGCAGGAGACAGGCCTAATTTTACGATCCTCTAAAATACAGATATCATGCTTTTTGAAAATTAAGAACCCATCAAAATTGAGATAACCTAGAATCACTTTTTTAAATTGACATGAAATGAAGATACTGAAAACCAAACACTGTTCAATGATAAGAGACTGAATTGCATAAATCTTCATGAAGCAAAATGTGATGTTGTTTCATTGAAAACCCACAGCTACAGAGCACTCAGTCTCTAAAACCTGAGAAGTGAGTCACCTGCCAGATTGTGAAGCTGTTATTTAAGAAAAATCAGTGTGGCAGATATAATGGACCACAAAACTACCACCTACAGCAAATGTGGATGTGATGAGGTCTTTGAAGATAATCAAGAGAAAAGTTGCATTTAAACTTAAAAAGAAAAAGAAAAGTAAAAAATATCCAACATACAAAGATCCCAAACTTACAACTACTATGTTGACTACAGGGTCATTCTCATTTCTATAAAACAAAGAAATATAAAATTTTATATAATTTAACAAGAATATATGATATCCATTCTTCCCACCACCCTCCCCATCTATAGATAGGGCAAACAACACAAAAAGGCAAATCACACAGAGGAGGGAAGAATGGATATATATATATATAGAGAGAGAGAGAGAGAAAGAGAGAGAGAGAGAGAGACAGAGAGAGAGAGAGACAGAGAGAGAGAGACAGAGAGAGACAGACAGACATGTATTGTACTGTACTAAGAGTTTATGATATCCATACTATAAATTGGGTTGTTGAAAAAGTCATGACACATTCTTATATAGAAAAACACAGAAACATATGTCATGACTTTTCCAATGACCCTATATATAAAGGATATAAAATATATAATATACATATACCATATCTTTATATATCTTTATATAGAATAGAACATATAAAGGTGTATCTATATAGAGATATATAGAACTGTGCAAAAATGAAGGGCAGGAAAATAAATAAGACTCATCCCCCATCTTTGACCAGTTCACAGTAGAGAGGGAAGAGAAAATGATGTAGCACATGCCAGAGTGCGGCTACATGCTCAGCCACATTCAAGTGGACTGGTCTTCCCAAGTCCACTGCATTTGACAGGGCATATGGCTAATCTCACCAGTAGCATGGTCACAGAGTGATGCCTGCCACTCTCAGACCAGTCCAAATCTCCCCTGGCATCCTGATACCCTGTACACAGTCTGTTCATCATCAGCACAACATGGAAGATCTGTGGAAAACTTCGAGGCCACAGAGAACAGAGGGCAGGTGACTGGGTGAACCAGGGCCCCACTCTCCACCCAGAAAAAGTCCTTTGCTGTGACAAACTGCCATAATTTGGAGGTTGTCTGTTATCTAGCATGACTGATAAACAGTGTAATATAAGGGGTGTTTTACAAAATCAAAGCACAAAGATGAGGGGATCTGGGAATAAAAGAATGAGGCCCTAAGCCTAGACATTTGCCCTCAGGCAAGCTGATGCAGTCAGCCTTTAGCTAGCTAAATCATCCTAGCTGAGACGTGTGAGAAGAGATGACATTCTAAACATTTCAGACCTAGAAAAGATTCCAATGATCCTTCCCAATGTGCTTGATCCAAATTCATGACCTACAAAGTCATGTTGTTGGGAGGTTTATTGTTTGTTTGTTTTTTAATTTTTGCCTTGGGTCACATGCACTCACCAGAGAGAGATGGTGAAAGAGAAACTGAGAGATCACCCCCGCCACCACCGGGGGTGATGGCCATCCTGTAATCCCTTCTCCTCCATTCTCCTTCTCTGGATTTTGGGCACACATGCACATGTGCCCAGTGTGATTTTCAAGCCTCCAGGCTGAGACTTGAACCATGGCTAACCATGTAGAAGTCTAGCGCCCTAACCACCACACCGTCTGCAGGCCCCTGTTTAGGGTGATATTTTGAGTGGCCATATTTTGAGGTAGTAATGCAGTAAGAGATAACTGTAATAGATGGTGACGGACCCATGGTGAAAGATCTATTTCTGGGGGAAAAACAAAGTATTGAAAAAGACCTATACGCTCTTCTAGGACCTAGGGGTTCAGCAATGGACAAAATGGACAATGTCCTCTACCTTTATTGAGCTGCTTATTCTTAGTTGGGAGAAATAATAAATATAGCAAAATAAGTAATATGGCAGGGAGGGATGGGTTCTGTGGATAGAACTAGAGCAAAGAGAGCAAAAGAGAGGGTTATAATTATAAATTATGTGGCCAGGAAAACTTCCTGGAGAAGGAAACAATCACTTAACATGGAAGAAACGAGAGAAGGAGATAGATAGGTAACTGGGAGAAAATATTTCAAGCACAGAGAATGGCACATGCAGTGAGTGCTTGTCTGGAATGTTTGAATAACACAGCAGGAGACTGCAGTGAGAGACAGTTAAGTGGCAGGAGATGAAATACAAACAGGAGATAGTGTGCCAGGGTCTGCAAGACCATCCAGGTTCAAGAATGCATTAGAGGACCCACGGGACTCAGCACACAGGCCCATTCCTGGCTATGGCTTATTCATGAAAGACTACAGTGCAAAAACCAGAAAAAGGAAAAAAGTGAATGGGGTGAAGTCAGAAGGAAACCAGGTGGAAACTTACAAGTGTCTTCTCCCAGAGGGGACATGCTTAATTGTTCCAGCAGTGAGTTGTTATCTTGTGCATGAAATGTTCCTACCAGGGAAGCTCACTGAGGCTCAGCACCCCAGGTTTTTAATTGGGGACTGATCACATAGGCACCCCCTGCTTAGAATGGACAAAAATTCCAAACCCTCAGAAAAAAAAGCAGGAGCTCAGCATAAGCCATATTGTTTGCATGAACAGCTCTGGCACAGTGAGCCATTCTTATCAGGGAATGGTGGGAACTCTACGCAAATCTAAGTTCCTGGATAACTGCCAAGGGCCAGCTATGCAAGCAGCTTTTCTAAGGAGAGCAGTCTCATGCCTGCTATGAAAACTTCTTTCTTCACAGACAGCTAGAATACGGAGCACCTTACAGGCCACCTGAGAGAGACGGGAGCTATCAGAAGATTTTAAGGACAAAAAAAATGACATGACCTGGTTAGAATTTTAAGTGATCATCACAGCTTTTGTGTTAAGAACAGACTATAATGGAGGAGTACAGGGGACAGAATCAAGAAAATGAAAGTCCACTAAAAACAAAACAAAACAAAAAATACATAAATAAGACCCAGCATGCAAACAGGATGGACAGAGAAAAGTGGTCAGACTCTGAATATACTGTGAATGTAGAGACCACCAGATCTGTAGACTGATTGTATATAGGTCATGACAAGAAAACAGGAATCAAAGGTGATGGCAAAGGTTCTAACTGGAAGACCAGAAGGATGACACTGCCATGTAATGACATGGTTAAGCTGTAGGAAGATGAGATTTGGAGTGGAGGATCAAGAACTCAGTTTGGGGCATGCTATAAATGAACAATGCCTAGCTGACATCCAGTGAAGGTGGCAAGGAAAGAGCTGTATATGGAGTTGAGTTGTTCATGAAAATGAGCTAAGTGGAGCAATACAAATGGTATTTGGAGCTACATTACTAGAAGAGCTCTTCAAGGGATAAGTAGAGAGAAACAGGGAAGATTTAAGAACTGGACCCTAAAGTACTTTGAAAAGTTAAAAGGTAAGTGGGGACAGCAGGCGGTGTGGTGGTTAAGGTGCTAGGTTCCCATATGGCTGGCCATAGCTCAAGTCCTAGACACAGTGACTTAAAATCATGCATGGTATATGTGCATACATGCCTGAAATCGCTACAGGAGAATGAAGGAGAAAGGATCGCAGCATGGCCATCCTCCCTGGGGTTATTTCTTACTTTCTCTCTGTCTCTTTGTCTCTGTCTGTCTGTCTGTCTCTCTCTCTCTCCAGGGAGTACATACATCCTATGGCAAAAATCTAAAAAGTGAAAAGAAAAAAAGTTAAGAGGTAGGGGAGGAAGGAAGAAACCAACCAAAGAGATTGAGAATAGCTATCAAGGTAGTAAGAAAACCAGAAGTGTGTGGGATCCAGAAAGCATGTACTTAAAATCTGTAATATGCGTATATATGTATGTATGTATATAATTATTTATTTATTTTAGTTCTGCTATAGGGCACATGTACTGACTGGAAAGAGACACAGAAAGAAAGAGAGAAATCATCCTCAAGGGGGAATGACCATGTCACAACCCCATCTTCTATTCTCCTCTTGGGATTTTGGGAATGCACACAACACATCCCTGGCATGTTTTCAAAGTCAACTGTCCAGGACATGAACCATGCTGTCAGCTATGTAGGATCCCCAGCCAGCCACCTTAACCATTGTGTCACCACCTGGTCTAATTTTTAGTGTTTCTGTAGTACAGAAGCAATTAAATCTCAGTGAAAAAGGTCCAGACTTTGTTCACTCCTCCTTGTTATCTCACTGTCTGCCCAGTACCAGAAACAGACAATATGTATTTCAGGTTGTTACATCAAAGGTGTATACTTAGTCCTCAACTTGCTCTCCAAGCCAGCTAGGCTTTATTCTAGTGTCTGTATCAATGATTTAAGATGTTAAAGGCTCTCTCTACCACCTGTGTACCAAAGAGTAAATGAAAATCCTTTTATGATGACAAAGTTCTCAACGAACAGAGTAGCAATATCTGTAAGATTGTCCAGTTGAGGAAAACCTGGAATGTAGGCTTTAGATCAGTGGCTTCCAAAAGCAGCTGAGAGAAACCATCAAGAAACATTGGACCTAGGTTAAGCAGATGGCACAGTGGTTAAAGTGGTAGATTCCCACATGGTCAACCATTGTTTAAGTTCTGAACTCAGCAGCTTGAAACTCAGGTGGGTGCATGTGCATGCATGCTCAAAATCCCAAGAGAAGCATGAAAGAGAGGGGGTTATGGTGTGACCATCCCCCCCGGGGGGGGAGTGATCTCTCGCTTTCTGTCTCTCTGGCTTTCTCTGTCTTTCCAGCGAATGCATGTGCCCTATAGCAAAAACTTCTAAGAACAAACAAAAAGACAAACAGAAAGAAACATTGGACATGAACTGTCCATAGGGTAAGCCATTTGTGGCAACTTAAATTTGATTAAAATTTAATATTCACTTCTTCAATAGAACAAGCAACATCTCAAATATTTAAACACCTGGATACACACATTTCTGTCATCCCAGAAAGTTCTACTGGGCTATACTACATTAGACTTTCCAAGAGTCTAGAGCTCTGAATTTTTAACAAACTCTCTGGATAATTTTAACAGTAAGTCCACTCAGAAACTCCTACAAAATCTGATATTATCATATACCCAACTTCCTCAAAGGGGATCTATGGGCACAGAACACTTCTGAGGATGAATACATGGGTAACCAAGCCATTTGAGAACAAATCTCCAAGCTTCAAATGAGGGCCATAGCTTCCAGCTCCACACAGGGCAATTAATTTAGCTGAGATATACTGTGAACAGCAAAGCAACAACTCGTCAGTAAGTACTATGTGTTGGTCACTGGATTATCAACAGAGGTGTGTATATGTTGTTCACTTTTTAAAAAAAAATGCCTCAGGGCATATGTGCTTGCCAGAGAGACAGAGAGAGACAGAGACAGTGAGAGGGAATGTGAGAAATCACCTCCCAGGTGGGATAGCCAAGCAGCAATCCCTTCTCTTTCATTCTCCTCCTGGGATCTTGGGCAGACACGCATATGTGCTCAGTGTGATTTTCAAGCCATGGGGTCCAGGACTCAAACCACAGTCAGTCATGTAGGAGTCCACTGACATAACTGCTATGCCATCTGCTGGCTTCAATGGTATATGTTAAAGAGACAGACAAACAGACATGGGCAAGGGGCACAAACTCAAATGCCTACCAGCAGGCCAGGCAAATAGCAGCAATGCATTAAGCGGGTCATAAGTAAGAAAGTAATAACAGAGTAAAAAGTCAGCATGACGATAACAACATATTCTCACTGTTGAGGTGCCAATAAAGAAGACTGGAGCATCGATTAATATTTTTCTAAAAAAACAACAACAACAAAAAAAAAAAATGAACAAACAACAGAGGTTTCTCAGCTCCAACTGACTGTTGTCATGTGGGAAAATAAAGGCCAGTCCTGTCAGAGCTTCTGATTTATCTTTCCCCCAAATAAGAGAAATCTGGATTTTTACATAAAATCTCAAACTATCTAGACACTGACAACTAAGTCAAAATATAACACTGAGCAGTCCTGTGAAAATATGGGTCACAGCAGGCCCCACAAGCGCTCTGTTTGCAAACTTAAAGGCGGCTCAATGCAAGTGAAGTAACAGAACCAAACCAAGTTAGCAGCATGTGCCATGCTGATGGCAAGTCAGTTCTATCCACATGCTGTGAAGA
>NW_006159536.1:4286320-4295635 GCF_000334495.1 Tupaia belangeri chinensis
GAAGAAAAGACTGAATAGGAAATAAAGCTCGCTCGTGAAAGTCAGTTGCCCAATACACCAAAAAGCATTTTAGGAATCCAGTCTGGGCCTGGCTTATGTATACAATAACCTTAAAATCTATTTAGGTAACAAGGCATCAAAGCTGAAAATTTAGAAATTTAAGAGTTCTGAGTTCCTGCAGGCTGGCCCTACCATACCAGATATTTGTTACCACACAGATTCTGTTGGATTCTGATCCTACAATTAATCAGGGAATACAGAGTTGTCAGTCTTATCAGACTATTGCCAGTTCTGGGAAGCTGGTTTCAGTTTATGAAACAAATTATTCAAAATAACTGAATACTGAATACCGAAAAGATTGATTTTAAAAAACCCATCGAGGGTTCTTTGCTTAAAAAAAAAAAAAAAACAGAGAGAGAGAAAGAGATACTCATATAGTCAAATTTACAAGTTGGCTTTTTAAAATTCCAGCATGCTTACTATATCATGATCTCAATGCTCTTATGATCTTATTCAACTCCTAAACACACTGTATACCCTTAGTACCAAAAATGTCTTCCCTTAATTCACTACCTCACTGAGTACATGTAAACACATACTCACATATATAAACATATATGTAAAATAAATTTCAATTTAATACATCATTTGTGTATCTTCTCAGAGCAGAATTCGTTCAGGGTAGAAGAGAACCATTGCTTAATGGCAAGTTGGCCTGTAGATGTTTAAGACACAGTATCTGCTACCGGAAGAGTAAAATCAAGTGAGCTCAGTGATACCAGAAGATTGGTCATAGATTAGTGGTTCCCAACTTGGGCAGGGCATTTAAAACCACTTGGAGTGCATTTAAAAATAGCTATGCCCATAACCCACTCCAAATCCACTAATAAAAATCGTGGAGAAAGGGACAGAGGCACGTGTATTGATGAAAATGTTAAATGTTAAAATTAGAGGTGACTGATCTTCAGCCAGGGTTGAGAGCCCCTGCAGGATGCAGCTCAATTACCTATTCACCCATGACACTTAATTTTGATGATAAATTTAACTAATTACTCAATGATCCCTACCTTGACTACTTAAGAAGCCAATCATCTTTCTACTAACTACTTCATTAAATTGGACTTAGAGCCTGGGACACTGATAAAGTACCAGGATCCAAAGATAAGCGATCCCTTAATTCTCAACCCTCACTTAATTCACCCTGCCCCCACCAGGGGAGTTCATCAAATGGCAGCTAGAGCCTCAAATTCTAAGATATCAGAACATAATTAAAGCCTTCCCCAAGGCTGCCCTGTTTCTTCAGCATCTCACCTACTCTGGCCTTATCTGATGTTGACTCAGCTGGTTCCCTACATTCCACAAATGCCAGTTTTCTTTATTTATTCTCAGCAGGTGGTGGTTAGTTCTCTGATGCTGCCCACAAACTCTAAAATGGCCTCTCTGGCCTTGACTTCTTCTCCAAGCTTTAGAAACCTCAGTTTCCCTTCTGAATCCTGAAACCTGACTTTGTCCCATCTAAATTATTCAGGGCCCTAGAAGAAAGGAACTTAACTTGCATTCATGTTCCTGCCAAATTTGTTTCTTTACCAGACTCTCCACCTGGATGTCAGCTATCTTGCCATTTTTCTATTTGTAATTAGATCAAGGAATAGTTTTTATACTTAATTTACAAATACTGCAATATTTACCTCAGAAATTAGACTTCTCCCTATAACATGTAGGACTGTATTACAGGAGATACAGTCAAGAGGAACTTGCAGATGTCCCATCACTATGCAAGAAACAAAATTACTATCTTTAGGTTGATGGGTTATTGTAAGTCAATAAATGGAATTTTTTTTAAACAAACTGAAAAGTGAGAAGTGCGCTGGGTAAATTTCAGTGCATAATAACATACTAGACTGTGTGGTTTATGGCTATGAGCAGGGACCTAGAGATACAGTTCCTAGGTTTGAACCCCAGTCTACTACTAATTCATGTTTCTGTGTCTCTTATTCTCAATTTATAAAATGGGGACAGTAGTGGTACCTACCTCCTAGGTGTTTTGTTCAAATAAGTCAAGTAATATATGTACAGTGGTCTTCAAAACGTTGAGACCAGCAGATTGCACAATGGTTACGTTGCTGGACTCCCACATAGTCAACCACAGTTCGAGTCCCAGATGTGGCAGCTTGAACCTCAGGCCAGGCATGTGTGCATGCTTGCCCAGGATCCTGAGAGGAGAATGGATGAGTAGGGATTGTGGCATAGCCATATCTCCTGGGAGGTGATTTCTCACTTTCTGTCTCGCTGCCTCTCTCTCTCTCTCTCTCTCTCTCTGGTGAGTGCACACAACCTATAGCAAAAATCTCTCCAATCATTGTTTATGAAAAATGTGCAGTATGAAAAAAATATGCATGGATTTCAATTTTACCCCCAAATAAAAACATACTTTAATTCCAGTTTCCTACAGACTTTTTGAAGTACCCTAGTAAAGCTCTTTAAATAGTGCCTGCCTAGGTTTAGCATAATACTTTGTTAGTTGTTACTTTTTTTTTCCCACTTTTGCCAGGAGGAATGTGCACTCTCAAGAGAAAGAGAAAGCACTTCTTATATGAAATGGTCACACTACAATCCCTTCTCCCACATTTCCCTTTCCTACTGGGATTTCGGATACACACACACACACCATGTGTTTCTCAAGATGCCAACTGGGACTCAAATGCCTTGGTCAATTAAGTGAAATCCAGTCACCTTACCACCATGCTCTATGCTGGCCCTACTGTTTCTATTGAACGTAGGGGTATACAAACTTGCTTCCAGGAAAACAAAGCCTTTAAATCTATTTCACTGATGTACAGTAAGTGAATCCATTACAAATTATTTTTTCAAGTTGAATTTTCAGATTTCTAGTTTCTTCCCATTATTTTAATCAAATGGATAAAAGGATGAAACCTGAGTACTTCTTGACATTTCAGTACCAGTAACAATATCATTTAAAATTAGGTAAGCCTAGTTATAATTATGATATTATTTAAAACAACACTATGGACAGGGAATGTTTGGGAAGGAGGAAAAAAAAAAACATCATTTGCCACTTCTTAAACTGAAATTTTAAAAGTCAAAAAAGGGAGGGAGGATTTATAAGCCGCGGGTGACCTTTAAATGCCACATTCACTAGTATATAAATGTAAACACAGAACAATGTTATGTCTGGTAATAACAGTAAACTGATCAATGCAATTACATTATGGATTCTATGATATTATAAATCGTGCTTCCAGTCCAGAATATCAATAGCTTTTTAACACCTCTTAAGATCAAATTACAGTGCATTAAATGTCATCTGTTTCATTCTGTGTATTTACAAGCCTATAGTTTACCTCAATTACTTGGACAGTTCCCTGTACTAAACTTTTAGATATAAAAGATTTGAGAGCATAAATTATTTTTAATAATGAGTTAAAAACAAATTCTTCATGTCCATAAGACAATCCTTAAATGAGATCCACTTTAATCATTTGTCTGGAGTAATGTTAGTATTAATATTTGTCGACTTTCAGGTAAGATAAAATTTCAGAGAGAATTGGTTACTTGTCCAAGTCTCAAGGTGTTTGTTTTCAGGTTATCACCATAAGACGCATACAATCACTGGAGACAGAGAGAGAGAAAATAAGAAAACACTCCCCACTGAGTGTGGCCATGTCACAATTCTTTCCCCTCTACTCTTCTCTCAGGAATTTGGGCATGTATGCACATGCACCTGGTGTGATATTCAAGCCACCATGTCTGGGACTCGAACCACGGCTGTCCATTGTGGAAATCAGCACCTTAACCACATCACCTGCTGGTCTCCCAAATCTCAGTTTTCACAAACTGAATACAAGATACAAACAGCATACAGTAGAGTAACAAAAGCAAAACAAAACAAACATTGGAGTAGATTCTCATGTTACTTATTTTTTTCTTAGAAATATTTGCTATAGGGCACATGTGCTCATTGGTGAGTCAGAGAGACAAAAAGTGAGAAATCGCCTCCAGAGGGATGGCCACACAGCAAACCCTGGAAGATTTTGAGCATGTACACATACATGCCCGGTGTGTTTCAAGTCACCAGATCCAGAACTCAAACCATGGTGGGCCATGTAGGAGTCCTGCTGACCCCAATTCTCATATAACTATAAAGTTCACTTTGTCTTTCCACTTTTATCTCAACCTCATAAGCAGAGTGTTTACTATAATAATAGACCTTTTACTATACTCTCCTTTATCTTTTGACTCTTAAAGCAATATACATATATATTTATTCAGGGGTTTTCAGTTTTGTCCCTTTTTCCTGTACAACAATCTTTAGTGGAGTCACAGAAAGTTTTCTCAAATCCCTAAACTCTATCTGGAAGAAACTAAACTACTTCTATAGTTTGGATGGCCTATAAGATGTTAAAAGCAATTACGCTATATTGGCCTATCCACTATTTCCATAGGCCCATGGCACCAGAGCAAATAAATGTTAAGGGAAAATTTGACTTCTTAAATGAGAGTTTGTGACTTTCTCTGAGGAGAAAAATATGCTTCATGTGAGAATTCAAAAAAATTAAAAGGTTTTTTTCAACACTTTTATTAAGAGGGACCATGGAAGAAGTCACAGTGGCCCATACACAAACACTTGTCAGGAGTTTCAGAGTTCAGTTGGATTTTCTGAAAATGCATTGCACACTTGTAAAAAACTGTCATTAAATTTTTATGTGTTCTGGACTTCAGGAACATTTCTTCTCATCGTCTTTCTAATTCAATGATCACCTAGGACCTGATGCAGCCCATACACCACAAAGTGCTCATAGAATGTGTGGCAGTAAACTGGAACCATTCACAACGGAGCCTGGTTGGTGTAACAGCCTCCTGTCACCTGGTTCCCAAGTCACTAAGAGAGGGCAGCTCATGAGACTGACACTCTAAAGGCCCCATTACTTATGACTTCTCACTGTTATTTACACCAACTTCCTTACTTCAAGGAGCTGAAGCAGGGCAGGCCTTAAAGGGTCAAAAAAAAAAAAAATCACACTTTGAAGGGAGCAAGGCCTGTTAAGTTTCTCCCAAACAGGTTCTAAAGCAGTGCTAATCAAACAGGTCTTCCAATCACCTGGGGATCTTGTTAAAGAGCAGATTCTGAGTCAGTGGGCTTCTGTTAGGGCCGCAGATTGTGCATGGCTAACAAGCCCCAAAGTGATTTAGATGCTGCTGTTCTGCCACCACTCTTTGAATGGCAAGGCACACAAATGCCCGAAACCACCCAGGTCACTTATATTAGCAACATACAAAATGGTCATAGGTTGTGCCCAAAAGGCGTCTGGGTGCTCTGATTCCCCTGAGCGCCTCCACGAGGTCTGCGGGGCACCTGGCAGGTGCTTTGGCCTCAGGGCGCTCGCCGGTAGCCCGCCCAGCTGCCGCGCCCCCCTTGTTCGGCCCCGCCTGCGCGCCCACCGTGCCGCGCTCACCTTCTCCCGGGTCTTCAGGTACCGCTGCAGCGCCTGCTGGGTGAGCTCCCGAACGCGCAGTTGGCCCTCCTTGCAGGGCACGACGATGCCGGTCCTGCCGAAGCACACGGTCACTTTCATCCTGGTCCCCGGTGACCACGCGGGGACGGCTGAACAGGTGTCTTAGTCCTGCGGGCTCAGCCCCCACCTCAGGGAACGCCTGGCGCGGGCGGGCCCGGAGCCCCGGGGAGCCTCTCCGGGCGCCCTCTCCGGGCCAGGAGCTCGCTGCTGCGACCCACAATCAAAGCAGGAGGCCAAGGGCAGGTGGGAACTTCGGGAGAGGGTGGCAACCAAAAGGGCTACCTCCCAGGTGGCCGGCGGCCCAGGACACCGCGGCTCCCCCCGCCCCCCCGCTCCGGTTTCTGCTAGGGCCGAGGCCGGCTGATCTGCGCCCGCCAAATCGAAACTGCCGGCCTGCCCAGCCCTGGCCCTAGCCTTGGTTCTGGTGACCGTGGCAGGGCCAGCCCCAGGCCCCGGGCTAGAGTGGGCGGCGGCGGAGCGCGGGGCCAGAGTTGGGAGGAAACTTTTGCGCCGGCTCCTAACTCCTCCGCGGCAATGGGCTCCCGCAGCCCGGGCCCGCCTGGGCCCAGCTCTTAAAGGGGCCGCGGCGCTGCTCGGGCCCCGTGGCGCACTCTACTGCGCCAGGCAGGGGCCATACGGGGCGGTAACTGGAGCCCGGGAGCCTAGTCCCTTCACGCGGTCTCTCTGTGGCTCTCTTCCACCCGCGCGCGGGCGCGCGCGCAGACACACACTCAGCTCTGGGGAATTGTAACGGGACCTGAGAGCTACCCACTGGGGATTGAAACCGGATCTCATAAAGCACACCGGAGGGATAGCTAGGAGACTGCAGAGTTAAGAGCCCACAAGCAGGTGCTTCTTGCCACGCCCACTCAAAATACCCCTAGGAAGCAGCAGGGGCTCCCTGGTACTGAGATGCACTTGTGTTAAGCACAGCCTGACTGCTACTCTCTGGAGCCCTGAGACAGTAGAGCTGAAGGGAGCCTTGATGAACCATGCCTTTTACAGATGAATACATTGAGTGTTACGCCAGTTGTCACACCCCAGATCCAGATATGACCATGTGCACACACCCTTCTGAAATATTACTGCCGTTGCATTGGCTATATGTATCATTAGGCTCATGATGGGGTGTGTATTCATATATATTACATATATATTATATTATTATATTAATATTATATATATTAGGCTCAAGATAGGGTGTTTATCCATCACCAACTGAACTCAGGGTATCTACAAAAAAATTCAACAAATAACATTTGTATCATTCTTACCCCTCACATAAATGAGTTCTTTTGAGCTTAACAACAACTCTGTGGGTAAATATTAACTTCTGCATAAGAAAGGGATTCAGGGAAGTTAAGGGGCTCAGAAGATGGTGGTCTTCATTATATTGGGGAGAGAAAAAACAAAAAACAAAAACCTCAGGTCTCAGGTCTTCCCAGCAATATTTGTGGTTTTCCCAAGCAGTTTTATTCACAATCCAGTTCATCCAAGAAGATCCTCAGGGCTACATCATTGTTTCTCTACAAAAGAATCCGGTACTATGTCAAGATACACTTCAATTAAACTTGAGTTGCCTAGGATGGTGCCATAATGCATAAGGGATTCAATTAATTAGTTTTGAGAATGTTTAATTTCAGCTCATTCATAATATAGGTTGTCACTGAGGACTGGGACTACATGAGGCCTGAGTTCAACTCTTAACCAAACTAAAAGCTTGGTACAGTAGCATGCTCTTAGTAGTAGTTTTGGTAAGTCTTACCCTGTAATTTTGCTTTTAATTTTGATACCTCTTTATGACTTAACAATAAAAAGGATGGATGATTTTTATCAACTGTCTCCCAAATAATCTCTTGTTATGCAGGAAGTACAGATCTTTTCATTCATTGATGAGGTCAGTAGTTGCTTCCCTAGCTGCAAAGGCAGTATCATTTAGTCGAGTAGCACCTGAGAGCAGCTGTGAGTTAGAAGTATGTTTTATGCCCCACATTAGAGTGCCTGCGGGGCTGCTAGATCACCACATTTAGACTCAAGTCTTAAAATGTGTGTGTGTGTGTGTGTGTGTGTGTGTGTGTGTGTATTTAGGTCCATGACAACAAAGAAGATCATATAAGCCAAGTTGAATCAAAGAAAATGTATACCAGTCAGTGTAATTTGGTAGCAAATCCAATACAAACTAATTTAAAGAAACCAAAGACAGAATTGATTTTCTGATACAAACAGAAAATTCAACGAACACTCTGTTGAGGCAAAGTTGAAAGCAGAAGCTCAAAACAGGTCCTTAGGAACTATCTCTGTTTGTCTATTGGCTCTATATTCCTCGATATGTTTTCCATTCTCAGATGAGCTTTCCCCAAAGGAGTCACTTCATGCTTCTTTTAGAGGTGAGGAACTGAGGCCAAGGAGGTTAAACGCTTGGCTTAGTGCCTTCTTAGAAAGCAGTGGAAAGGCTAGGCGGATGTATGGCAGTAAAATATGACACTCTGCATGGCCTATCCATCTGGGAAGGTTCCAGGTTCATGTCTGGAGACCTCCCTGAATATGGTGGGCACATGTGTGTCCATGATCAGGGTTGGCTGAGGGTGGATCACAGTGTCAAGACCCAGTTGGGGGTATGCTCTTTCTCTCTGTCTTTCTTGCTCATGGGAGAAGTGAATAAACTATAAATACATACATATGGTTGCAGAACCTAGATTAGAACCCAGGCAGCTTGACTCTAGAACCTTCACAGCAACTATGCTACTTCTTACATAGGAAATCCCAAATGAATAGATCAAACAAACAAGCAAATATTCATGTCATGTATTAATGTACGGCCCTCAATTTTAATATTGGGAATTATTGAGACATGTGGAATAGAACAGAGGAAGGATTTTCAGCTGGTTATGAAATAACTTTGCATGTTGTCATCCTTCATGTATCATATCTTTGATTTTCTTCATAGTTTTTCCAAAGTCATGAAGAACTCCTGCTGCTTTTTTTTCCCTTGCTCGTGCTTCTTTTCATACCACAACTCCTTTTCAGTGCAGCTGTAGCCAGCCTCTACACTTAGAGCACCCACCCTGTGTCCTGGCTTTGGGACTCTCCAGGTGAACCATAAAGAATACATACCCAGGTTCTCCTAAACTCACCACAGGAAGATTGTGGCAGAGGACATGCCATTGTGAGATGAAGGAAGAGATGAAAGTAGAGATGGATGTGAACAACATACTGTGTGAATCTGCACACCAAGGAGCAAACCCTTATGAACACAAGTTAATGATTATAAAAAGAGATTAGCATTTACTTTTCATGCTTATTAAACAGCCATGTATAGTTCATTATTCAGCCTTATCACTGCATGCATAGAAAGAACTGAACATATATTAAAAAGAGCAAGCCAGTCAATGGCATGATGGTTAAGCCAAATGGATTCTACATGGCTGACTGCATGGTTTGAGTCCTGACATGGCGACTAGAGAAACACACCTAATATGTGTGCATGTTCAAAATCCCCAAAGGAGAGAGAAATGGAGGAGAAGCAATTGCAGCAGAACGATTCCCCCATGGGGTGGGGATGCTTTCTGACTTCTCTCTCTCTCTCTCTCTCTCTCTCTCCCTCTTTCCACACATGCATACAAGTGCACATGCTGGGCACGTGTGCGTGTGTGCCCAAGATCCCAAGAGGAGAATGGAGAAGGGATTGCAGCATGGCTATCCCCCCTGGAGGTGATTTATCGCTTTCTGTCTCTCTTTCTGGCGAGCGCACGTGCCCTATAGCAAAAACCTCTCCAAAAAA
>NW_006159536.1:4296545-4317646 GCF_000334495.1 Tupaia belangeri chinensis
TAGGTGGAATAGTGGTTAAGGCACTGGACTCTCACATTGTCAACTGCAGTTTGGGTCCTGAACCCTGCATCTTAAGAATCACACTAGGTGGGTGTGTGTACATGCCCAAAATCTCAAGAGGAGATAGGAGGAGAAGGAATTGCAGTGTAGCTATCCACCCTGGGGGGTGATTATTCACTTTTCCTCTCCCTGCCTCTCTCTGTCTCTGGTGAGCATACATATCCTATGGCAAAAGCCTTTTTTAAAAAAGGAAAAAACATCCCAAAAGGAGGAAGAAATGGAGAAGATAATACAGTATGACCATTCCCCATGGAGGATGCTTCCTCACTTTCCTTCTGTCTCTCTCTGGTGAACACATGTACCCTCTGCAAAGTTTAAAACAACAAAACAATTTTAAAGCACAAATAACAACACATCCTGTGAGTAGTACTGTGGACTATCAGCTTTTTTAGAAAATGTCTTTATGCCCATCCTATGAGTAAGACTCACAAGTCTCCATAAATAATAGAGCTCAACCATCTCTTCTTATACTAGTTCCACTCTGTAGACACTAATGTCTTCTCTCAATCTGTTTTCTTGAACAAGACCTGAATCATAACAAGGGTTTCTCTCTCTTTCTCACTCTCTGTCTTTCCAACATTACAGCCTCTCTCTACTGTTCGTTATAGGGTGTGTGTGCTCACCAGAGACACAGAGAAAGAGGGGGAAAGCAAGCAATCACCCTACAAGGGAATGGTCACACACCATTACCTCTCCTTCATTCCCCTCTAGATACTTTGGGCACACATGCATATATGCCTGGCATGATTTTCACGCCTTTAGGTTTATGTCTCACAGAGTGCCCTTGGCCATGTGGGATCCAGCTGGCTTAACCTCCATGCCACCTGCTGGCCAAAGGATGTCTTTTTAATAAACAAATTAAGCAAAACAGCTAAAAACAGCATGGAAATTGTTCTGATGCATATTGAGAATTGATTATTAGGTGTTTTCCCCAGTTGTGTGATCACCTTCTCTGAAGTGTATTAGGGCCCACAGATGCTGAGCACTAGGTGTAGGCCCTGCTCAGGGTAGCACTAGGTCCTTTCACTGCTAGGCTGTTAAGAAGGGAACAGATGGCAGTGATCGGAGAATGCTTCCCTACATGCTCAGTTCTTCAAGACTAGCTCCTGAACTGAGGTGATGGTGCTACCAAAATCCTCTTTTCAGGATCAGTCCCCATGCCCATTGGTTAAAGGAGCTGGATCCATATAGCAGGCCATAGTTTGAATCCTAGCCTCAGTAGCTTGAAAAACATGCTGGGCAAGCACACATGTATGCTCCAGATTCTGAAAGAATGGAGAAATAGAGGAGAAGGGATTGTAGTCTGACCGTACCCCACCAGGATAATGCTTTCTCCTCCTTCTTGCCTTTTCTGTGTCTCTCTGGTGAGCTTCTTTGCCTCTGGCAACCACACACACAAAGATAATTTCCTTTTCAGTTCTACTCACTTTCCTTAACACCTCCTTCCACTGTTCATTTCTTATCTAG
This sequence comes from Tupaia belangeri chinensis, assembly GCF_000334495.1. Taxonomy (NCBI): domain Eukaryota; kingdom Metazoa; phylum Chordata; class Mammalia; order Scandentia; family Tupaiidae; genus Tupaia; species Tupaia belangeri. The sequence continues at coordinate 4,298,073 of NW_006159536.1, forward strand.
TCACTCTATTCCTTGGAGAGAAAGTGAACTGGTATTTATGTAATTGACAAGAGGTAGAGAGAAAGTTGAGATATGTTCCTAGATGCTTTCATGCAGAAATTGATTACAGGCAGAGTTAGTGGCCTGGAGCTAGATACATCTATGTTCCAAAGTATTCCGCCATTTACCAGGGAAATTATCTTAGGCAAATGTTACTGCCCTTAAAAAGGCTGGTAATCATATTAAGATATAACATAAATAATGTACCTAGAGCATAGTAGGCAAAATGCATCATTTCTCTTCCACTTTCTATTCCATTTACTAATATTTCTAAACACTATTTATTTTCACTGGGCCTGAAACTACTTCCAAAAAGAAACAACTCAAATGATACTTAGAAACTACATATTGTTGTTGTCATCAACAGTTTCTTGAGGCTCAGATGTAACTAATCCTGTTATGAGAGTGACAGGCGCATAGCAAAATGAATAGTAAGATGTATTGTAATTCACAGTCTACATATTATTTCACTTATTGCTCAAAAAATAAGCCTGTAACATATAGTGTGGTACCTGAGAGTCCTAGAATTATAGAATGTGAAGGGGCCTTGGAGATTATTTGGTACAATCTCCTCATTTTATGTACAAGGAAACTCAAGATTGGAAAAGTGAAGTGACAAGCCAACATTAACATGTAGACCCTCTGTTTCAGAGTCCAGTGCATTCTTCACTTCCAGGTCTGCCTGATAATAGAATTTAAAACAGCAAATGGCCAACATTGGCTGCAAGCTTTAATCTTTCATTGTACCATAAGGTGCTAGAAAAAAAAGAAAAAGAAAAGAAAGACTTATTCTTCTATCTATTTCTGCAGTTTAAATTTAAACATAAGTTTCTGAACACTTATTCTCACAACTATAAATTTAAAGAAGGTTTGCCAAGTTTTAAATTAATAATATAGAAAATGGGAAATCATCAAAGTATTTTAAGCAAGACAGTAGTATGATCAGATTTGTTGCTGGTAGATTATAGAGGACCTGGGAAACAGATAAATCCCCTGCTTACTTCACTCAATCTGTCATTCATTCTTTCATGCACCAGTATTTTATTCACCATATATAATGTACTGACCACACAGTAATTAGGAAGCTTAGACTCTAGTGAGGCAGACAAATGATAACTACTAACCAAATGAGCAAAATATTTGCAGATTGAGATAAATTCCAATGAAATGTATAAATAGTAGACTGTGTGGTGAAGGATAATGGGGTAAGAGAAAACCTGCTTAGATTGTGTGAGGGGGAAAAAAAAAGTATTTTTGAATGCACCAAAAGCAAAACAAACTGCAAATGCAACTGTCTAGGGTAAGACCAAGACTGATTTGTTTGAGGAATTAAGAGAAAGCAATTTGGTTCCTGGAGCATCAATGAAGAGAGAGGCAGTAAAGGAGATTGAAGAGATTGTCTACAACAGTAGCTACTACAAGACTAGGGCAAGATAGTTGATGCAGAGAGATTGCACTATTTGTGATAGGTCAAGCTTCAGGAAAGAGTCAAGAATTACTCTGATTTCTATTTCAAGTAACTACTTTAGGAAATAGCATTATTTTATTCTATTGTCTGATTGCATTGGATAGGACTTCACTGCTATGGGGTTATCAAAAAGTCATGATGTATACTTCTATGTTTTTCTATGCAAAAATGTGTTATAATTCCTCCAACAACCCAATTTATTGAAAAGGCATGGAGAAATTGAGCAGCCTTGTCTTGTTCTAGTTCAGTATGATGTTAGCCATGGCTAGCATGTATGAGTATGAAGTTAGCCATGGCTAACATCATATATGGCTTTTTGTGTGTGTGTTGAGAAATGTTCCTTCTATGCCGATTTTGCTGAGAGGGATGTTGTATTTTATCAAATGCTTTTCTGCATCAATTGATATGATCATATGGTTTTTATCTTTCTTTCTGCTAATGTGGCATATTACATTTATGGTTTTGCATAAGTTGAACCACCCTTGTATCCCTATGAAAGAGAGGCATTATGTATTCCCACTCAATATATATACCAAATGTTTGCACTGCGTGGCAGAAATGGAAAGTTTGGAAGATATAAAAGGATGGAAAACTGTGGACACTTCAGACAGTGTGAGAGGAGAGTGGGAAATGGGGGAGGGTGAGAAGAAAGGAATCAAGGGGAAAAAGAAAACAGAACATTTAAGGAATACAGGACTGGAAAATTATTTGTTGATGATTATTTGTATAATAATATCTTTAACTGGACTAATATACAGTGTAGTCATCCTGGGAAAATTCATTTTGCATACTGTGATGATATTGAGTGATTGAATGCCTAAAAAAAGAGGTAGCACTGTTAATTAAAACTAAGGAATCTTGCAAAAAGGGGAGTCCTGGTGGTCGTGGGGGAAAGAAGAGTAATTTTATTGGGACATTTCAAGTTTGATGTGCCTGCAAGGCAACTAAATACAGAAATTTAAAGTGTGTTGCTCAAGAGTCTGAAGACCAGTTAGTGTTAGGGGTGACAGATTTGGAGGTGAACTCATCAGAAGAGGGTCCAAAGAGGGGAGATTATTCAAAGAGGGAGATCCAAAGAAGTTATTCATGTGTATGATGGTGATGAATTACTGAGGAAAGTTATTATTTTTATTCTCTATAAGGTATTATAGAGATAAGAAAGAATGCTGTTGCTCTAGTTAAGATATGATGGAAGAGAATAAGAGATTGAATGTTAAGAATAGAAAGCAAGATGATTTGACTGGAATAGATAGGCTTCCTTGAATCATAATGAAGAATATAGGGTTAGTAATGGACAAGAAGGAAAAGACTGAGGGAGAACTCTGAGACCTGGATTAAGGAGTTTAGATCTGACACACCCATAAGACATCCTCTAGGTGTTTGAGCAAAGGATTAACATGTATAAAATAGAATTTGATCATCATTATTCTGACATCTCTGTGTACAAAGAGTTGGAGTAGAAAGTAACTGAAAATGGAAAAGAATCAAAAGGAAGATGTTGAAGTCAATCATATAAGGCTAAATTTAAGTGAAAATTCATATATGTGTTTATCTGTAAAATATCCCCACCTGTACCTGTGTTTATCCAAAGTAGTTGACCACATGATTGCTTAATGTCTAGTTCTGCTCTTTAACTCTTCCATGAATGGGAAGTGGGGACATGCCATGTGATTCAGGGTTCAATCAGGCAAACTGATAACACACTATCTCGAAGAGAGGGAACTGAATGCAATATATACAGTGTTCATGAAAGAGCTGAGCTGCCAAACTGGATGTGGGAAGGCAATTTAGAGATTAGCCACAGCAGGAAGCTGCTTCTTTCTCAAGAGCTGACTGGATGTAGGTGGGTATTAGCAGAACCCAGAAGCTGAATAGTCTGGCAGGAGCTAAAACTCATAGCAGGGGTTGTCTGTCAGAAGCTGGGAATTTGAAGAGAGAACTGTCCAGAGAAGACCTGAACTATGAGGAGGAGTTTTAGTCATGGCTGGAAAACAGAGAGAGAGAGAGAAGGAAATAAAGAGAGAAAAAAAAGAAAAAGAAAAATCCTCCATGGATCCTTTTCTGCTGTCTTCCATGTGTTCATCAGTGTCATATGCTAGTGCCTATTGCCAACCAATTAGTAAGGAGGAGGACAGGAAATATCCAGGAACCAATGCACTAACTGATCTGAAGGTTGTTCCTAATGGGCTTCTACAGTAATACATAAATAGAGATTCAGGGTCTCACTAGTATTTTGAATTGAGGGAAAAGCACAAAAAAAGTTTCCAATCAGTGACAGCAGGTAGTTTGGTGGCTAAGGTGCTGGACTCCCATGTGGCCAGCTTTGAATCCTGGACTTGGCAGCTCGAAATGCTTGCCAGGTGTGTGTACCAAAATCTCAAGAGGAGAATGGAGAAGAGATTGTGGTATGGCCATCTCTCTCCTGGGGGTTGATTTCTTACTTTCTGTCTCTCTGGCAAGCTCATACACCCTATAGCAAAAATCTCTCTCTCAAAAAAAACCAAAGCTTCCAATTCATTTGGCATATTTATGAAAAAGAATTTTTCCCCAGTATAGGCTAAATTCATGCTTTCTCAAGAAAAAGTACATTTATGTTTTAACAATGAACATATAAGCTTTTTCCTGATTGCCAAAATTACAATTAATTTCAATCATCGTTTAAGAAAGAAAAAGTTCCTGCTCTTTCTCAGTCAACAAATGCAAATTAATAGCTTTGTTTAGCTCCAATTGCATAGTACTATAAACAGCAAATCCAAAAATCCTGTTAATATTGAAGGCTAAAGTTGTCTAACTACAATGCTACTTGATAATATTTCACTTGTTTTATATGCACCAATTTTTATTTAGACACCAATCTCTGGATTTGTGATGGAAGCTTTGAAAGACTATCCAAATTTAAAGCTATGATTTCTTTGTATAAAATTATTTGGAAAAATCCATTAATACTTAATATGTGTACATAAAGAGTAATAAGTGTAATTCTTAGTTCAATACTCAGGGAAGCTTGATTAAATTAGTGTTTTTCCTTCTAAAGTATGCATTTTTTGCTAATACATATTTGTTATAACATTTTCCAATTATTTTCAAAATTATTTTTCTATAACCAGAATATAAATTAATAAAAGCTATAATTAGGTTATATGTGGACTTCAATATATCTCCCAAGATTTTTTTTTTTTTTTGGAGAGATTTTTGCTATAGGGCGCGTGCGCTCGCCAGACAGACAGAGAGAGACATAGAGACTGAAAGTGAGAAATCACCCCCCGGGGGGATGGTCACGCCGCAATCCCTTCTCCTCCATTCTCCTCTTGGGATCATGGGCACGCACGCACACGCGCCCGGCGTGAGTTTTTAAGCCACCGGGTCCGGTACGCGAACCGCTGTCGACTACGTGGGAATCCAGCGACATAGCCATTACGCTAACTGCTGGTTCCCATCTCCCAAGATTTGAAAGGCATGTCTTCACAGCCAACAAAAATAATGATCAATTTACCAAGTACACAATAAACTTTTGACACTGGATACTCAACAAAAGGGTAGCATAAACCATGATCAGCCTATATTAGTTATGATTTATACCATAGCGAATGAGTTTCATGGACCTGCAAGTACCTCAGTCAAAGAAGCAGTGCCAGATTCCTTGAAAGATGAGGACAGTAATTGATTAGACTAAGAGTAGCAACTTATTCAAAGATAGCCATACATAGGTTAGCTGATGCCCCATGGCATAACCAGATATTAAAATGTAATAAAGTCATTAGTCATTAGCTAAGTCAATAAAAATGGCTCCTTCTGGTATTTTGGTTTGAGAATACAGATAATCGGCTGGCTGGTAAAAAGTCAACACTTTGATCACAGAGGGTCATGAGAATGAAGAAAAAAACTTTCAGAGTTGTCTCAGTCCTCCATTGACTTTCTAGCAGCAATCTATAGACATTGTTTCAATGAACAATTTCCCCCTCCCAATTATTTTTCATTGCACTATTATGAGCAGGACTAATTCTTCAAACCAAAAACAACTAGTGCTAGCCAAGAACAGTTATAAACAAAGTCAAAAGGAGATAAATGTATGAGCAATAAGTCATGAACCCAAGGGCTTTAAAATATATTTTTGTCAGGACCTGTTCAGTGGAGCTGCAGTAATACACTGCTGTAATGATACTGGATCCATATGGAAGAGTGCGGTTTTGGTTCTCCAATCAGCCTACACATGCCAGCCCTATGCGCCCATGATCCTGATTGACTGGGAAGGCTGGAGAGATTGCAACATGAGACCCTATTGATGATGCCTGTCTTTCTCTTTTTCACTCCTTGTCTCTCACTCTCCTGAAAGAAATAAATTGGGACCAGCAGATGGCATAACAGTTACATAGCCGGACTCCTATGTAACCACCTGCAGTTTGAGTCCTGGACTCGGCGACTTAAAACTCATGCTGGGCATGTGTGCATGCATGTCCAAAATCCCAAGAGGAGAATGTAGGAGAAGGGATTGCAGCATAGCCATTCCCCCTGGGGAGAGGGGGCAGTGATTTCTTACTTTCTCTCTCTCTCTCTCTCTCTCTCTCTAGAGACTGCATTTGCCCTATACTAAAATCTCTCTTAAAAAAAAAAAAAAGAAGAGAAAGAAATACACTTTGAAATACATAATGTGTGTGTGTATATGTTTTGTTGTGTTTTTTTTTTTTCCCATATAAAGCCAAGATCTACTGGCAATAAACTAGATTATGACTGAAGTAGCTTAGCAGTCAATGGATACTTGAATAAATGCTCTCAAAGAAAGGAAGTTGACATTGGTTCTCAGGATTTTATAAGGATATCAAGAGTAGGAAACGCCAACATAAGAGCAGTCAAGGCCTGTGACTTTTCTGTACTCTGAATGAGACTGATGCACCTTTCCTTCTCAAATAACTGCATTTGAAGGCTGCAAATATGGCCAGAACACCCAGAGGTAGTGGAACTGCATTCTAAAGAGGAAGACTGTTAGAAAGGAATCCCTGGAGAAACGTTTGAATCCTACTGCAGTATCATCTATATTGTGGTGCATTACCCAGGTTCCGCCTTCAGAGTTGAGCACTCATCCTCTGTGGGATGGTTGGTAGATGAAGCTCTCAATTGAGCTGCTGTCCAGGAATTCTCCTCAATGGAACAGAGCCTCACTTCCAAGATCATGCTGCATCCACAGAACAGTCTATGTACCCACTCTCAGTGAGTGACCTATGAGTGGAGGGACAGGTATAAAGTCCAGACTCTGTGCCTTAACACTAATCAACTCTGAGTGATCCTTCCAGTTATGGTAGACTTTTGTTGCAAAGCAGTCCTATGCAACATATATATAAATATATATATATATATATAAATAAAATGGTAAAAGAAAGTTTTCTCACTATCTCTTGGGCTAAAGAATGAAAAGCTAATCCAACTAGTTCTCCTATTTCATTTAGGCAATTTCTCTTCACTGCCTTAGGATTCCAATATTTTGGAAATCAATCACCAAAATATGACAATAGTTTCTTTACAGCTTTATGAGCTACACCAGAGCAATCACCAAGGAAATACCCATTCGGTTCTTCAGCAAGTATTAATCAAGGGACTACTATGTGTTCAGTTCTGTTTTAGTATACGCAGTAGTAAACAAGAAAATCAGTACCTCTACTCTCTGGGGGTTATGTCCAGGATTGAGATCCTGAGAATATGGCCAAGAAGGGAATTAGTGTACAATTTTATAATAGTGTTGGTAAAAATTTCAATTAAGTCTTTCTCCTGTGCTGTTATGTCATTTCTGACATGTGGTGACAAGTAAGGGTTTTTGATCCACTAATCTGTTTCATGTATAACTCAAAGAATTGCTCAAAAATTTTTTTAAAGAATTTTTTTCTTTCTTGCATGAGAGTGAGAGACAAGGACCCCTGACAAGGACTTGCCATACCGTGATCTTCCCCTACCCTCTGCCTTCCAGACAGCTGGTATCGGAATCAGCCTGTGTTCAGGTTGACTTGGATCCAAAACCCAGGCATTCCCCTGTGATTGTGGAATTATGCAGCAGTGTCTACCACCTGTACCACTGTGGTTGAACCCAGAGGACATTCTAAGGGATGAAATGTGGCCAATGAGAGTTTTACTGATTTTATTTCTATGTCTATAATTTTCATCAAGTTTAAGAACTAAGAGTGGTAATTCACGGAGTCAAGCCTCTTTACCAATCCTCAAACCTTGTTTTTATTATAGCCATTTTGCATTTTGTTATATGTAATAAAAGCTTCCAAAATTTTTCCTTAAAGGTACTGATTGCAAGTAAGAATTCTAAAAAAAAAAAAAAGAAAAAAAAAAAAAGAAAAAAAAAAAAAGAAAAAAAAAAAAAGAAAAAAAAAAAAAGAAAAAAAAAAAAAGAAAAAAAAAAAAAGAAAAAAAAAAAAAGAAAAAAAAAAAAAGAAAAAAAAAAAAAGAAAAAAAAAAAAAGAAAAAAAAAAAAAGAAAAAAAAGGAAAGAAAAGAAATCTACTTACATTTTTTAACATCTCCTTAAGTTGTATTTATATGAACAATGAATTTATTCTTTTACAGTTTTATTTCTAGTCCCAATGTTTGCTTCCCTTTTTTCATATTCTCTCTTTTTTTTCTTCTCCTCTATAATGTAAAATAAAAATTCAATCTTGAGGGAATTTGTCTTTTCCCTTTTCCTAGTTAAGTTGATATATACCTGCATAACTGATTAAGCTTATGAAATTAACTCTCGTTCTGTTATCAATGACATTATCTAAAACCACTGGCTTTTAGTTTTAATGTTTATATCAGTCAGGTTTCTAGACTCAGATAGTCCACTTTAACTGGGTTAAGTGGTGAGAACAAAATCAAAGAACAACTCATGGGCATGGGCAGCTTCAGGCACCCCAGCAGCAGAATGTGTGGCATTTCAAAGCTAGCAGGATGGGGAGAGACTGCTACCCCTGTGAAGAGGATATGAGAAGCTCCACCTGACAGATCATGGACATTAGCCTAGGTAGACATGCAGCCTCACAGTCTCCCTCAACTCATCTCTTACAGGTACATTTCAATGGTCAAGCCCACCAGAAGCAGAAGGCACTGTTGAAACAATAACATACAATATATACTTACATACATTTATCCGTGTATCCGTTCATGTATTTAAAATATTACAGAGGGCACACATGTTCACCACAGAAAGATAAAGAAAGTAAAAAAAAAAAAAAAAAAAAAAAAAAAAGCCCCCTCCATGGGGCATAGTCACACCACAATCCTTTCTCTCCATCTCCCCATCTCTCCCTCTCCATCTTGGGCATGCATACACACTCTCCTGGCATTTATTTTTATTTTTATTTTTTTTAGGTTTCACCGTAGGGCACATATGAGCTTGCAGGAGAGAGACAGGGAGAGGGAAAGTGAGAAATCAGCTCCCTGTGGGGATGGCCATGCTGAAATCCTTTCTCCTCCATTATCCTCTTGGGATTTGGGGCATATACATACATGTACCCAGCATGACTTTCAAGCCTCCTGGTCCAGGACTCAAACTGCACAGTCGATCATGTAGTATCCAGCTGCCTTAGCCACCAGGCCACAGGTTGGCTCCATAACACTTATTTAAGCAAAATTTTGCATAACCCAGGAGTCTTCAGAAGTGAAGATGCAATGATTCAGGGAAAACTGTCCATTTTTTATGTTGAAGTTCGATGCAGAATGGGACTCTGCAGAGAATATCGACCTATATGAAGGCTCTCACTTGATGTGGTCACTTGAACGTGGACCTCCAATAACCCCCATTGTCTAAAATTATCCAGTCAGGGGTATTCAATTAGTAAATGGCAGGGAACAGACTAAAACACCACCAAAGCTTTAAACACTTTTTTCGTTCTCAAAGAAGAAACACTCTCGCCAATTGTTACCTTGGAAAATTCCCTTCAACATTACAAAGGAAAGTAAAAAGTTTACTTTCAGGAAGCAGAAAAATTTTGAAGATACCTAAGAACAATGGTAAAGCACCTCAGAACTCAAGTGTTAAACTAAAGAAATCAACCCAAAGGAGTGAGGTCAGAGTCAGCTAAAGCAAACGAACACAACTCTGGAGGGACTAGCTAATGAGCTTCCGGATTAAATCCCAATCAAAAGATTAGAAAGGAACTGCAGTGAAATCCTGCAATTGTCAGGTTTAAGGCTGTGACGGAAACAATGATTTTAATATAGTTAAGAGTAGAAAGGGTTAACAGAGAACGGAGTGGAGGAGTGATGGGAAAAAAGGAAAGGGACCAAGAATCTGCCTGTCTGACTTGACCTAACAAGGACCAAGAAAGATGTCCCCTAAGCAGGCGATTTCAGTAACCTTTTTGGCTGATGCTTTCCTAGTGGGGGAAGAATATCTTTCAAGCACTCTTAGCTGAAGAACTCTTCATTAAGAAAATCTAATTCCTCTTTGTTTGTACTTAATATTCACCAAGTAATCTTGACTGTGGGTTACATTTCCATCTGTTTGCCTCAGGGAGAAAATGTGCTATCTAAACACCACTTCATGAATTCTAGTCTAAGTGCCACCTCGAAGCCCAATGCATTGGTTAAGGAAACAGGCTACTGAGACAGATGCCCGGGTCCAGAGCTGGACTCTGCCATTTATGACCTGTGGGATCTTGGACAAGTCACCCATGCTTTCTGAGTCTCTGTTTTCTCGTCTTTAATAGGAATTACTAATAGAACCTAAGTATTTGGGGGGGTTACTCTGCCACTTATGACCTGTGGGATCTTGCTTTCTGAGTCTCTGTTTTCTCGTCTTTAATAGGAATTACTAATAGAACCTAAGTATTTGGGGGGGTTATTACAATAATTGACAGAGGATAGAGGACTAGAACAGTGCTAATTCATAATTCAATTTTTGTGAATTTTATTGACTTGAATGAGTTCCATGAGGCTTCCTTACTTGGGGCACTGAAAGGCTTATATTTAGACACACAGGCTAAAAACTGGCCTCTGTGACTAACTAATTGATAGAATCTCTGGAAAGCACCACTGGACAACACAACCATTCTGTTGTTTGTGTGGGAAGTTGGGGGCAGGTTACTTACCTAAGGCAATTTTCTACAACTTCATAGCCAAGGAAAACACCCATCCATACCTTCTAGATTGGGGCAATAGGAAATTGAATTTAACTGTGAAACAACACTCTAGCCTCTTACTTTTACCCTTTGCCCTGACAGTAAAACTCTACACTCCAATAAGAGATAACTGAAAAGTCCTTCAAAAAAGTACTCTAAGCACAGGAAAGGTTTTTATCACTCCAAGGTCAAAGCCGGTGTTTGAAAAAGTCCATTTGCAAGAGTGTGCCTATCATCTGGCCTAAACTGCTCACAGGAAGGAAAACTGAAAAGGAGGGTAGTATTCCAAGTACAAGTGATACTGGTTGTGAATGAGGATTAGATATCTGGTCAACACAGCAGGAGGCATCCAATTTGAACAGGGACAAGAAGCAAAGGCTGGAGGCTTCTCCTAAAGCAAAGACACCTAATACTAGACAGGGGGCAAGATATTCTGCAGTGTTGTGTTTTTGGGTCCAGTCAAATTCTAAAAACAACTCTTACAAAGAAAATGGCACTGCCCATGAATGCACTTCCTCATCCATAAACCTAAAAACAAAAAAACAAAACAAAAAAAAAAAACAAAAAAAACTCCTTCAGACTGGAACAGTCAGCCTACTCTCTTCAAATTCCCCACTATAAATTGTGAAACTACTAACAAAGTGTATATTTGGAATGCTGTAAACTCAATTTCTATAATGTTCTGTCTACTCCATCTGAACTCTGACTTTTGGGTAATAGCATCACTTTTTCTTAAAAAAAAAGTCTGCCTGCATTGTTTCTGGATGTGTCTGTGAGGATATTCCTGGAAGAGATTAGCACTTACATCAGTAGACTGAGTAAAGTGGGTTTGTCCTTGCCAACATGGATGGGCACCATCCAACCTGTTGAGAGCTCCAAATAAAGTAAAAAAGAAAAGGAGAGCAACTTATCTCTCTCTTCTTGAGTTGGAATGTCTATCTTTCCTTCTTTCTACGGCCTTCAGACTCCAGGTCTTAGACCATCAGCCTTCCCAGTTTTCTGGCCTACGACCTCAGATAATCAATTATATCATTGGCTTCTCTGGTTCTTAGGCCTTTCAATTCAGACTGGTTTATATTTCTGGCTTTTCTGGTCCTTCAATTTGTAGATAATAGTTTATGGGACTTCCTAGTGTTTATAATTGCATGAGTCAACTCCCATAATAAACTTCCTGTCCTATATGTTTATAGATCCTATTGATTCTGTTTCTTTGGAGAACTCTAATACATCCAGTTCTCCAGTTGCAGGCTTCCAGCCCCTCAACCCCTCAGCTGGGAGTAGTTCCATTTTCTTAACCAATTGTACAATACCAAAATGTCTCTATGAAAGTCATGCCCACAATTATGCAACTCTAGATTTGGAAATAATCTCTCTGAAATGTGCATTTTCTACTTATTTTTAAAAGGTTTTTGACTCTTTTTCTTTACAATGTTTCAGACTTCTTTACTAATTTTTAAAAATAAAGTTTTACGCTCCTTCAAAACAAGAGCTTTATATTTTTATTTTTCCATTTTTGAAAAGCTTCAAGCATCTAATAACTATTTTTTAAAACTGAACTTTATTGGTATTTTATGAGCCTCTTTAATTAATCTGACAAACTGAAATTTACCACTATTGCCATTTCTAGTCTATGTTATTATCCCAGTTCATTCCTCCCTTTATGATTTACTGAGAACGGATCTCCTGTTAAGAGGTTAATGATTAGTTTTTCATCTATTTCTCTACAAATTAGTCTGCTGCATGCATATGCCAAAGCTATAATTCATGAATGAGAGTTAATCATATGGCCACTCAATGTATTTTCTAATTTACTGAGTAATTTTTTAGATTGGTTTTGCTTAGCACTATAAATAAACATTTTCTTTTTAAGGAATGTTTTATCTTTTCCAAACTTCCTACTGGACAATCTAGAAATTCAGTATCTCAGTAACTGCGTTTGGATGTTGGTGGGGACAAAGGTAGACATGAGCAAAAGAGAGCTAACGGTTGATTTCTAGGCTGAAATGGAAAGCAAGTCAGAAAACAAGGGTTTCAAGGATGGACGGAGAGTAAGATGACAATAACTATTGTTTAGTAAGCTCTTATGTCCCAGTCCTTGTTCTGCCTCCATATTATTTGCTTAATCCTCAGTAACAATCTTAGGAAATGCCTATTTTTATTAAGCTCCGAATCAATGAGGGTCTCAACAGGATACAGACCACACATGTACATATAATTAGAAAAGATAATTCAGTGAAAATACTATTTACAGGTGTATGGGCAGAATGAAGAGAACCAACAGTAATAATGAGATACTGAGTACTAGCAAAAGGTTAGACTGCCCCAGGACTGAGGGGGAAAGGGAAAGAAGCATGTTACTGGAGCCCAGTGATTGCTAGCACCATGGAGGAAGAGCCAGCATTGTCAGAGCTAGTCTTGGAGAGCTCTGGCCACTGGCAGGGAGAGGTTGAGAAGCAGGGAGAAGATTAAGAAATACTCCAACTCCTCTCTCTTCTGCAACCTGACCTCCTATTGATTGAACCCACGCAGGTCTCACTGATGCTGTCTGTAAAGATTGGTCTCCAAGGGCAGAAAAGGAAGACATATGAACTTTGGGGATGACATAAAAAGAGAATAACCAATACAACCCTTCATTTCATAGATGAAGAAATTAAGAGTCAAGGAGGTTTGTTTCTCAAGGTATACAACTAGAAAGTGGTAGGTTCAGGATTCATACCTAGTTAGTCTGAAAACACTCTCTCTATAGAAGTTTATAAGAAAGCAGTTTGATGGTCTAGGCACATGCCTAAATCCTTTGGGTGAGCAGTACAAAAGAATAGAATCCAGACAGAGAAGGCCTGTGGATGAAATTATAGCTGCATTCATCAAAATGAGCAGTTAAATTCAGACATAACTCTGAGAACTAATCTTTTTACATACAGAATCTACTTCACTTGCCATAAAATGCATTTGCACGGTTTAAAAAGTACTCATGCGATTATGTCTGCATGATGCCAAACCTCTAGAACAAAAATGAAAGTATCTGACTCTTTCTCAAAGTCCAAACTTTCACCTGCAAAATATTTTAAAATTTATGGGAATTTATCAGCCCATTCTCATAATAACTAAGAGTTGAGTAAATCATTGCAGTTTTAATAAAAGCTTCTTATAAAAATGACCTCCTTTAATCCACATAATAATCTCACTCTTTTAACATTATTATTTTATTTCATAGATAAGGAAATGTAGACTCATAGAAATCAAATGACCTGCCCAGCATCCAGGAGGTAGTCTGTGACAAAGCCGAGATCTCCAACTCTAATCTTCTTGCTATAAGCCCATTTGTTTTTTTTTAATTCACCAAGCAACTTTCTTAGTAGAGAGATGTATAAGTCTTTAACCAGTTAAAAACACAGAAAGAGAGCAAAACAAAATAATCTTACTATTACTCTTTGTCAAAGATTAAAATGGGAATCCAATAGTTGTATTTGTTTTTAACTTGATGCATTCATATTTCCCATTTATGTTAGTTACTATTGCTTTGCTAACAGTAATACCTAAGACTGGGTGATTTATAAAGAAACAGAGGGTTATTCAACTCATGATATGGATAGCTAGAAAGTCCAGAGGAGCAAGGCTGGATCAGGCTAGCCTATAATATGGTCCACAGAACCATAATCCAATCACTGCTCACTACAACAAAATTTCAAAACATGAAACTTTGGGAGAAAACCCATTATCCAAATCATACCACCGCCATTCAATAGTAAGCAAGATAGGGAAGGAGAAACTGAAACCCATTAGGGATCACAGCAGAGCCCAAAGTTATGAGATGGACCCAGCCCTCATTAGCCTCCCTGTAGGCCTCATGCTAAACTCCAAGTTTTAGCAATAGCTCTTGATGGTGCTATAACTGGGCCAAATCCCCTTCTTATCAAGGAAGTGGTTTAAAATTTAATGCTACACATCAGGGTATAGGCTTCAAGAGGAAACAGACACTTTTCTCTCACAACTAATACAGATCCTGGCACATAGTAGGCATTTTTAAAAATTTATTTAGTTTTATTTGTTCATTCTTTTTTTTTTTTTCTTAATTTGACCAGAAAGACAGAGAAATCAAGCCACCAGGTCCAGGACTCTAACCGTGGTCAGTCATGTGGGAGTGTCCAGTGCCTTAACTACCACACCACCTGCTGGTTCCCCATAGTAGGCATTTAATATCTATTATTAATATGAATGAATAAAAATTTTTATCAAATATGAATCTAGTGAGGTCAACAAAACCATCATTCACCAAGCATCCTTCATGCTTCTTTTTTTAAAAAAGAACTATTTCATTGAATTTTTTAATTAATCATCATCATTATTATTTTTAATTTGACCAGAGAGGATAAAGAGAGAGTGAGAAAGCAAGCCGCCAGATCTGGGACTCAAATTGTTGTTGACCATGTGGGAGTCCAGGGCCTCAACCACCAGGCCACCTGCTGGCCCCAATGCTTCTATGCCCAATGGACAGCATCACCTTCCGTGCTGTCTGGCTTCCTGTTGCATTTGGCCAGTGAGGGGCCTAGCAGAAAAGTGGAGAATAGAAAAAGAGAGAGGTCAGAATATTTATTTCCTCAGTTACTTTCTCAGCTTCATTCTCTCAGGTCACTCTACATTGGCTTTGTTACTGTAACGAACACCACAGCTCCTATCAGGAGACTCTCTCCTTCAGCTATCGGTCTCCCTAACTTGAATAGCTGTGCCAGCCTCTTGTCTCATCAGGCCTATGGGGATAATGGCTTTACAATTTTTCCTAGCTTCATTATGCTTCACTATTTCTTACTGAATTTCCTGAATCATACCTACATATTTCTATATTCTCTCTTTTTCAATGACCTCTGTTAAGTTTACTAATTTCTTGCCAGGACCATGACTAATGTAGACATCTGGACATTTCAGCATAGGATAAAAGAAATGAAACAAATCGAGATGTTTTTCCTCCCCTTGCATCAGCATCCCCATCTTTCCTCTGACAACATCCTGACCACTATACCCTTCCATACATTGAAACTACTGCTTATCTCTTCCAATGACACACTATGGCTTGTGTCCCAAAGTCTGTGCCAGTGGCAGAGGGATCAGATGAAAAGATGTGTCCTTCAGTAGCCTTCCTTGAAACTGGGAAACAATGTAAGAGAGACTATCACATAATGTGTGTTAGCACTAGAGAAATGGATGAGTGAGAAGGAGATGAATGAAAAGCAATAGATGTTAGGATAGAGCTAGAAAGTCAAAAGAGGGAGGGAAAAATCAGTAGGTAAAAGAAGGAGTGGGAAAAAATAGAGAAGAAAGCAAGACCATCTATTGACATGAAAATCTAAGCCATTAAAAACAAAAGGAAATCTAGAATTGAAACATCTATCTTTACAAAAAAAAAGTGCTTGAGATCTAGGCGGGCCCCATAGCCTAGTGATTAAGATAGCAGATCCCAGGATCAGCAGTTGGCATAATGTCTACGTTGCTGGACTCCCATGTAGTTGACCACGGTTCGAGTCCCAGACCCAGTGGCTTAAACTCATGCCGGGCACATGTGCGTTCATGCCCAAGATTCCAAGAGGAGAATGGATGAGAAGGGATTGCGGCATGGCCATCCCCCGCAGGGCAGTGATTTCTTGCTTTCTGTCTTTCTTTCTCTCTCTGCCTTTTTTTTGGAGAACACATGTGCATTATAGCAAAAAAAAACAAAAACAAAAACAAAACAAAACAAAACAAAACAAAAAAACAAAACAAAACAACTCTAAAACAAAACAAAATAAAAACAGCCAGATCCCATATGCGAACTGTTGTTCAAATCCCAGCCCCAGTGACTTGAAAGACACACTGGACATGTATACACATGTGTTCAAAATCCCAACTGGATGGAGAAATGGAGAAGAAGGGATTGCAGCATGACCATGCCCTATTGGGGAGTGCTTTACCTGCTCTCCATGTCTCTCTATGGCCAGTGTATAGGTTCTCTGGCAGTTAAATAAAGTATAAATCAAAAACCACTTGAGATACAAGTCTGCAGGTACAGACTATCTATTAGAAGAGTAAGGGAAGCCAGGAAATGGAAGATTTGGTTGAATTGGGCTGTCATAGTAGCATCAGCTCAAGAAATAGAATGGATTCTATCTGCTCAAGGCAAAATCCAAATATTTTATTCCTAGTGGGCAATTAGACTCACTATTCAACTAGTATATATGAATTTTCTACTTTCATACAGATATTAACTTCAGATAGACATAAATAGTACCTGAGTATTTTTGCAAAATGAACTTAAAATTATTGAAATAGAAAAACAGCCGAGGTCTCTGCTTCTCAAATGCTGCATCCTATTTTAACTCTTCTGATGGAATGCAAAGAAGTAGAGTTAGATTTGCACAGGAGACTCTTCGGTGATCTATATTTGAAAACTCTTTCATGTGGAGTAGCGCAGTTGGGAGTACACTTCAGAGGCTGATGGCATTATTTAATTATGCTGATGTTTCTCTGTGTTCCTTGTGTTCTCTGAATGGTGTGTTAATACCCTGCCAGGTGGATGTGCAGGAGGGATGTACAGAGGGAATGACTTCTTGCAAACATCCTTACTGTATTTAGCTTGATCACACAGAAGAGAAGATTGATGAGAAGTGATTAAACATGCCAAAAAATTATACTATGATGATTGAAGATTAGGAAATTTAAAAGGTAAAAGAAAGAAGTTTAGATTCTGTTATATCCCTGGAGACTTTTGATATCAGAGTTTCAATCTGACTTCATGTCCTTGTTAGCAAGTGAAAAATATAAAATAACATTAAACATAGCTTGCAAAAGGGAATCTGAATACATACATTCCATATTTTGCAATCTTTTTGAAAATTGTCTTTAGAAGAATGTATTTTTATTGTTTATTTGGACCAGCCATGTGTTAGATTTCTCAGTTTTCTAATCTCTAGTTTATTATGGTGCATGTATCTTGTTGGGCTATATGGTGCCAATTTAAAAAATTCATTTTTGCAGTATGCATTCCTGTATTTTAATATAGCACTTCTTTTATCACATATTCTTCTTGATGTTTTTCATCTTTTGAGAGCCAAAATGAAGTGTAAACATTTAAGAGCATTTAATTCCAACACATATATATTCTTTATTTGAAATTGGAATTGATTTCTATTTTGTGCTATTAAAATAAATATGCTATTCCCAGACATTTAAGGGCCTTGTGGTTGCTTGATTTCTCTTCTATGTCATCTTTAGTTCATCAACCAAACCATAGCTTCTCAATCATTTTAAGACATAATCTATTTTTTGCACATTGTTATGAATATAAAATCAGATGCCAGAGTGATACATATTTCTCTATCTTTAAACTCTCCAGTGTCTAGGGTGAAAGTAAAACCCTAGTGCAAATCAGTTCCCTTAATAATCCGTTTGGTTATCTTTAATCTCTTTAATTTGATCTGAAGAAGAGATGTAATTCTCATTTGTTGTATTACTAAAACATTATTGTTAATAATACAAACAATGCTACTACAATAATAACTCAAGTGAAAGTTAACTTTTATGAAGAGTGGTGATAGAGAATACTAATTGTGCCCAATATGTATTCTTTTCTTTGCTTAGTAATAAAATCCCATGTTTTACAGTTGAGAACTATTAAAAATAAGGAAAATATTCCAGTGTCCATCTTGAGACGTGGTGAGTTTGAGAAAAACAGTCACTCAGAAAATGGCACCAAGATGGAAGCCTCTGAGTCCCAACACAGTGGGATACCGTTCAGTGTTGGTCTGACACCTGTGCATTTCCTGAACTTTGGTGCAAAATAGATGTCCATCTTCTAAAACCACCACTTTTTGGGAAGTTTCAGTCACTTGCAGCCAGACCTAACCCTTAATTTTATAAGTGGTTTCTCTGTCATAGGCATTTAGCTGGTGTTTTATTTCTTTTAATTTTGGTGACCAGAGTAAAGTATAAATATGAATATATTCCCCTTGTGTATGGGCAAATGATTTGCAGCTAATCACATTGTTACTGAGTGAAATAAGTTTTGTCTGATTTTAGAGTCTGTGCTCTTAGCCACTATGTCCCTATGAGTTGGAAGGGGTTATCTTTACAGACAAGGAAAACAAGGCTCAGCTTGTAAGTATAGCTTACCAAAGGTCTCTCATCAAGTGTGTAGCAGAACTAGGGTTGAAATTTGGGTTTCAGACTTGAGTGCTCTTACTTTCACTACTCTGCTTCTGGACAAGACTGCATTCTCAGACAATGTTCCCTGCCGGGCAGGGAGAGTATAAGACCTGGAAACTTAACATAAGTCATTCCCCTGGTTTGCTTTGGCTTTCTGCTAGCTGCACTATCTGCATTGCTCTCAGTAGATCAAGATCTCACATTCTAGGCTACATTTCAAGTAACAAAATCCTAACTTTTCCCTTTCATCACAAACCTAGGTTTCACCCAGTGGTCAAGCATCTCCTTAATGCTTCTAGGGCTTGCTGTCCTGTTGCTGGATCTACTATTCTCCAACTTTTGTTTGGACATTTGCCTCTATTGTGATGCCTGATGCTGGATTCACTGTCCTGTAATCTCTTTAGTGGAACTGTATCTGCTAACCGATACTATACTGTCTTGCTCCTGACCTATATGGGATGAGGGCTCAGGAGGTGATGAAGAACAAATTGTGAAAGTGTAATTTTATTTAACAACCACTAGCATTTTGATGAGATAATGATAGAGTGATCATACCATTTATTGCCTAATTTGGGACACATTTGAAAGAACAATACCAAACCAGGATGTCCAGTAAGTTGTAATGATGATGATACATAACATTGGTCACATATTTATGTAAGTCCCTTGTCTAAAATCACTCAGCGTGCTATGGGACAGCCAAAGTTTGAGTTCAGTCAGCCTGGACCAAGTCTTCACGCCTGGCCATACTATATAACTCCTCTCCTTTTATTGACTCACTTCAATATGATTCTTGGTGTT
>NW_006159536.1:4317677-4320949 GCF_000334495.1 Tupaia belangeri chinensis
ATCCAAATCTTGGTTTAAAGATCTACTTTGGAGCCAGCCTGTGACCTGGTGCTTAAGGCATCTGGATCCCACATGGCTGACTGCACAGTTCTGGACCCAGTGGCTTTAAAAACATGCCAGGTGCATGTGCATGAATGACCAAAATCTCAACAGGAGGGAGAAATGGAGAGTAAGAGGTTGCAACATAACCATTCCCCACGGCAGGGACACATTCTTGCATTCCTTCTCTCTTGGTCTCCCTCTGTCTCTCCAGTGATCACATATGCACTCTGGCAAATTAAAAAAACAAAATCTGCTTTATGGGGAATTCAATTCCAGCAGCTCTCAGTTAAGCCACATAGCAGATCAGTGCATTGGAGACAATTCTATCTTTTACATTTTCTACTTTATTTTGGAAAATTTGAAACCTACAGAAAAGTGTTTAAAAAAAGTAGAATGAACACCTGCATACTCTAACCTATAATCACCCATTATTGCCACTTTGCCACATTTGCTCTCTCTCTCTCTTCATATGTGTGAATATTTCTATAGTATTTGAAAGCAAGTTGCCGACATCATCCTACTCTACTTATAAACACTTATATTTCCTGAGAAGAATCTTCTCATAAATGGCCATAATATCATGATACTCAAGAAATGTATCACAGATAAAAGAATGTTATCTAATATGCAGAACATATTTAAATTTATTCAGTCGTCTTAATACATAGGGAGTTTGAAATATATGTGGCAAAATGGAATTAAAGCAAGAGTTTATTTTGGTGCAAAAAAAATAAAGAGAGAGAGAGAAATTCATGCAGAGGATCATAATACAAGTTTTTGGGGGTTTTTTTGGAGAGGTTTTTTTTGCTATAGGGTGCGTGCACTCGCCAGACAGAGAGATAGAAAGTGAGAAATCACCCCTCAGGGGGGATGGCCATGCCATAATCTCTTCTCCTCCATTCTCCTCTTGGGATCTTGGGCACGCACGCACATGCACCCAGTGTGAGTTTTAAGCCACCGGGCCCGGGATGCGAACCGTGGTCAATTACATGGGAGTCCAGCGACATAGCCATTACACCAACTGCTGGTCCCAAAGTACAATTTTTTCATGGACTTTTTGAAGACCCCCCCCCTCCTAATATCCTTCATAGGATATTTAAAGTTTTACATCTAGTAAAAAATCATGCATGACATTTAGTTGTCCTCAAAAATACACTCTTTTATAGATTTTATTTTTGTTTTAATATATAGACAGAAACCAGGGAGTAGTCTAGTGGTGTGACAGACACTTTCAGTGTCCTGCCTCACATTCCCATGACTCACCTGCAGCCTCAGTGGACATTAACTCTGGGAAGACAGATTCTTACCTCATGGACCTACGCCCTCAGCCTCTCTGCCACAGGGCTTTCTCCAGAGCTTTTGAGTAAGGCTGCAGAAAACCAGGGGATTTTAACACTCACAGGGAACACTCAAATCAATGAACTTCACAAGCTGGTACATAAATAACTTTCTCTTCCTTCAGTTGAACAACCCTGAGGCCTATTCTTTTGGCTGCATCACAAGGTGCTGATCCCCAGTTCTCCTCAGCAGTAAATTGTCCATTAGCACACTTTTCAGAACTTCCCCCTTCCCTGTCCATCGCCTCTCACATACTCATGTGTACTTCTTGAGGTCCCCCCCACCCCCGCCCAAATACACTACCTCCATTCAAATCCTTACTTAAAGATCTGCTATGTGGGGGACTCAAACTAAGTTGTCCACCACCACACCCCTAACTGACTGCAAGCCTAGATTTGGAGCCAGGTAGCCTGACTGCAAAACTGATGCTTCTTAAACCTTAACCAAAATATCGTTTTATACATAAATTTCCCTATGATTAAGTCACTTACCTAAAGTTTCAAGTTAGTCTATGGCTGAAAGAATGCACAAACTCAAATATGACTCTTTCTACAACTTCCAACAATAATATCAGGATGTATAGCATGACCATAAGAATAACAGACTAGATTACTTCTCCTTAGATTATAATTGTTAACGTTTTCCTTTTCTAAATATGGAATTATAATTTTAACTTTTTTCTTTCAAAAGTAAAGATTTTCTTTACTAACATTATAAATCAACAAATAGTCATCAAACTATAAATGAATCCCATGGGCTGTGCTGGATAAGGGGACAGCCTTTCCTCTCTCTTTTCAAAGAGGATATAGCAATTAGAATGTATTATTGTAGTAACTCAAGAACAACATTAATAATAATAATAATAGCACATAGTGCCTCTGACTCTCAAAAGAGAATTAATGCATTATTCCCCTTTGTTTTTCCCTAAGATTCCTTATAAATGTCCTTGCTAAGACATTTCTCATACTTTCTTATAATTGTCAACTTATACATCTGTATCTCCCACTAGACTTTAAGTTTCTCAAGAGAAAGCATCCAGTTTTATACTCAGTACCCAGCTCTGGTCTTAGTAAATAGCAAAGAATTTATTTCTTCTATGTGGCCAAGGACTACACTAAGCATATACATGCATTGCCTCCTTTAATCTGCAAAACAATCCTGTGATGCAGCACCTATTATTGCCTTCATATTATTTAATAAAGATAGGTGTGTGCTGGGGGTGCTAATGTCACACAGCTAGTAAGTAGCAGAGCTGAATTCAGCTCTAAAATTCAGTGTGACCCCTTGTTCCTTTCTACACTGTATCTCCCCATAGCTGAGCTCTTAAAAGCAGATATCACTGAAAATGGTTCCGATCACTTTAAAATTGTGCAAAATATTGCTGCTGCCAAGCTTCTCAATATGGGCTACACACCCCCCCAGCAGATGAGACAGCTGCCTTGTCTCAATTAACCTTTACTGAGATCGAGTTGGGTTGACATTAGCTCCCTAAGCACCTCTTCAATCACTCATTCATTCATTCATGCATTCATGGGTTTTCATTTCAAATCGCTCCTTTGTGAACCAAGTTGGGAAATTTTCATTTTCACACATCACCTATTTTGATGGATTCTGCTCGGTTATTTTCTATTTTCATGATTGACCAGCAGCCGTTTATACATTTTTCCAACCATCATCTCCTTTGCAGCAGTGGGCCTTCGACCTGTGATTGCTCTCAAGGAGGTATATTGCCAGTTGTGTTTTTGACTGAGATTCCCTAGTAGCTTCAGTTTTCAAATGAAATTGAACAAAATGAATCTTTGTCACTTGCGAATTTATGAAATCTCAGTAGTTATATGCATGCATATATGATGTGTGTGTATGTGTGTGTATGTGTGTGAGTGTGTGTGTGT
>NW_006159536.1:4320974-4377704 GCF_000334495.1 Tupaia belangeri chinensis
CATTACTAATGGGGGAGTTGCTAGTCTTTAACTTGGCTGGTGTCTAACCATAGCATTCCTGATGGGGTGAACAAGACAGTTTCCAGATATAGTTTTACTGGAACAGAGCCATGCCCATTTACATCATTTATGGATTCCCTGTGATTGCTTTTGTGCTACAATGGGAGAATTGAATAGACATGACAAGAGACTGTATGGTCTGCAAAACCTAAATTATTTATTATTTGGTTCTTTGTAGGAAGAGTTCGAAATAGAGAAAGGGGCATAATTACATAATCTCTGAACCCTGACTCTGCCACATAACTGGGAGAGCTTAGGCAAATCACAATTTTTATAAATTCTGATTTTCTGATCTATAAAAGTATATAAATAATGAATGAGGAAATACAATTTAAAAAGAACTTTCTAATTTGTAAACTTTTATCCAGCTCTTAACTGTACACTATGTGGGAAGAGTAGCATTGATAGCTATGTCAATTAGCTATTACTCTGTAGCAAGCTACGGCCAAAACTCAGTGCAGTGGCTAAACAAAACAGTAGTTTCTTTTTTTTTTTTCTCCCACAACTCTTTGGGACAGCTGAATATTGGCTGATCTTGGGACCAGCAGTTAGCATTATGGTTATGTCACTGAACTCCCATGTAGTTGACTGCAGTTTGAGTCCTGGATGCAGTGGCTTAAATTCACGCCAGGCGTGTGTGCATGCATGCCCAAGATCCAGAGAGAATGGAGGAGAAGGGATTGCGGTGTGGCTATTCCCCCCTTGGGGGGCTTTCTCGCTTTCTGTCTCTCTGTCTTTCTGGTGAGTGCACGCACCCTATAGCAAAAACCTCTCAAAAAAAAAAAAACAACAAAAAAAAACACCATATTCGCTGATCTTGACTAAGCTCAATCGAGTGAAACTTCTGGGCTCTTAGATTTACTCACACACTTTGTGGCTGGCTAGAGGGTGGTTTCTCTATTCTTGTCTCTTATCCTCCTTGTGGGGCTAGTGGGCGAACCAAGGCAATAGCAAAGACACGTGAACATAATCACCTAAGTACTTTTGAGGATTCTACAAGCATCATGACTACTAATAGTCCAACGGCCAAAGAAAGTTCAAATGATCAAGGTCAGGATCAGCGATAGCAGGAGACCATACAAGGTCACATGGCAAAGGGTGCAGATAAAAGCAGGAGTGAAGAAGACTTGAGATCATTTGTAAAATGTACTAAAGCTTTTGTATGAGGAAATGTAATTTATCAAATGTTGATGCAACAGTAACATCTTTGGGCCACAGTTTGGCAGCACATAAAAAGATTACATGTATGGTGGGTTGTCAGAAGAGTCATAATGTATTTTTTCTATGCAAAAATGCATTATGACTTTTATGACAACCCAATACATAGGATTTGACTCAGTGATCACATTTCTTTTTTTTTTCTTCTTTCTTTTTTCTTTTTCTTTTTTCTTTTTTCTTTTTTTTTTTTTTTTGGAGAGGTTTTTGCTATAGGGCGCGTGCACTCGCCAGACAGACAGAGAGAGAGACATAGAGACAGAAAGTGAGAAATCACCCCCCAGGGGGGATGGTCACACCGCAATCCCTTCTCCTCCATTCTCCTCTCGGGATCTTGGGCACGCATGCACACGCACCCGGCGTGAGTTCTAAGCCACCGGGTCCGGGATGCAAACCGTGGTCTGCTACGTGGGAGTCCAGCGACATAGCCATTACGCTAACTGCTGGTTCCCAGTGATCACATTTCTAAGGCTTTATGCTAGGTGGATGGATCTAAAGACTCACCAATAAGGATTCTTACTGCAACATTGCTCAGGAGGTTAAAAAACTGAAAACAAATGTTCAAAACTGGAGTCAAGGTGAATAAATTATGACATATCAAAGAAAGGAATACTATTAAGCCATTAAAAATGAGGCTGAAGAAGAATAATACTGGGTAAAAAAATGCATAATGTATCACCTAAGAATAAAGATCTAAAGTAGTTTCTACAAATATACATGTCTACATATGCATCAATTATAGAATGTAATGATATTTATATACTGAAGCATTAGCAGCAGCTATGTGTGAAAAATAATAGTAGTAATTTGTTTTCTTCTTTGTGATTCTTTTTTTTTTTTTTTTTTTGAGAGGTTTTCGCTATAGGGCACATGCGCTCGCCAGATAGACAGAGAGAGACATAGAGACAGAAAGCGAGAAATCACCCCCCGGGGGGATGGTCACGCCGCAATCCCTTCTCCTCCATTCTCCTCTCGGGATCTTGGGCACGCATGCACACGCGCCCGGCGTGAGTTCTAAGCCACCGGGTCTGGGACGTGAACCGCTGTCGACTACATGGGAGTTCAGCGACATAGCCATTACGCTAACTGCTGGTTCCCTTCTTTGTGATTCTTTTTAATTGCTGAAATTTTCTCAAATGATCATGTATTACTTTTGTAATAAAAATTGTTTTACATGGAGTAAAACAATCATTTTTTAATTAAAAATGTGGAAGAGAAGCATGATAGAAGCAATTAGCATATGGGCCCTGAGTTGTCAATTCTTTTTTTTTAGGGAGAGAGATTTTTGCTATAGGATGCTTACGCTTGTGGGAAGAGAAAGACAGAGACAGAAAGTAACAAATCACCCCCTCAGGGAGATAGCAACACCCCAATATCCTCTCCTTCATTCTCCTCTTGGGATTTTTAGGCACACATGCACACACACCTGGCAGGAGTTTCAAGCCACTAGGTCCAGGACTCGAACCATGACTGATTATGTGGGAGTCTGGTGACATAACCATTATGCCATCTGATGGTCTCAGAGTTTCAAATCTTACTTTCAGAGTTTATTTTTCCCTTTTTTTCCCATAGGCATTATAAGATAATGTACACTTCATCTATTGATTGAAAATGCATTTTATTTCAAATGAGTTACTTGTTGGACTAGAATCATTTATGGCTATGTAGCTATGCATCAATTGTACTGCTCTTGTTTAAGTTATTTATTATGAATTAGAATTATTATTTTCTGTCTCTGCCTAAGCATTTTTTATGTATAACTATTCCCTAGTCATTTGCAAAAGCTTATGTTTTAACTTTGAAATACCTAGGAGAAGGCAGATTGCAATGATACTGTCATTTTTTGAGCTAAAGTATTGAAAATGAATATGATTACTGATGTTTAGCATTTAGAAGAACACTAGATTCAGACCACACATGTAGCATCTACATTCTTTCTGCTCAGTTTTTGGTCTACTCCTCTATAATACTTCATGTTATTGTTTACGTTAAAGTGTATATTGTCAACAGGATGTTTCCTCTCCATAGCTATCTTTGATCAGTAGGATGTATTGAAGAAGGCATTAATTCTACTCCCAAATAAAAACGACTTCCATCTGTTCATGAAGGACTGAATTAATTGTTAATAGTATATAGAAGGATAAGGCAATGCCACTGACCTTGATAGAGATTTATGTTACCTACTATTTTTAGAACAAAATAATAATAATAACAATAAATCTGATAATTGCATGTGCTTAAAAGTGATAGTTACATTTGTTTAGCAAAGCAATGGTATATTCATAAACATTCACAAGCAGTGAATGTTTGAGTCTGCCATTAAGACACACATCTGGAACCAGTAGATGGCATAATGGTTACGTTGCCAGACTCTCATGTAGTCAACCACGGTTCGAGTCCCAGAACTGGTGGCTTAAAACTCATGCCAGGTGCGCTTGTGTGTGTGTGTGTGTGTGTGTGTGTGTGTGTGTGTCCAAGATCAAGATCCCAAGAGGAGAATGGAGGAGAAGGGATTGCAGCATGGCCATTTCCCCCACCCCAGAGGGGGGTGTGATTTCTCACTTTCTGTCACTCTGTCTCTCTCTGTCTCTCCAGCAAGCAAATGTGCCCTTTAGCAAAAATCTCTCTTAAAAAAAAAAAGAAACACATCCTCATACTCATGTGTTCACTTTTTTCATTAGCTTAAAGCATGCTACAAAAGTCATAGAAATGTGCTTGTAGCTTATGAAATAATCTCCAGATGTTTTATAGGAAACATCTTTAAGGAAACGGATAAATAAATTATAGTATCACCATGCAAAGGAATGCTATACGGGGATGGAATTATTGAACTAGAGCCACCGGTATCAACATGGAGTTTAACACAATTATTGTTGAACAAAAAGCAATTTGCAAAAATGTACTTACAGCATTCTTAAGTGATTTCATTCATATAAAGTTTTAAAATATGCAGAATAATAGTAAATATTGCTTAGAGACACATATAGTATAGAGAGATAATGTGTCTATATAGTAACTGTTTAGTGTCTATATAAGGGGACCTCAAAAATTCATGGAAAATGAAATTACAGTATTTTGGTGCAAAAAATTTTAAATTCATGCATGGCTTTTTCATAATTCATTTCTATAACCTTTTGAAGGGCCTCTATACATTAGCTGGACATTAGGGATGATAAAACCAAAACTCAGCAAAGGGATTATTGCTGAGGGTAAAGGATAAAGTACCTTTGAGGAAGAGTTTATGGAGGGCTCCAAACACACTGGAAAAATGTATTAATTATTCAGTTGGTTGGCAAGTGAGATGGAATTTATCATGTTATTTATATATCGTTCTATATGTCTCAAATATGTTTTAATAAAATTTAAAATTAAATGCTCTAGAAAACCTAGGTAGATGCCCCTAGATGCAAGCATGACTGAATGAAAGAAAATATTTTCATCAATTATAGACAAAAAGGAGACAAACAGAATTTAAAGGATTTACAATAGTACATTAAGATAAAATGCATTAAGGTAAAAACGTGAACACAGTTTTTAAGAATATGGACTCCGTGTGACTATGTACACCAATGAAGATTTGTCTATCCAAGAACCTATTTATGCTGACACATATATTTTTACTGAAGGCCCTGAATTTCAAGAAACTGCTTACTGAATGTTGGAGAAAGTTTCCATGCCTGAGAATTTAGTGCTGTTAATCTTCTGCCACATTTGTGCTAGGTCCATTAGACCATTTCAGGTCTTGTCTGTTTTTATTACTTGTTATATTTCTAGTAAAGTTAAAGCTTTTAACACTGCTTGGGTGCCTATGAAGTTGATGAATTCCTCTGCTACTGATGGTGTCTCATGCTGATCATCTAATGGGTGCATTGAAATATAATCTGCTGGGTTATTTTCTTTTCCTGGCCCATGCACAATTTTATAATCATAACCATGTAGATATTGTAAACCCCATCACTCAGAGTACATTGCTGCCTTGAACTGTGAACTGCCAAATATTGTCATGAGTACCTGATGATCTGTTACCACAGTAAATGTGGAGCCATAAATGAATAAAAGACAGTGCATGAAAGCTGGAAGGGCCAGTAGGGCCCTGTGAAACCCCTCAGGATAGTTGGGACACTCTTAAAATCGGTCTTGCATAGAAGAAAGTAAGTGCACTTTCACCTAGGTTAGAATACAAGATATATTTTCATAGATTTAAGAAAGCCTTCATAAATCTGGTCAAGCTCTTCTTCTTCTTTTTTATTTAACTGTTAGGTAATGGCCTGTAAGTTTGGATATTGCAAAGCATGGAAGAATTATTTCCTTCATTTTCATTTGTCAAGTAGCTAGGAATACACAAATTATTTTACAGTGCTTGATATTATAATATCCTCTTAGTCAAACTAACTATAGAAAAGCCATGTTTCTGAATGGGCCCCAAATTCCAAATTTTTTAGGAAACTGAGGCATGCTCAGTCTCGGTGTCTCAGCTTCTCTATCTATAAAATGGAAATAGTTTCTCTTTGTTTTTCTTTTTTTTTTTTTTTTTGAGAGAGAGATTTTTGCCATAGGGTGTGTGCATTAGCCAAAGAGACAGAGATAGACAAAGAGACTGAAAAATCACTCCCCCCCGCCAAGGAGGAATAGCCATGCCTCAATCCCTTCTCCTCCATTCTCCTCTCAGGATTTTGGGCACGCACATATACACGACTGGTGTGAGTTTTAAGCAGCCAGGTCTAGGATTGGACCTGTGGTGGACTATGTGGGAGTCCAGCAATGTAACCATTACACCATCTGCTGGACTCAGGATTAGCTTGTGTTTAAAAGGAAATACAAAGCACTGGAAGTCAGGAAAAGAAGCTATAAAATATCTAAATTTTGAGTTTTCTTTTTTTTTTTTTTTTTGGAGATGTTTTTGCTATACAGCCCATGTGCTCGACAAAAAGACAGATAAAGACAGAGATAGAAGGCAAGAAATCACCCCATAGGGGGGATGGCCACACCGCAATCCCTTCCCCTCCATTCTCTCCTCTTGGGATCTTGGGCACACATGCACACCCGCCCGTCATGAGTTTAAGCTGCCAGGCCTGGGACTCGAACCGTGGTCGACTACATGGAAGTCCAGCAACATAGCCATTATACTAACTGCTGATCCCAGTTTTCTTTTTTGACATTGTAAATTTTAATTATAAGTTGAATTTATTCAATGCTTTTGTTTATATTTTGCATACATGGAAATGTTTCATATAACTTAGGGACTAGAGAAGCTCTTCTGTATCTTAATGAGTGATAAACATACTAAAACACTTGCCATTTAAAAAATTTACTTCATTTATGCTATTCTTTGATGTGTTTAAAGAACATAGATGACTTTAATATTTAAAGGAACTTAAGATTTAAACATAAATTGTTTGATGCACACCAAATTTGTGCAGTGAGTAAATTCATTGTGTATCTTTTGTCAGTCTCAAGTCCTTTTTATCTCAAATTCTAGTATAATTAACAATTTCCGTTTTGTTTCTTCATGCCTGGCACTCCAGCCATGGAGAGATAGGGTGCAACATTCTTGCACCCATGCACTTCTATGGTTCATGGCAAGGCAGTCTTTTGTTCAGATCATAGTATTTTGTCTTTTCAGCAACTCTATCAATTAAGTGAATGAAGATAAAACAATGGCTTAGTAAACACCTATTATATTCCAAACCATAACTTATACTACAACCCAATGAGGTATGTGCTATATTTATCTCCGTTTCATGGAGAAAAGAGGCTCAGACAGGTTAATAATTTTTTCAAGATTATAGAAACAGTGGGTAGTGGAGGCAGAATTCAGAGCCAAGCCAGTCTAGTGATCTTTTGAATCCTTTCCTTCTCTTTCCAGTCTGCAAATAAATCAACTACGACAGATTTAAAATATGATCACAATTTTTCTGTACCTCTTCAAAAGAGGGAGCTGATTTCCTTCATAGAATTTGACAGAAAAGACACAGAAAAGGAATTGCAGCTAATTCCTTGCTCTTTCCCATGATTTTTCACACTGGAAGAAGCTGACCAGCATGTGGAAGGTTCCTGGTCAGCCCTATAGAGTGGCTCAAGGTTTGAAGGCCCTACCAACAACCAGCACCAATTTACCTGTCATGTGAGTGAACCACCATGGATGCATCTTCCAGCCCTGTGGAGTCTTCAGATGACTAAAGCCTTGACTGACATTTTGATGATAGTTTCATGAGATATCTGAACCAGAATCACCCAGCTAAGTTGCTCTCAAATTCCTGACCCATGGAAACTCTATGAAACAATGAATACTGTTGTTTGGGGGATAATTTCTTATGCAATAAGAATATGCCAGCTCATAGAATACATAGAAAAAGTGAAACATGAAGTGATCATAACAGTTTGAATACTAGATCAAAATGAAGATGAATAAGCTAAAAAAATTAGTATTCTAAATACTTAAAATTAATTGTAAAAATTCTATTCCCAATATAGGATTGGTTAATTTTAAAATAACTGAAATCGATCACAACTCAAGATTGAGCTAACAATGTAATTCTTCGAACAAAACAAAACATCAACAAATGTTTGTCAAAGAGTCACTATTTCAATGCTATTTTTTTGGAAAGGTCAGAACACAGTTGGAAACCCAGTTCTGTTATGGAAACATGTGGGTTTCTTTTGTGCAAAAACAGAAAGATGAATGAATGTAGGTTTGTTGTCTTCAACTCTATGAGAAGTTATAACACAGAACAGTGGGAAGACTTTCTGTTTTACTCGATGAGTAAAATGAGTAAAACTAGAATTGCTGAAAGGTAGATCTTGGAAGCTCCTGGTCCAGCTGCTAGCACTGGACTGTCCAGAAGGACTTGGTGCTACTTCCCAGTGAAGCTCTAGAGCAGATGATTATCTCTCCATGGGAGGTTCGATTATAAAACTCAGGAGCTTTTTATAGTCACATGTAATTCAGGGGTAGCAGAACCCAGTTTGGGTGTTGGTGTTGGTGCTGGATGGTAGGAATATTTACAAACTTCTTCATTCGTGTCCCAAACCTGATTCCAGAATATAATGTTCGCATACAATGTGTAAGTAATGTAATAATGGTCGATCCTGCTATTTGTGTGTGTGGATGGTCACTCCTCTCGGAAATGTCTCCTACTTAGAGTTAATTAAAGAAATAAGCTGCCTGAACACTTTACTGATAGTTTTCCAGAGCAAATATACACTGAGAATCCTGAATGAATTTTCATTTTCCACCTTAAATTCCTTTATGTAAAATTATATACATTTGAGAAATGTGTTCAGGCTATATATGCTACGTTATTTTAGTATGATCTTATTTTCCTAGAAAAAAAAAATCTCAGGACCAGCAGATGGGATAATGGTGATGTCGCTGGACTCTCACGTGTTCAGCCATGGTTTGGGTACTTGATCCAGTAGCTTGTTCTCCCACTGGGCACGTGTGCGTGCGTGCCTAGGGCCCAGAGAAGAGAATGGAGAAGATGGAATTGCTGCATAGCCATCCCCGTGGGGATGGTGGTGGTGTGTGATTTCTCACTTTCTGTCTCTCTATCTCTGGCGAGCACATGTGCCCTTTGGCAGAAATCTCTTTCTAAAAAAAAAAAAAAAAAATCTTTCTCTTTCTTCCTATTCTATGCACAGTAGACTTCCTTTTCCCCAAAAGTTATTTATGTTAATAACCCTGTACAAATATTGTTCCATATGTCTCTTTTTGCTCATATACAACTAGATGCATACATACTATTTCCATATGGACAGAGGGGACTTTTTTTTTTTTTAAGAGGTTTTTGCTATAGGGCATGTACGCTCACCAGAAAGAGATTGACAGAAAGCGAGAAATCACCCTCCAGGGGGAATGGCCATGCTGCAATCCCTTCTCCTCCTTTCTCCTCTAAAGATCTTGGGCATGCACGCACACGCTTCAGGCGTGAGTTTAAGCCACTGGGTCTGGGACTCAAACTGCAGTCAGCTACATGGGAGTCCAATGACATAGCCATTATGCCAACTGCTGGTTCCCAGGGGAGACTTTATGGTATTGCTTTATAATACGGAATCTTATTATACTTAATTTTCTGCATTAAGTCTATAACAGTTCTCATGTCCACTTGCAATGCTCAAGAACACTCTTTTGTCCAAAGTTGAATGGCCGTTTTTATTTTTGTCAAGCCAATACAAGCCTTCTCATTGTTACTTTAATTTATATGTCCTCAACTTATTTGTGATTTTGAGCTTCTTTATGTATGCCTGTTGATATTTGAATTTTACTCTTATTCTTCTATGAATTCCCTTTTTGTGTCCTTATTATTCTATACATTATAGATAATGTCCCTTTTGTGAGAGCTAGTGACTAAGCAGAGCATATGTGAACTGCAATTAGACTGACCAATGCATTGTGGAACTCTTACTCTTAACTGAGAATTCCTTATAAATCCTTCCCAGACACCAGACTGTAAACATATTGATCAAATGGTGTTGTCTGGTCATCTTCATATTATGTTGTTAGTAGAGTTTAAGTAAAAATTACATAAAAATAAAATTTCCAACATTTTCATTTTATAGGCAATAGATCACCTTATATACCTCCTGGCAGAAAGTGCACTCTTCGATTTCAAGAGGAGTTCATGATCCTCAGTTAACATCATCCTGACCTTCCTCTTTGTAAGATAATAACATTTGCCTTATTTTGATGAAGGAATATGTGGACCTCTGTTAGGGTCATGAAAGTGTACATAGCACTATTTTAAAATAATTTCTCTTCAGTCACCATTTTTCTAAATATTTCAATCTAATCCACACATTTGTCCTTTATTCGGTTGACATAATTTATAAGGTAAGCTGAGAGAGGACCACTTGAGGACATCCACTTCACATTCTATGCAACATAGCAAAAAGTAAAAACATTGCACTGATGAGTCAGAAAGCAAGATTAGTTAGGTGTGAGTTTAATTTATAAACTTTCTTGAAATGTGTCACAAATCTGGTACTGAGTTTTCTTGTAGCCAAATGAAAAAAAGGAAACACAATTTTCTATCACCTTCCATGTTCAGAAGTTAATCAGCAACCTATTGCTTGGGAACTAGCTCAAGTATCCCTATAATTTGACTATGGAATAATTTTTTTTTCCATAGAGCTTTTCATGTCACAGAGGACATATATTGAGACTTTTCTTTTTTATCTAAGAAATGGAGGTTGACCTGGATCATCTCTTTGGTACTTCTAGTTCTGATATGCTCTTATATTTTGTCCTATTACTATAATATTTTTATTTGTTGCCTAACTTCTAAGGTGTCATTTCATAGGACATGGACTGTGGGCACAATATTCTGATCCCATTATTTACATAGAATGTGACAGAGCTAAGTACAGGTACAGAGAAGATCTCTCCTTAAAGAATAAGGTAGGTCTTGGAATCAACAGTTGGTGTTATAGCTATGTCGCTAGACTCCCATGTAGTCGACTGCGGTTCAAGTCCCAGACTGCTGTGGCTTAAACTCTTACTGGGCATGTGTGTGTGCGTGTGTGCGTGCCCAAGATCCCGAGAGGAGAAGGGATTGCGGCGTGGCCATCACCCCTGGGGGGTGATTTCTCGCTTTCTGTCTGTCTCTGTCTCTCTGGCTAGCGCACGCACCCTGTAGCAAAAATCTCCCAAAAAATTTTTTTAAAAAGGGAAAAAAAAAAGAATAAGGTAGGTCTTTGCAAATACTCCTTGTAGTTTATATTCAGGGTCTGGGACCAGTGAAGGATTTTTCATATAAAAATACCGCATTCTAAATCTTCATCTTCTTTGGATCTAACCACCGCTCATGATATAAATGAGTTATTTTCCCCATAGTTAGTATATTTAATAGCAATTTTGCTGAGTAGAAGTTTATAAGTATTGATAGAATATCTCCAACAGTACATTTTTAAATTAATGGACTATTTTTAGAGTAGTTTTAGATTGACAGAAAATTGAGCAGATAGTACAGAGTTTCCATATTAGTATAGTACATTTGTTACAATTAATGAGCCAATAGTGATAAATTATTATTAACTAAAGACCATAGTTTACATTATGGTTCACTCTCTATGTTATACAATTTGCCAAATGCATAAGTCATGTATACACCATTATAGTATCATGAAGAATAATTTCACTTCCCTGGCTTTAGGTGAGATAGTTCCAATAGTATTTTTTATCACTATTTAACATCTTTTATAAGGTTATCTCACTCACATTCAAAAATAAATGTTATATGATTTGCTAGTGTCCCCAAAATATAGCCACATATTTTAATTTAGCACATATTCAGTGTATCTTTCATAGTTTAGAGTATACATTTTTGTGGGAGTTTATTGTCGTAAATATTTATTTCATGGAAATTCCTCTAGGGAGTCAATCTTATTATCAATTTATTATTCCAAAAGAGTACATGGTGGCTTAACACAATATTCTAATATTGCAGCAAGATGTCTAATTAAATATTCACAATATAGCACCTAAATAGTGCTTTTTTAGGGAGCATTATTGTATTCCTAAATATTTGATGAATTCACAGGAATGAGTTAGTCCTTCACCTTTTAAAGTGTTGTAGATTTACATTCAGCAAGACATATTTATGTCTAATAAATTTGGAAGTATGAAATTCTCATATTTTACCATCTGTCCCCTAAGTTTTTTGGGCATACAAGGAAAGAATCTAATACCTGGACATTTAGACATGCCTTTTATTTTACATTGTCAAGCTGTGTTTCTTTATTTTTTAAAGAATTATTTATTTATTATTATTATTATTATTATTGATTTTTTTTTTTCTGTTTTTGTTTTTGAGAGTTTTTTGCTATAGGGCCTGTGCACTCACCAGACAGACAGACAGACAGAGAGATAGAAAGCGAGAAATCACCCCCCAGGGGGGATGGTCACGCCGCAATCCCTTCTCCTCCATTCTCCTCTTGGATTTTGGGCATGCACGCACGCACACGCACCCGGCGTGAGTTTAAGCCACTGGGTCTGGGACGCGAACTGTGGTTGACTATGTGGGAGTTCAGCCGACATAGCCATTATGCTAACTGCTGGTCCCTTGTTATTATTTTTTAATTTGCTATAGGGCACCTTCACTCAACAGAGACAGAAGGAGAGAGAGAGAGAGAGGAGGGCGAGAGAAGAGAGAGAATGTAAGAAAGCAAGCCATCCGGTCTGAGAACTGAACTGTGGTTGGCCATGTGAGAGTCTAGCATTTTAGCTACCATGCCACCTGTTGGCCTCACCATACTGTTTTTTTAAGGTGATTGGCATATTACACATCTGTAACTATCCATTAGATAGGTCATCACATTTAATCAGTGAACTTATCTTAAGTGAACATACTCATATGAGTAGAGATATATGTATTCACATGTGGTTATTTATTCAGTCAACAAACATTTATTGAGTCCTTACTATGTGCTAGATATTTGGCAAAATGTAAGAATAAGAGAGTCTAGTGATGAGGCAGATAAATTAATGGGGCAATTACAAGAGAAGGTAAATGTGCATGAACAGACTAGTTTAGAACTTGAGTATAATTAAACCTTAAACCTCCTCTTTTTTATAGCTCAGTAAGTCAAGACTAAGAAAAGTCACAAATCGAATGTGTAGCAACAGCCAAGAATAGTACGACTCTTAGTTAAAAACCCATTCTCTCTTTGTTTTGTTTTGTTCTTAAATCTGTTGTTCTAATAAGTCCATGACAACTTTAATACTTTAATTTGTGCCAGCTATATTACTTGGAGTGATTGGAGGAGAAGGAAAATGCCTCCAAATTCTAGTGATGCTTAACGTAATTTGCCTTGAATAGAATCAAATTTGAAATGTAACCTGGAAGACATACTTAAAAAGGTAGGAAAACTCAAGAGTATTGTTGTTCTTTTCCAAGTTTGTTACAGATTAGAATTTCATCACTGGAGTTAAAAGCACTGGGGACATGTTGAATTACTTTTCTGATTGTATCTTTAAAATTTTTCAACAGCTGAGTTTATTTTAGACATTAATCTTTGAGGTTGTCTGGAGAAAATACAAAAATAAAATGTTTTTCAAAGAATAAGATCTTGTAACGAGTTCTGAGGGTCACCTTTGCTCAAACCTGGCTCAGAAAGACAGATGAACCATTGAGCAATTGAACTGTATCTGTTAAAATTGACCAGATAATATATGTGTCTCCTTTTTCCTATCTCTTCATCTGAGTGATTCACACCAATGCAAATTCTGACCTACCTCTATTATTCAGTTTAAGAAGAAAAAGTATAAAAGATGTATTAGTGCATGGTGCTGGATCAGTCACTGTCCTGATTTTATCTCTGCTTTTTCCATTCTTTTAAATTAGATTCTCCATTTTTCTAAAGGTTTCATGTTTCTTCATTTTTATCATGCAGCATCAATAATTTCTCTACATTTGCAGCTAAGTCAGGTTGTAGAATATATCAACTATATTTTTAATGGTACACATGAAATTGCACTATAATATCCCAAAGGCAGAAGACTGATTCTATTAAATTACAAATAAATGTAGAACATTCAGGGATGCTGGAATGACAACAAATGGTATGTCGTCTAACATATGGAACAGAATGTTTTCTCAAAAGCTAAAAATTGCTTTTATTGTCTGAATATCATAAAGTATCTTTAAGTTGTGTGTAAAGTAAGCTGATAGAGTAGAACACACATTTGGAAGGACGTATAATACTCTATGTAAACCAGGTTCCAGGAGACATTTTCTCTTTGCAGATGTCCTGCTTTCAAGGTCTTGCCTTGATCCGTGGTCCATTTCAACCAGTTTAATAATGAGTTGCAAAGATCTCAGAGTAACTCTTTTTTTGCCCTTTAAAGTTTATAACAGTGATTTCATATAATTATCTCATTTTGAGTCTGTTTATGACCACAGAAAGGATATGCCTCTCAGTACCTGAACTATTATACATATGGTCCTTTACTCTCGGCATGGCTAAGTAGGGAGGTAGCTAGTACTATTGAATGCCTACTGTAAGACTCATTGCTTAGAGCTCCTTTCCAAGGGGTCTTTTTTGTATCTTTTTGTTACCAGAAGATGTAAATGCCCTGAACATGAAGCACTTCCATCTTAATCAATAACCACCAGTCAAATTGGGCAATGAGAAGAGTGGTATACAGAAAATAAAATAGACCTTAAGATCCTAGGGAAAAAAAAAAAAAGCAACATAAGCCTAATTGTATAAATTATTTGATATTCTGTAGAAGACTGGGAATATCATTGCCTAAAGCCTTCCTTTTTTCCTGGTCACCTTCATAGTGGACAATAATCTACATATCAGTGTACTTGAACAGATCACTAAGCAATATTGCTAGTAGCAGACATTGTCACTATGGATGCTCAGCCTCTAGGTTTACCAGGAGCCACTAACTGACAGTTGCCTCATGGGAGAATCCTGCTTCTTTTTGTGTGAGGTCATCTACTATCTGGGAGCATGTGGAGCCAGTGCTGGACAGTCTGGAATTGCTAGTGAGTTGATGACTCCAGAGTGTCTGGAATTGCTAGTGAGTTAATGCCCTCCAGAGTGACTGGTCACTAAGGAGGGATGGTTGGGGTGGATGTGCTAGTCTGAGTCCTCTGAGAAGTGGGCACTAACAGGGGCTTAAATGAACACTCAGGGGAGATTCTATGCAAAAGGAAATGTGGAGAGGGTCAGGAAAGTTTGGGGAGCTGTTGGACCATGATGCAAGTCTGACTCTTACAGAAATAGAGGAGAGGAAGTTGGGTGGATGCATTATACATGGCAGTGCAGTCTAAACTGTTAGCAAATCTGTCAGAAAATCCTAGAGCAGAGTTACCCAGAAAAGAGTCCTATGTCATCTAAATACTGGTTGCCTTAGAGTCTCCATCCCTCCCAGTCATTGTCAGGAAGCAGCTGTGGGAGGTGTGGTCCCAGCCCAAACTTCACAGTGGATTTCAAAGCATGGCCACCAGGCTCTTGGCCAATTAGCTTGCTGTAGTTGATCTGCAGAGTGCATTCCCTTGGCTGCCATGGTGGATAAAAACCCAGGTACAGTGAAGGGACAGTCCTGAGGTGTTTCCAGAGTTTCTAAGTGGGTTCCCAATAGTACTGAGTCCTAGTTGTCCATTGCAGTAATCCACTTTATAGGCTTTCCATTCTTTCATGAAATGGGCCTGAGGTCATTACCCAAATAAAGTTCCTGCACCCAGATCTTTTTTTCACTGTTGACTCTTGGATAAACCCAAACTAAAACAATGCTTTCAATAAAATCTAGTTACAGGGACCAGCAGTTAGTGTAATGGCTATGTCGCTGGATTCCCACGTAGTCAACCGCGGTTCGCGTCCCGGACCTGGTGGCTTAAAACTCATGCCAGGAACTTGTGCATGTGTGCCCAAGATCCCAAGAGGAGAATGGAGGAGAAGGGATTGCAGCGTGGCCATCCCCCCTGGGGGTGTGATTTCTTGCTTTCTGTCTCTCTGTCTCTCTCTGTCTGTTTCTGGCTGGACCAATGGCCCTTAAACAAAAACCCCCCAAAAAAAAAAAAAAAAAAAGTCTAGTGACTCAAGCAGGTCTATCCTGAAGCAGGTTCTTTTGCTGGGGTTGATTAAGATCTCCTTTTTTTTTTTAATTTTTTTGTTCATTGTGGGACTATCAAATCATCAAAACAATAACTAACCATGAATACCAATTGGCGAACCCTAAAGATATTCTTAACTCTCACCCCTCTTTTGAATACCAATAACTTCCTGGCTTTCCAATTCCTGACCCCACCCCAACAGGTTTGAATTGTCCTTAACAAGATGTTTCTTCAAAATCTTTGCTTAGAGGACCAGCAGTTGGTGTAATGACTATGTTGCTGGACTCCCATGTAGTTGACCGCAGTGCGAGTCCTAGACCTGGTGGCTTAAACACATGCTGGGTGCATGTGCATGCATGTCCAAGATCCCGAGAAGAGAATGGAGGAGAAGGGATTGCGGCATGGCCATCACCCCTGGGGGGTGACTTCTCGCTTTCTGTCTCTCTGTCTCTCTCTGTCTCTCTCTGTCTTTCTGGCAAATGCACGTGCCCTATAGCAAAAACTTTTCCAAAAAACAATCTTTGCTTAGAATTATTCTTTCCACTTTGATACTAATAACTAATAGCATGAGGAAGTGTTAGGGAAAAAACATTCAGGCTGAATGATCCACATAATATTCTACGTTTGAGAGATTTATATAACTCCAGTGTGTTTTACCTGGTGAAGGGATTGTAGGCAAGTACAGCCAAGAGAGAAACATTTCACTGCCACAAGGCCATTCTTAGCCTGGGGATAACCTGCATTCCCACATGGGCAGAGTAAAATGAGTTTAGAGTTTTAAATCCTGTTTTATCTTGAACCCTCTTAGAAAAATCATTAGTTAAGTGGTTAGGAGAGGGGTGTAGTCCCTGACTTCTCAGCTTGGGTCCCAAGATAGGTTTGCCTTAATGTTGCTATGGCAACACTAGTGTCGGCCCTGTACTGGGTTATATAATGACCTGACCTCCACAGGGAGGATGCCCAGGCACCTTTCAGCTCCTTGTTCCACTGCTTCTAGTGAGGCCATGAGAGCTATGTTTTGCACTCCATTCTTGCATGCTGCTCTCATTTTTCCTTCCCACAAGTGCTTCTGTTGCCAGAATTGATTGTCAACCTTGCAGGAGCGCCCCATCCTCCTTCTGAGATCTTTGGGCCTACTCTTATTACAATCTTGGGGACTCAGTGACAGTAGCTCTTTTGAGAAACTCTCAATCTTCACTCTCTTATTTTTAATCTTTTTTTTTTTAATTTTGACCTTAAATTATAATAGGAGGATACAATGATGGTGTTGCTAGATTTTCTTACTCAAATAAATGATGCCAATCTCTACCACCATGATTTTCATAAAACTGAATATATTTTAACACCAGAAATCAAGAAGAATGTTATCTCAGAGGAAAGTTGTTCCCTGAACAGGACATTTTGTGACTTTATACTAACACACACACACACACACACACACACACACACTTAACACATTAGTACTGGACTGAGAATGGTATAAAATAGCATTAATTATGAGCTTTCATTGTGTGCTAACTATATGCCAAACACTGTGCTATTGCTTTACAAGCATTAGCTCATTCAATTTCCACAATAACACTTGAGGAAAGCATTGTTTTCATCTTACAGGTGAATAAACTGGGACAATGAAGGAAAGTAGCTTGTTCAAGGTTATGCAGCCATTAAAGGGCAAAGCCAAGATTCAAACCCTACACTTGAGCTCCAGAACCTACGTGTTTAATCCCTGTGATTTACTGCAGTAGTTCTCAAAATGTGGTCCAGAAACCAGCAGCATCGGTGTCACCTCGGGACTTTTGAAAATACTCTTTCTTGGAGACCAGCAGGTGGTGTGGTGGTTAAGAATCTAAACACTGCCACATGGCCAACCATGGTTCGAGTCCCAGACCTGGTGGCTTACTTTCTCACTTTCTCTCTCTCTCTGTGTCTCTCTATCTCTCTCTGGTCAAATTAAAATAAATGAATAAATAAGTAAAATTAAATAAATGATTCTTTAAGAAAAAACAAATGCTCTTTTTTGATTCTCACTCCAGAATTAATGGATCAGAAACCAGGCATTGTCCAGTAGTCCGTGTTGTAATAAGACCTCTAAAGGATTTCAAAGTATGATAACATCTTAGAATCTCTACAGTATGTCATTCAAGATATACACAACCCAAATATACTATTACTATGATTTATTTAATAACTCTTTTAAAAGTATTGCATATTGGGACCAGAAGATGGCAGAACAGTTACATCACTGGATTCCCACGTAGTTGACTGCAGTTTGAGTCCCAAGCCTTGTGGTTAAAAACTCATACCGAGTTCATGTGTGTACATGCTCCATATCCTGAGAGGACAATGGAGGAAAAGAGATTGTGACATGGTCATCCCCTAGGAAGGAGGATTTTTTTTTTTGAGAAGTTTTTGATAAAGGGTATGTGTGCTCACCAGAGAGACAGAGAGACAAAAAGTGAGAAACCTCCCTCATCCCCCCCCCCACACACACAGAGGATGACCATACCGCAATCCCTTCTCCTCCATTCTCTTCTCAGGATCTTAGGCATGCATGCACAAGTTGCCCTTGTGAGTTTAAGCCTCTGGGTCTGGGACTCGAACCGTGGTCAACGACATGGGAGGCCAGCAACATAGCCATTATGCCAACTGCTGGTCCCAAAAGGTGGATATTTCTCATTTTCTGTCTCTCTGGTGAGTGCACGTGCCCTATAGCAAAAATCTCCTTTAAAAAATTGTATATTCCTTAAGCATAGAACAGTCAGGTACTTGAACTTTTCTCTTCTTCTCTGCAGCATGGGTCATACTGTGGGCCTCCACAAAATAGTTACTAAGTTGAAAGAGAAATGCTACCATATGTCTTGAGTGACTTAAACTCAATTGTGTGTAAAGATGAGATGCTAGGTTAGAGAACTTTTGAAATTATTTGCCTCTCTCAAGCCATGATATTATCCCTGTCTCTCAATGCATGTGTTTGTGATCATCGGGAATTACAGGAATATAAAACTAATATACCATTTTGCTTGCATATGTGACAATCATTAAAAACACAGCATGAATCATAGCAACATATGGCACTTAAAAATAAGCTTTTTGATATTGCCAGGAGATGCGGAGCTCATTTTGTTTTGCCACAAAGTATGTCATATTGGTAAGTAAAGGTTTGAGGAAGTAGCTTTCTTTGGAATACATTAGAAAGATTTCTTTTTCTATGCACAACATTGGCACTACACCTATCTCACAAACAGTAAGATCAACTAGACAATTCTCTAAACTTGCTTTTAAAGAAAAGCCCTCTGGAAAAACACGACGTTATCATTATTAGAGATACTATAGCACAGAAACCTCACAATCCCACAACTGAATTACATTTAATGTGACAGACTCTAGATATTACATGTGATTGAGCACAAACAATATGCTTTGGAAAGCATCACGACTTACAATTATAAAAAGAATTTGAAGTGCATGAGTTTTCTGTAGTTTCTTATCAAAGGTTTAACTGAAGACTTCCTTTATTTCACAGTCTCAAGGAGGGCATTAAGGAAGAAATAAGTGAGTTCGATGTTCATTTGAATCTCTTTGCCAGTTAACAGCAACCTTACTTATCAGGCTTAGTTCTCATACAGATTTATTAGGTGACTAAGATAATAGATAATATCTATTTACAGTGCTCCAAAGGATACTTTACTAATAATACTCCACTCTCCAATATTTGTCTTATCTTTCGTTCAAAGTCATCGGCAATGTGTACTCAAAATGTTCCCTGTCCCCCCCCCCATAGTTTTGCCAATAAATTTTTTTGCATAGGCTATGTCTGCATGGAGTAATGTGCTAAGAGGATTCACTTTTTATTTAAATTGCTGGTCATTTCTGAAATAAATAAAATCAACAATTTTGTCAGATGATATATTTATTTCATGTTAATGTCTTCAATTTGGGATGCAAGTTACAGACTTAGCTCTATTGGTTCTGAATTGTAGAATCAACTCAATGCAGTTTAAACAAAAAAAGATTTTATTATAAGGTTTCTGAGTATCTCTGTAATGAAGAGGCCAGGGCTTTGAAGTGGAAGACTAGAATGAGGAATAAAGGTCGAGTCCTTTGCCTTTAGACTCACGTGTGGACTTTTGCTTGCACCGTCTGACTTCATCCTTCCTTCTCCCTTCTCTCTGCAGAGTGGCTTTCTCAGATTCCCCTAATGCAGATCACCAAACACCAAATTGCTGTCAGGGCTGCCACCAGCCCATATGGCAATTAGAAATAGATTTCCTTCCTCAATACACGTCAATTCCATCAGTCAGAAATTTGTCATAATATATTGGTTTTGTAGTAACAAGACTCTTCACTGCTGGAAAAATGTCAAAATGAACATATAAAATCCCAACATCTACAGTGTAAATGGTGCTTCCTTGGATTGATTCTCTGATGCAGTGCTCAGGCTACCCTAGCCCTGGTTTACATTTCTTTAATTCAAACCTGGGACAGAAAAGGAAGATAACAAGAGTGAGCATGCTACTGACTCAGTTTGACTAGCACCCTGCTCATGCATTTACTTACAGTCTGCCTGAGACTGAGGAATTTGGGGGGCCCCGGTAAGAGTTAAAATTGGGAAAGTTCTGGGCAAACCACGAAAGTTGGTTACCCTGCAGTGAGAGCCAACTCTTCATAGTGTGTACAGTTTTCAGCAAGAAGTGTGAAAAGACACCAAAAGGGAGTATATTACATACATCATATGTATTACTGTTTGGGATTGAGTTATAATAGCTAGTTTGTTATTTTGACATTGCAGAGGCTCAACCCTGCAGTAATTTTATTCCATTTGGCCTTCCAATGCTATCATAAAATATCATAGTCATCTTTATTTGGGTATGCTAAGCTATATATCACTGTGCTATTTCTTTTCTGTTCAAATTCTATTCCAGCAAAGGAATTATTGTCCTATATTAAATTTGGGGTTTTTCTAGTCTTGACATTTTGCTTAGGTTAATGTTACCATTGTTTTTCTTCTTAGGAAGTTTTTGAAATATTCTATTAAAAAAAACTTCAAAAGAAAAATGTGTATTTGTAAACTAGATTGCATAATTTGTT
This sequence comes from Tupaia belangeri chinensis, assembly GCF_000334495.1. Classification (NCBI taxonomy): domain Eukaryota; kingdom Metazoa; phylum Chordata; class Mammalia; order Scandentia; family Tupaiidae; genus Tupaia; species Tupaia belangeri. The sequence continues at coordinate 4,341,902 of NW_006159536.1, forward strand.
ATAGTTTTCAGTGAAGATGGCTATTTATACCTGACATTTAGATAGATAAATGATTTCCCCCAAAAATTAATGGGTTATACATTCATCCTTCTGGTGTTTGACATATATGAGATAAGAGGTGGGGCAGGATGGGATTCCTTTTTTCTTGAAGGGTAAAGAAGGATGAAGGTAATCCTTAGAACCTAGCTTATCAACAGAAAGCAACCTAATTTAGATTTACGATTTATATCTTTTGCAGAAAACAAACCCAAAGTGAAGCAACATTAAATTTATTACCTTTTAGTTTTAGAGGATTTTGCCTTAGGGCACATGCACTCATAGGAGAGAGACAGAGATAGTGGGAGGGAAAGTGATAAATCACCTCTCCCCCAAGGGGATGGCCATCCCACAATCCCTTCTCCTCTCTTCTTCTCCTGTTTCTTGGGCATGCATGCACACGCTCCCGGCATGATCCTCAAGCTACTGAGTCCAGGACTTGAATCATGACTGCCCACGTGGGAATCCAGTGGCGTAACTGCTACACCATCTGCTGAACACTAAACTTATTACTTTTAATTACTTTCAAATTATTTTTAGTACATGACCCACTTCAAGTCTTATTAGAAGAGGATTTGTCTGAAATCTTAAATACCTACTGAAGAATGTAATTAATTGGATACTGAATTTTAGAAAAGGGAAATACACTTGCCAACTAAAATGAGGATCTAAATTGTACTTCAATTCCTGTTGAAAGACAAGATAAATTATTGAGGGGGTGGAAAATAGAGACTAAGAGGAGAAAGAAGGGAGAAACAGAGAACATCACTCTCACTGGTAGAAAGGAAGACATTGTGAAAGAGAGGGAGAGAATAATGGAGAAAAGACTGAAAATATACTCAGGATGTTCCAAAATGAGAGCTGCGGTTTTTTAGTTCACTTTTTTGTTTGTTAGTTTGTTTTAAAAAAATGTAATAGAAGCTCAGCAAAACTGGTCATCAAGTAAGAAGAGAGAGATGCAGTCCCAGTCCTACCATGTACCAGCTGCATGGCCAACTTTCTTTTCTTCTCTGAGCTTCAGTGACTTCATCTATAAAATGGAGATGATAATGCTTATTTCATGGGGTTTCATGGAGATTGGACATGTCATGATTGAAGATCTTGACACAAAATAGCTGTTCAATAACTGGGTTTATTACTGTCATGCTTTATTCTTTACTTTCAGAATGTTGTCATTATCTTTGAAACGTTATACAATGAAGTACTATTTTTTCAAATCTAATAGAATTCAAGTAATTATGTATAAAAGCTAGAGAACTTACTAAGTATTAGGAATATACAGATAAAATGCTGTCCCTAACCTCAAGATCTCAAAATGCTAGTACAATCAGAGAAGGGCACACATAGAAGTGTGTTTTAGGTGCACATGGCCAACTTGATTATAGTGACTCAGGGAGCCTTCCTAAAGTCCTGAACTGAGTCCTGAGAGCATTTCTCAAACTTTCGTGGACATAGAAAACACTTATGAATCTTGTTACAATGTGAATTTTGAGTCAGTAGTCTAGGTGAGTGTATTTAGATTAATTAAGTTTATTAGTGAATAAATAAAATGGGGGGAAAAGGCATAGAAAGCAGCCACGATACCAGAGACAGTGTGGGAGGAGCGTGAGACATGGCAGAGGGTGAGAGATAGGGAATCAAGGATGGAAAAAATAACAAAACATACAGGAAACAAGAAATGGAAAATTATTTGTTGATGATAACATATATGTGGATGTGCTTGATTGAGCCAATACACAGTGTATTCTGGATGGGAAATCTCATTTAGTTTGGTATAATGATGTATAGTGAATGAATGCAAATAAATAAATTTAAATGTAAAAAATTTTAAAAATAATTATCTGTTGATGATAATGTGTATGATAATATCTTTAACTGGACTAATATACAGTGTATTCATGTTGGGAAAAATTCATTTTGCAAGCTATAATGATATATAGTGATGGAATTTATAAGAAAAATAATAAAAGACATATTTTTAAAAAAAGAAAAGAAATTCTGGATTCATAAGAAGCTTTAAGAAGATATCGAGGGGAACCAGCAGTTAGCGTAATGGCTATGTCGCTGGACTCCCACGTAGTCGACCGCAGTTCGTGTCCCGGACCCGGTGGCTTAAAACTCACGCCGGGCACGTGTGCGTGCATGCCCAAGATCCCGAGAGCAGAATGGAGGAGAAGGGATTGCGGCGTGACCATCCCCCCTGGGTGATTTCTCGCTTTCTGTCTCTATGTCTCTCTCTGTCTGTCTGGCGAGCGCACGCGCCCTACAGTGAAAATCTCTCAAAAAAAAAATAAATAAATAAAAAAGAAGATATTGAGATTGCTGGTCAGCAGAGCACACTCTGAGTAGCAAATGAAGAGGTTGTTGTCAACTACATTAGTATGTTAATATCATTTGTGGAGCATTAAAAAAAACATTTACCCATGCTCAGTTCCCATGTCCAAAATAGTCTGACTTCATTGGTCTAGGGAGTGGCCTAGGCAGGCATCCTTAGTTCTAAAAGGCTTCTAATGTACAGCCAAAGTTGACACCACTGCCTTCAAAAATGAGCTAGGACTTGCCAGGAGTCTTTGGCAAAGGAGTTGCTTTGCAGAATGGAAGAACGGAAAGCATGTGAGCAAAACATGGGTGTGTGGATCCAAATGGTGTGTTTAGGGAACTGCATGGCACACAGTTTGAAGTTATAACTGGAGCAAAGGAAGGAACATGGTGACAAAGTATGAGTTTGGGTGGGCAATTTATATATATATTTGCCTTAAAAATGTTTTCATTGTGGTAAAATACATAAAGTTTACAACTGCAATAATTTGTAGCATGTAATTCAGTGGTATTCTCAACTGGGCAGGGTAAAGTCTCATTAAAATCTAAATGATGTATACTGGTTGAATGAATAAATAATAATAATTTAAAAAAAAGAAAAAAGTGTATTTCAGTAATTTATAAATGTCACCACTATGGACTTCCAAAATTTTTTCATCACCCCAAACAGGAACTCTGTAACCATTAAGTCATAACTCTGTATCTCCACTCCTTCCAGCCTCTGATAATCTCTATTCTACTTCTTTTCTCTGTGAATTTGCCTACTCTAGATACCATATAAGTGAAAGCACATGACATTTGTCATTTTGTATCCAACTTACTTCACTTAGCATAATGTTTTCTAAGTTTCTTTCATTTTGTAGCATACATCAACTTTATTTTCTTTTATGGTTGAATAGTATTCCATTGTATAGGTATACCACATTTAGTATTTTGTTTATCTATTCATCTATTGATGGACACCTGGGCTGATTCTAACTTTTGGCTATTGTGAATAATGCTGATTTGAGCATTCAATCCTAATTAATAGATCAGAATCACATGTGGAACTTCAAAAACTTGCTATTCCCTGGACCTTATTTCAGGCCAATCAAATTAGACTCTCTGGGGATGAAGTTCTGACATGCTTCTGGTGGCTTTAAACCTACCCAAATTGGGGACCAGTAGATGGTATAATGATTATGTCACTAAATTCCCACCTAGCTGACTACAGTTCAAGTCCTGAACCCAGCAGGTTAAAACTTACACTGGGCGTGTGTGCATGCATGTCCAAAATCCTGAGAGGAGAGTAGAGGAGAAGGGATTGTTGTGTGGCCATTCCCTTTACGGGGTGATATATCACTTTCTGTTTCTGTGTTTCTGGCAATTGCACATGCCTTATTGCAAAAATCGCTCTTAAAAAAAATCACCTTCCCAAGTAGTTCTATTGTGCAGCTAGAAATGTTGTTAACTGCTGATACATGAGGCTAATGGAGACCCAAGTCCTTGGTGCAATTCTTTTAGGGGTTGATTCCTTTAAGACTTAGTGTAAACGACGATCAATTGGAGGTCTTGTTGAGAGAGCCTAGAGTTAGTCCGCAGACCGGGACAATCTGATTCATTAGGTTTTTGGATGGGCCTAACTAAGGAGCCTAACTCCACTTTGAAGAACACAGACTTCAGGAATATTTGGCTTGATGCACAGAAACTGTACATGTCTGTTATGTTCTGAGAGCTATACTAGCTTTGCATCTTTAATTGCAAGAAGCCATTTGTCATAGAAGAAACTGAGTGAGAGCACTGAGATGGTTCAGAAAAGCTATTTGCTGTCAGGAAGAAACAAGCAGGGACGAAGGCAACACCAGGAGTGCTCAATGAAGTAGTAACGCACCCAACAGTAAAATGCCTCCAGGGATTCCTTTTCTTGCCTTGTTCATTTCTAAGTCCTGACCCTATTGTATTAATTAGTCCTTATATTTGAAGGGTTTTACACCTAGCTTATGTCTACTACTAACTTTCAGGAAAAGGTTATTATTTTTTTGTGGGGGAGATTTTTGTTATAGAGTAAGTGTGCTCACCAGAGGGGTACAGAGAGACAGAAAGCAGGAAATCATCCTTCCACATCAAGGGAGATGGCCATGCCACAGTCCCTTCTTCTCCATTCTCCTCTTGGGATCTTGGGGATGCATGCACAGGTACCCTCCATGACTCTCAAGTCATTGGTTCCAGGACTCGAACTATCATCAATCATGTGGGAGTCCAGTGCCTTAATCACTATGCCAGGTGTTGGCTCCAGGAGAAGATGTTTTAAGATGAAAGAGCATCATGGTCCTAATTTTTTCTCTGACCCTAATGCTCTATATTGTGTTTGTGTCACAAATGCGTACAGCATAATGACTTTCATCAACTTGGACCATTCATTCAACTGACGTCTGTTGCATAAGGTAACATTTTATATCCTAATGATTTTGTTCTGGAACATAGATATTCAACATTTTTAGAATTCAAGCATTTCCCCCCATTTGTTTTGTTGTCTCCAGTCACACTTTCAGAAGTGTTGATCAATTTTTCCACACCTAGATGCCTACATAATGGAGTGACAATGCATTTTTCACATCCTCATATTCACTATGATAAAAAAAGCTTTCAAACTCATCCACCGTCTTTCGTGTTACTGTGTGGCAGGGTTATTGGTTTTTGATGTGTCAGACATGAGGAAAATTCTCTTTCTTTCTGAGCATGGATGAAATACACTTCACTTAAATGTAAAATTATGAAGAATGTAATTTGGCACTCAAACTTCTATTACAATAATTCTTTCAATTAACATGCCCTGTTCCTTGTTTGCTTGGGCCCTTACATTTGACAGTCTTCTATTTCCATAAGAGAACAAATAGAATTTTTGCCTAAATACAGCTTAAAGAAAAAAAGAGAAGTTGGCAGTTTTATTAGTTTTTCTTATTTTTATTATCCTCTAAGTTTAACTCTTATATTTTGACAGTTTTCAGAAAAGAACTCTTAAGACTTTCCTGTGTTTCAAGAATGACAAGTTCATGGGGAATTTTGACCACTTTGCCAAAGCTGGCTTTCTGAGGACCTTCTAAAGCAGACTTAAAAGGTAGTTACTTGACAACATTGATAGCTGAGTATAAAGTAATAGAGCTTTTCACTTTGGTCCCCCAAATCAAGTACCCTATAGTTTGGCTCTGGTGGTCCAGGATTAATCCGGGAGTCCTCAGCAGCTCTTATGTGCTCCTGGCTATGCCTAAGATAGCATGAAAATTGAGATATCTAGGTAGGTTATCCACCCATATTTTGGGATTAATAGCAAACCCAAAGCAGAACAATTTTGGAATGGATCTGACCCTGTTCGAAGGCATTCTATGCAAATATTATCAAGGTGAAGATGGAACCCCAAAACTATCTCTAAAGAGGAATGATGAATGGATAATGGATATTTAATCCATTTAACCTAGAACAAAACATTTGATAGGGGACCTATTAGTTGTCTTAGAGGTCTGGAAGCATGCCAGATCTTGCTGTACATGTGATGCAAACAGCACCCTGGGTCTTTAAATCATGACAGTGTGCTCAGCACATTGAGTTGATTTTTATTGTTTAGAAATGGATCTGGTCTCTAGGTTTGAAGAGCAGGATTTTCATTCAACCCTTTCCCTGGAGTCCAGCCAGCAGCTTTTTCCCAGCTACAGCATAATTGTCCTGGCACTTGGTTCCAAACAATAGTGTTCTATAAAAGTTTTATAGTTTAAATCAAGAGGAAAGATCTTTACTTTTTTCTCCCCTCTTTCCTAATGGGAGCTTCTTGTCAAAGCAGTAAATGCTGAAAATTATTAAATTTTAAACTAATAAGACTATGGGAAACATATCTGCCCAGTGGGGGTTTCTAGCAAAAGTCTCAGTCAAGGCATGTTTCACTATTGCAGCAAGTCTCCAGCAGACGCAGCGACCTTTCGTAGGACCCTCTGCAACCCATGGGGTGCTTGGTAGAGATTTATAATGCCATGCTTGTCAACTTATTGCCACATTGTGAATATAATGGATGATAAACAAAATAAATTATTTAAATAGCACTAATGTAAGGAAAGGCACAGTACATATTTGTGGATACAATATCTTTGCTGGAACAAGCAATTCCTTGAACAACCACTAATGTTAATGGAAAGGCATCTTAGCTGCATGTCATTCTGTATATAGCTGCTCTTCAAATTCAAAGATATTATTTTACAGCCAGGGACTTGCTGTTCTACAGGTGTTAGCCTACAAGGTGCATGTGCTCACGAATCAACTAATTGCCTTTGTCTCTGTTATAACTTTCTCATGCAAGCTCAGTAGATTTTATAAGAAATTAATTTCTTCTAGAATATAATTGTGACTTGCCATAGTCTTCTTGGCACCTGGACAGAAACCTGCAATGGGATAGATTCTTAATGGGTTCAACTCTACCAGAGTCATTCTATCAGGGTTGGAATTCTCAAAAGCAGAACTGGTTATTTCTTCAGACATAATACTCTTAATACAATGAGATGTAAACCAGAAAATTATTTTCCATGAAGGTTAAACCACCTCCTTATCCATCACTGGGTAGTCATTTTCTTAGATCACCTATCCTATCTAATTAGTCAACTCTATATGGGAAGATACTTGATAATCAGAGGGTCAGTTTTGTGACTATGTCACCAAAGCTGCACAACACTTATGACTAACAGCATCGAGCAATAATAGCTAATATTTATTGAGTCCCTACTATGTGTTAGGCACAGTCTATAGGCTTTACTCCTTATCATTTATGTGTGAGGTGGTGCTCTAAATACTTTTATAAATTAACTTATTTCATTAATTATGAGATCAATATTATCATCATCTCCATTTTACAAATGAGAAGTCAAGTTCAGAGGAGTTAAGTAATTAGTCTAAAGTCACAGGCAAGTGCTGGAACTGGGATTTGAATATAGGCTTACCTTCATTTTTACCAATACACTCTCTCCACTCCTTGGAGATGGATTTAATATACTTCCACATGCTGATCAATGGGTCTCTTCCCCCCAGTGACTAACAGAAATTGTGAAAAGACAAAAAGGCTGCCTCTTGCACTAGTTTTCTGGATTCCCAAGCTTTCACCCCACAGCACCAACACATGCTTTCCTAGGATATGTTCACCCCATTGATGAAGCATTGCCAAGGCCTGCTGCTTTCAGCCCGGGTGAAATATCTCCTGAGGTGACTTTCCCACATGTCTGCTCTCATCCATCGTGTGCTGACTTTGTTAATCTGCCTCTCAGAGTCTTGTGGATGCCTGTTTAAGAGCATGGCCCATACCCTATTACCTACAGAAATGCAACTTTCTTTTCAGTTAACTTTTTTTTTCTGAGCATGCTCAGCAGCACACAGCTAGTAAGAAGCAGTTACTGAAATCTAAGAACTATGAAGTGAAAAGGGAAATGAGGGTACAAACTGTAAGTAAGCCAAAGAGACTGCTTGCAATTATTTTTTCACTTCTCAGAGAAGAAAATAGCAAGTATAAATGGAGTAGACCCTTGCAATGACAGAACTGTGTCAATACCAACTCTCTTCGCTCACCAGTGCAATTTTTGGTAACTATAGGCTGTAGCTTTGCCTTTATAGTTGGCAAGCAAGCATCTCATTCTAAACAGCCAGGGACTTCCAAAAATCCCAATATTTGTTATAATGTGTGAAAAAAAAAAGGTTTTCAATGGTTTTCTTTTATCTTATCAGAAGACAGTATCTGTCTCTGGATTACATGGCTTGAATAACTTGTACACATTTAATATTCCATTTGCAGTCACCATAACTAGCTGAACTTTCCTTATTCTTGGCATTATTGTGAAATTAGTATGGTACTAATGAAATTAATTAAAGCCAGATGTTTTAAGTAAGTAAAACGTAAAAATATTTAGGACACAAACTGCTTAAAGGACTATATTGGAAGTCAGAACTAACATCATGCTTCAGAAAGAATTTACTCTTAAATACATGTTACATAAATACATAGAACAATTGGTAAACAGTAAAAAATAGAATTAGCTAGAGTTCAGAAATTATATTTACCTAGTGTATTTTTTTTAAGAGAGAAATATTTTGCTATAGGGCATGTATGCTCATTGGAGAGACAGATAGTGAGAAACCACCCCCCAGGGGGTTAGTCATGTCACAGTTCCTTCTCCGCCATTATCCTCTCAGGATTTTGGGCACGCATGCACACGCACCGGCCATGAGTTTTAAGCTGCTTGGTCTGGGACTTGAACTGCAGTCGACTACATGGGAGTCCAGCAACGTAACCATTATGCATCTGCTGGTTCCCTAGTTAATGTGCTCTTCTTGGTTTTTATCAACTTCTAATTTGTTGGGCTATGTCTTGATTAGTGATTGCCTTTTTCCTGTTGACGAATTCTTGCCAATAGTTAAATATTTAATGGATTTCCAAAGAAATTGTTAAGAATTTTAAAAAATTTTTTATATAAATTCAATCATATTATTTAGCTTACAAAGTGAACATTTCAGTATGTGTGTGAATATTTCTCCCCAGTCCAGTTGATCAGAGTATCTTCCACCAATAACACCACACTTCCCCATCCTGTCAATGCTCTCTCTCCATATCCCTCTTCCAAATGTCCTTCCTTAGGTCCCTCTTCTCCACAATATCACCTCCACTTGAAGCCATAGCTCCTACCACAGAGTCAAAAAACCTCAAACTGTCAAAACATGGTTATAAAACAACACCTTTCTTAGTAATAAAAGGGAATATGTAGATATGTTTACATATTCAAATAGGTATAGAATAAATACCAAGAAGAAAAATCACAGATTAGAAAAATAAGTAAAAACTTAAAAATGTTGTTTATAATAGTAAACAAACAGAGCCAGCAGGTGACATAGTGGCTAAGGTGCTGGACTCCCACATGGCTGATCATGGCTAAGGTGCTGGACTCCCACATGGCTGATCACGGTTGGAGTCCCAGACCCAGTAGCTTGAAACACACTAGGCGTGTGTGCTTATGAGCCCAAAATCCCAAGAGGAGAATGGAGAAGAAGGGATTGTAGCATGACCATCCATCTGGGTAGTGATTTCTCACTTTCTCTTTCTATCACTTGGGTAAATTCATATGCCCTGTGGCAAAAATCTCCCTTAAAAAAAGAAAAGAAAAAAAATAGTAAACAAACAAACTTATTATGTGCCAACACTATTTTAGTGTGCATGTGTTAACCCATTTTCTCTTTGCAACAACTCAATGAGATGGGTACTATTACTATCACCATTTGATAGACGAGAAAATTGAGGCACGGAGTGATTAAATGGTTTGTTTAAGAGTATTACCAACTAACTAGCAGAGACTAAATTAGAATAAGTTTAAGTCCACAGCCATACTTTCTGCCCTTATTATTTGCTGTTTCAATTACAAAAACATGTCAAAAATCTATATAAATATTTAAGTACATGAATATTCAAAATACATAGAGACTAAATGAAGAAATAAATTCAGTAAAAAATTACATAAAATTCCTCTTTGTTGAAATGATAAACCTATGAATGAAAAGTCATTCCATGACTTTTTCAAATGAGCAGAAATGAAGAAATGTGAGGAAGTTCAATGTTATAGGGGATTTGGGAGGACAAAAACACTTTCAATGTAGTTGCTATAACGAACTAGCTGAAGCTTTCTGGAGAACAACTTGGAATCAGGTTGAGAGCTTCTGAATGCTAATTCATTTCCCTTTCATTCAGGAATTCTAATTTGGGGAAAATATCTCAAAGAAAATAACCTAAAGAAGAAATAAGTAAGTGACATATTACAAAAATGTTTGTGTCATTGGTGTAAGTGATTGTAGAAACATGATGGTAACTCAGAGGCATTACAAAAGGAAATAGTTAAATAAGCTATAGTATGGTAAGAACGTAAAACATCAAATAAGAATTCAAAGAAAAAAGTACATGACTTTTATACATGTGTAGAAATATATGAGTGGAAAAAAAAATCTGAAAATAAAATAGACCCCAAGACAATACATACACTGATAGCAACCTCGGAAAATGTATATGTTTAAAGCCTAGAAGAAAATGATGGATGTAGGAAGTGAAACTTTATTAGTCTGTGTTTACTTCTTTATTCATTTTATGTTACTGAAATTCTCTTTGGCTTGCTCTCTTACATATGACAAAACAAACGCAAGAAATAAGGGAACGCATTTCAGAAATGGATCAGGTTTTTTCCTAAATGGAATTACTCTATACATCTCTGATCTGATCTTTTATGGAGGTGCCTGGAAACTCCATCTGATAGCAAATAGTTAGATAAGGCACATGAAGAAGGGGAAAAAAGGGAAATAAATGCATGTAAGGTCAGGAAAAACAGTCTGAGCAGTCATCATTCTTGGCTGAAATATACATGCGAGAACAACCCCACCCATAACGAGTCACAAATGGTCTGCCAAATGAAAAAGTAAAATAGCAGCATATGCTGGAAATTTTGCTGTTTTTATGATATGCAGAGAGACATTTCCTTTCATATAATATCTTCTTTTGCTCTGCTGAGAATCCAGCCTGCCATTTGCTGTCTTCTTTCAGACTTTTTCTGGGCAAATGTTCGACTGTCTTCTCACCCTACATAGTGATCTTCAGCATCCAAACTGAATGTGTCTGTTTGATATTTCAGAAATACTCTCGGTTCACCAGAGCCTCTATTCCCATCGAACTACCCCACCTCCTCATCACCATCCCCACTTACCATTTACTGATGTTCTACATCTAGTCAGATTTGCTTCAGTTGGTGTCATTATGAATATTAAAAATAGAGTTTTGAAAGAAAACACATATACTCCTCTGTGCTGTATATTTCTCCAAGAAGCACAACACTGCATAATTTCTCAAATGCAGCCCCATTTTCATCTTGCCAGCAATTTGGCAGTTCTCAAAAGGTTACTGCTTTGAATTTGTTTTCTTTGTAATCTTGCAGTCCATTTGTTCTGCCTTAATGCTGAAAATCCATGTAAGAGCTCAACCTCCATATGCCATACATCAGTAGATTTACCCTTTAAAATTTTCTTCTACACTAAAATGAGAAAATAGATATGTTCCATGATTTATTTTTTTTTTTTTTAAAAAAGCATAGAAGCTAAGTGTTTAAGGTTAAAATCAAGGGGATCTCAAACCTTAGGGAGGACTTAATTACCTGTTGTACTTCTAAGGGTTGATTTTTTTGAGGGTATCTTTCCACATTTCTAAGACACATTTTTAAAAAGATTCTTATCCCTGGGAGAAAAGATGCAGTTAATCTACCAGACCTGTTAGTTACCTTGCCCTGCAGATAATTCCAACTTTATTTTAATGGCCACATAAAAGGGAAAAATTATAAGGTCGTAAACCAAAAAAGTCAAAGCCAGCTCTACATACAAAATAACGGAGAGAGGAGTACTTAAGCGAAAAATGAGGTTTCCGTATGTCTGGCCAATCCTTGTGCATTTTCTGTGCATTTAGCTATTTCCTCTGCATTTATGCACTGAATTTTCTCAACTATTTGACATCATGCCAGATTCTGTGGGTCCATCAGAATTGTTAAGACAAGTTCCCAAACTTTGAGAAATCACTTTCTAGTTGGAAGAGATGGGACTAATACTCTCAAAATAATTAGAAAATAGTAAGTGCTACATCATGGGGCTCAATAGGCATTTAGGGAAAGGAGCAAGCTGCTGGGGTGGAGAAATAAGAGTGTTCTATAGAAGAAGCAGGGTGTGAGGTGGCTACTGGAGAATAAAAAGGAAAAGAATGAGCAAAGAAAGGAGGAGGAACAAGTGCACTAGAATACAGAGTGATGGGGTACCAGATAAAGAAAAGCCTTTTAGCAAATGGTGCTGGAAAAGTGGGATCCACCTGCAGAAAGATGAATCAGAACCCCAATTTCCCACCATGAACAAAAATCAACTGAAAGTGGATCAAAGATCTAAACTTCAAACTATAAAACTACTGGTGGAAAACACGGGGGAATCTTTGGGAGACATTGGGTAGGCAAAGCCTTCTTAAATAAGACCCCCAAAGCATAGGCAATAACCCCCAAAATAGAAAAGTGGGATTACATCAAATAAAGGAGCTCCTGCATGGCAAAAGATACAGTAACTAGTGTGAATCAACAACCCTTGGAATGGGAGCAGATTTTTGTTTTTACATGCATTTTAAAAATTTATATATTTTTACACTTTCCACAAACATTTACTTTACATATCAAAAAATTTTAACTCATACTCCATAGTTCTTGACAGTTAATAAACAACTTTCAAAATTTCAAAATACTGAATTTTAAAGATAATGTTCAAAATATTTCTTATAATTTTGTATAATTTTGTTTGTGACTCTGTAACAACAGAAACAGTATGGTTTTAAATATTTTTGAGAAAATATTTACATGTTAACTACTCAAATTGTTGAAAAGCAAATGCCCAGCAAACTAGTCACACATAAACCTTCTCAATTCAGCCCTGCCCAAGTATTCTGTGATATACCATCTGCTAGCAAAGATCAGTCTCTTTTTCTTCCTTCAAAGTCTTTCTCAAAATAATCCTCTGGTGTGGTTGCTCTTTTGCAATCTCTACTGATGACATTGCTTGGCTGGAAAAGTCTAAGTTATTTTATGTTATAAATTCTTTCATATATCTTCTCTAATCCTTTCTACCAGGTGGAACTATTTGTGGTACCAGGCCCTCTTTCTAAGAGCTTCTGTTGGCTTACTTGAGACCCACCTTAGCTCCATAATTTTCTGGTTAATCTTCAGATATGACATTCCAGTCAAAGCCCTGTCCAATAATGAGTATTTCCAATTTCTGATTCAATGCAACAAGCATTATTCAACTTATGCAAATAACCCTTCTGCCACAAAATAAGAATATTCCCACCCAAACATTTTCCAATTCCAGAGGGGTCAAGAAGGAAGAAATGTTTATATTTCCATTTAAAGAAGCAAACAAGAAAAATATTTTAATATATTGCTGAAGCTATCAATAACTCAAAAGAAAGAAATTGTTTAAAACAAAGCATAGTAAAAAAAATCAGTAACATTTTACTCAAAAGTCACAAAATTCTATTTTGCTAGTTCAGTCTTATGTTCAAACTCTCTTCTGTTGAATATTCAGTGGGAGCAGATTTTTGTAAACTAGGCTTCAGATACGGGACTAACAACCAGAATATATAGGGAACTCAAGCAGCTTATTTGGGAGAAAATAAATAAATAAAAATTAACCCAATTAAAAGATGGTAAAAGGAGCTGAATAAATAACTCTGTAAGGAAGACATATGAACAGCCAAAAAGCATATGAAAAAATGCTCAACATCCCTCATCATAAAGGAGATGCAGATCAAAACCACAATGAGATACCATCTAACCCCAGTCAGAATGGAGAAGATTAAAAAAAACAATAAATGATAAATGTTGGCAGAGATGTGTGAAAGGGGAACCCTCCTACACTGCTGGTGGGAATGCAAATTTGTCCAGCCACTGTAAACAACAATATGGAGGTTTCTCAAATATCTACAAATAGAACTACTATATGATCCAGAAATTCCACTCCTGGGTAGCTAATCAAGGAATAGGAGAATTCCCATTTGGAAAAGTGCTTGCACACCTATGTTTATTGTGGCATTATTCACAATTGCTAAGGCATGGAACCAACCCAAATATCCATGAACAGAAGAATGACCTGAAAAATGTGGCACATATACTCTATGGAAACTACTCAGTCATAGGAAACAAGACCCAGGCATCTGATAGAAAGTGGAATAATAGGGACCAGCAGGTAGCATAATGGCTGTCGCTGGACTACCACGTAGTCGACCGTGGTTTGAGTCCCAGACCCGGTGGCTTAAAACTCACGCTGGTCGCATGTGTGTGTGTGCCCAAGATCCCGAGAGGAGAATGGAGGAGAAGGGATTGTGGCATGGCCATCCCCCCTGGGGGGGGGTGATTTCTTGCTTTCTATCTCTCTGTCTCTATCTGTCTGGCAAGTGCATGAGCTCTATAGCAAAAACCTCTTAAAAAAAAGTGAAATAATATAGAAAATTTACTGCTAAGTAAAGCAAGTCGGGTTATGAAAGAAAGATATTGTATGCTTCCACTTAACATATACTGACTGTCCACCTCTATGGTGGAAACTGAGAGATTAGAGGACATAGAAGCATTAAAAATGGTTATAAACTCTGGAGCCAATGTGGGAAGAATATGGGAAAAGGGTGAGAATATGAGGAAAGAAATTGAGGAAAATAGAAAGACAAAGCATTTATAGGACACAGAAATGGGTTATTATCTATTGATGATAGCGTGTTTTGTATCCTCAACAGGACTGGTGTGAAGTGTATTCATGTTGGGTAAATTCAACTTACACGCAAAGTAATGTATAATGATTAAATGTACAAAATTACAAAATACATAATATATTAGCATGGGCACAAGCCTAAGAGAAGAATGAAGGAGGTGAGTATACGGATGGTCCTAGTTGAATAGAAGATCAAGCCCAGGCATGTGGTTGAAAAGGAGGGCCAAATGTGAATGGTGGGATCTGCGCTTACTGTACTAGGCCCTAGGGTGAGTCCAGGGCTTTCCTGAAAGGAAATGGTGCTCCAGGGAGGATAGTCTGGTACTGGCTGGATGACTGGTGAGTACAAAGATTTAGACTAGAAAGCTGCTTCTCTCATTCATTAGCGTATGAGTACAAAATATCCTTGTTTTTTTTTGGTTTTGTTTTGTTTTGTTTTTTCTTTTTTTTTCAGAAAGAAAAAAGGGGGAAGGTCAAGGAATGCTTCTCAAAGAAATTAATAAATATATAAGTGAAACCTTAATATAACATTTTAATTCATGGTAATTATATCTAAGGATGAGGGCTGGTTGATATTGGGGAACTTTACATTTGCTCTTATACTCCTTATAAACTTCAGGATATCTATACATTATAACATAAGATAAGATATATTAAAGATAATCCATACATTATCTTTTTTCAGGTCTTTGCCATAGGGTGTGTGCACTCACTGGAGAGAGAGAGAGAAAGAGAGAGAGAGTGAAGAAAAGTGGGAAATTATCCCCCAGGGTAGATAGACACACCACAATACCTTCTCCTCCATTATCCTCTTGGGATTTTGGACACTTACACACACACACTCAGCATGAGTTTCAAGTCACTGGACCTGGGACTTGAACAATAGTTGGCCATGTGGAGTCCAGCACCTTAATCACCATGCTACCTGCCAAAACCTCAGGCATGCATTATTTTTATAGCAAATTTAGAAATGTAATTCTAAAAATTACAGAGGACTTCAAAAATACTGACACCACTGGCAATGGGTTAACTGCAAAGGAAACTGGCCTCATGTCTGGTAGGTTTATCTGTGCATCCACGCACACATGTACATACACACACACCCCAGGTCTGATGTGCACCTCAAGCACACTTTTAATCAACTTGTTTCTGTTTTCAGGATCATGATGCTCTATAGACCTGGAGCTCTTTTGACCTTTTTCCTCTCCCACTTTCACGATGTCTCTGTCACTCTATCTCTGTCTCCTCCATGCCAGAAAGATCTGGCTCCTGTGCTGCTGCTTCTCAGTTGTCAGGGTCTACTTGAAGATATTCTGCTGAGTCTTTCTCAGGTTTCTTCAGTGTAAAGTCACCACTGTCCTTTGCATCCTCCTAGGGCTGTGTAGGCTGCTCTGTGATCCATCTTCTGCACTTGTCCAACGCGCTGAACCTGACTTGCAGTCAAAGTGATCCAGTGCTAGTGGGCTGGCGCAAAGCCAAGACTTTGTTGACTGCAGCCCTGGGTGGATTAATGTTCAGGGGGTTCACATTCACTAACAGGCCATCAGACTTTCCAACTGATTTCATAATTTATAGAAGACTTGGCCCTGCCCCTATAATACACAGCAGCAGCAACATTCATACAAATTAAGAAGCTGTAAACTAAACCAGACCACAGCACCTTTAGAGGTTGTGTATGCACCAGCTGGTCATCAGGAATTGTGTGGTACAAATAGTAAACAGTGAAGAGGCAAAGACTTATTTATTTGAGTTCCAATATCTATGCTTAGGCTTTACATTAAGAAAGCTCTTGGGAGGATATACTAGAGTTTATGGGAGTAGACATAGGAGAAAAAAGTGGTTGCAAGAGGTGATTTGGCCTATCACACTCACAGAAGAGCAATTGTTCCCTTAAAACAAGGTGAAGAATCTCACTGCATGACCACAATAGTTGTAGACTGAAAGACGAGATGCAGCCTCATGTGTATTACTTTTATGAAGTTTGCTTTTGAAACTGCCAACTATTCAATCTGATGAAACGATTTTTTTTTCACCAAAAGTTCTGAGATTTTTTTCTTTTTCTTTTTTTTGGAGAGGTTTTTACTATAGGGTGCGTGCGCTAGCCAGAAAGACAGAGAGACAGAAAGTGAGAAATCACCCCCCAGAGAGCATGGCCACGCTGTAATCCCTTCTCCTCCATTCTCCTCTCTGGATCTTGGGTACACATGCACGTGTGCCCGGCATGAGTTTAAGCTGCCAGGTCTGGGACTCGAACCATGGTCAACTACGTGGGAATCCAGCGACATAGCCATTACACTAATTGCTGTTCCCACTTCTGATATTTTTGAGAGCAATAATATGTCCATGACATAATATTAGTTGTTGGAAAAGTCATGATGTACTTTTCTGTTTTTCTACACAAAAATGCATCATGACTTTTCAGATGACCCAACAGAATTTTATTTCATGCTTTCTTTTATCAACATATGCAAAAATAAACCAGAAAAAGTCAAGAGCTTTAAAAATTAAAAAAAAAGCTGTATGAATTTGTAGCACAAGTAGAATTTAGGATATTCCATAAGTAAATAGATAAATAAACCATTCGATAGGATTTTTTTCAATTAAAACTTTTTATTTGCCAGAAAGCATGGATGCACTCAACAGAGAGACACAGAGACAGAGAAACAGAGAGAGGAAGAAAGCATTCCCTGGTGCGATGTGGCTATGTCACATTTCCTTCTCCTTCATTTCTCCATCCTGTCAGGATTTGGGGCATACACATACATGCACCCAGTATGTTTTTTTTTAGTTTCTGATACTGGGATTCAAACTATGATCAGCCATGTGGGATCTGGCTCACCTACACACTAGGCTTTGGCGCTGGCCCAATAAAACCTTTAAATAAAGCAAAATCCATAGACTTTGAGAAAATACTAAATGTATTTTTTGCCCTAATCATAAATGTTTTGACATCTTATAAGAGACCAAAAAAAGTTTTTTCTTTTCTTTTTTTTGGAGAGGTTTTTGCTATAGGGTGCGTGTGCTAGCCAGAAAGACAGAGAGAGACATAGAGACAGAAAGTGAGAAATCATCCCCCAGGTGGTATAGCCACACCACAATTCTTTCTCCTCCATTCTCCTCTCAGGATCTTGGGCACTCACGCACATGTGCCCAGTGTGAGTTTAAGCCACCAGGTCCGGGACTCGAACTGCAGTTGACTACATGGGAGTCCAGCAACATAACCATTACACTAACTGCTGGTCCCAGGTTTTGTAAGTGGAATAAAACTTTAAAATATTAATGAGATTTTTGGTAAAATCAGACAAAATTTTAAAAATCATTTTATAGCAGAGATGATTTTGTTTTCAAAGAATTATTGAGAATACAGGAAATTCCAGGCACTGTGCCAGGGATAAGATGCTAAAAAGACATAAATAGGAACTGTCCTCCTAAAGCTTACATCCTAGTTGGGTGATAGAAATACAAAGTAAACAAGTATATTTGATCATGATAGAGTGTGATACTTCATATGAAGGCAATGAACAGGGCTCTGTTGAGAAATCACATTGATGAGAAAGGGAGTGGCCAGGGAAGACCCCTCTAACGTAGTGATGTTGAGGCTTGCATGAAAGGATGTATATGAGTCAGCAATGTCCAGATGATAGCTAAAGCATTCCAGGCAGAGGTAACAGCCAACTGAAGGAATCGAAAGAGGTCAGTGTGCCTTGGCCAGGAGCCAGTACAACAGGCAATCTGAGAGGCTCTGGCCAGTTCTTGAGTGATCTTTTGGGCCTTTATAAAGAATTCAAATTTTGTTCTAAGTGCAAAAGAAAGTTTTGAGCAAGAAAGCAATCTGATCTAATTAACAAGATCCTATTTACATATTAAAGAGATCACTTGGACACCTTGAGGAAAATGGTTTGGAGAGGGCCAGAGCTGAAACAGAGTAACCCCAGGAGGGACAGTCCAAGAGAGAGGAGGTTGTAGCTTGAATTGGTGGGTGACAGGAAGATGAAGCGACAATAACTGTTTGGGTATGTTTGTAGTTAAAACTAATAGGACTTGAATAGTGACTGGATGACTAGAAGAGAAAATCAAGGTATAAAAACACCTAGGCCTTTTTTACAGTAAGAAGTGGTGCTAGGTATTGGGGTGGGAAATTGATGAAGGGACAAGCTTGAGGAGGAGGAGGAGGATTAAGACTGTTGTTTTGAATTTATGTTGATATTCCTTTTTAATATCCAAGTAAAGATATTAAAAAGGACATTGGATATGGAGTTCAGGGCTTTACGTATTTCAAGTATGAATGTGAGATCATTGGTGTAACCTAGAAGATGAAAAATTATGGTGTTTTGGAAACAAGAGAGAAAAAGTAATCAACTATGTGAAATACTGCAGAGAATTCAAGTAAAATGAAGTCAGAGAAATAGTCATTGAACTTGGTAACCTAGAAAAGAAACAATACAATGAAGAATGAAGCCAGATTGAAGTCGACTGGAGAATGAATGCTATGTCATGTGTAGCAAGTCATTTGAGGCGTTTGAGTGAAAAGAGACACAAATGAGAAGTTGCTGGATGAGGAACGTGCAGTCTGAGGCTGCATGTTTTGCTCTTTTTTAAAAAAAGGCATATAGTCAAAAGGTAACTTGTTAAATAAGTTATGGTACATCCACATGATGGAACTATACAGCTTAAAAAATGAGAAAATTAGGTATGAACTAAGATGGAATGATCACCAGTATTTTCTGTTGAGTGAAGGAAAGCACAGAACAATGTGCAGTGTGCTACCTTTCTATTTAAAAGGAGGTGGGGAGAGACATGTTTTAGTATGTAACTACACATATGCTTGAATTTTTAAAAGAAAGACATACCAGAAAGTGAAAATACTGACTTTTCATAAGGAGAACAGGTGATGTGAGTATTACAGAAGAGGGAAACCTTATCTTGTAAACCCTTTGTGTCTTTCTTTTTTTTTAAGAGTTTGTTTGTTTGTTTTTCTTGGTGTGTGTGTGCTTGCCAGGGAGAGACAGAGACAGTGAGGAGAAAGTGAGAAATCTCCTCCCAGGGTGGATGGCCATGCCTCAATCCCTTTTTCTCCATTCTCCTCCCAGAATCTTGAGCATGCATACACATGCACATGCCCAGCATGATTTTCAAGCCACTAGGTACGGGACTCGAACCTCAGTTGCCCACATTGGAGTCCTGCAACGTAACTGCTGTGCTGTCTACACTCCCCAAACCTTATACCTTTCAAAATTTGAATGATGTAAATGTATCACCTTTCAAATAAGCAGTCTCTGCTAAAGCATGCTTGAGTGATCAAGTAGAAAAAGAGGTACAGTTTGGTGGTGTAGAAGAGATGATAACTAAGAAGTGAACTTTGACAGAAGCCAGAGATACCGGAGCGCTGTTGGAAGGAGCCCATGAGGCTTCCTTTTACCAGAAATAAGCAAGGACACTTACCTACACAACAAAAGAGAACAGTTAGGTTTGTATATTTGATGGTGAAAGGATGAAGGTGGTACTTATGTTGTGAGCAAAGGAAGGGGCATCAGCTGAAAGTGCAGGGAAACAAAAGTGGAGAAGAAAGGTTAAGAGTCTCAAAAGAGGGGTTATCTTCCCTAGGGAAAAAGAATATACTATCTGTAAAAGTGGGTGATCATGAACTTTAAGAGAAAGTCGTTAGGCTAGTTACTTAATAATATTTTCCAATCACATTGAGCTGGTTAGGTGTTATGTCCAAGGAAGAAGAATAGTTGGGGTAGAATCATTCTGGTAAGATGGAGGCCATGTAGGACAGAAGTAGCAGAAGTCTGCAACAGAGTGTGATTCAATGAAGGGGTTGAAATTTAGCCAGGTAGATTGGAAAGTGAGGACCAGGATAAGGGGACAAGGACAGTTAAAAAAATAGGTGGTTTCAGTAGATTGAAAAGTTTCCAAAATATGGATAAATTAAGACAATGGGATGGAGCATGTTCAAAAAAAGTAAGCTGAAAGGACAGGAAATGGTGTCCATAAATGAGATGTAAAACAGAAAGAAAACATAGACTGGAGCACAACCAGAGGAAAAGGTGACTGAGGAGAATGGGAGAAAATATTGGTAAGGATAAGTCAAACTACACATAAACACATAAATAGATGGGACTGTTTAATCTTGAGACCAAAAAAGAAAAGAAAATAGCTCTGGGAGAACTGTAGAGCAAGACAACGATCTGAGTGCTATGTCCTGAATGAAGGTGAGGAGAAGAGTGGGGAGTGGTGGTGGATACTGAGCAGCTTCAAGAGGTAGTAAAAGTCATGAGTTTGTTCTGAACTGGAGTATTTAAAGGAGAACAGAGGAAGGAATGAGAAGCTGTGATCGGGTCCAAAGCCCTAATAATAGCATGTGAAAAAGCGGGGGGTGGAGGGGAGGGGAACAGTAATTCATTGTCCCCAGTGAAAAGTACGACCGAAAGTTCACAGGAGCCCTGAGAGAAGAGTTTGAGAATGCAGAGGTGTTTCCTGAGCAGGTAGGTGTTCCAGAGGGCACAGTGATATGTAACTGATAAATATCTCTTACCTTCTTTAACCTCATTTCTTTTTCATCCAGCCAAACATCCACACCTTTGCACCTGGAGCTAAGGCTCTTATCTTCTGACCTGGATCCACTGGCTCACTATAAGTTCAGAGATGTGCCAAGTGGAGGGCAGCCATGGCTCCTTCTTGGTTTCTGTGGGTTGGAGGACATTACCTAGCAACTCTCAGTGTTCTGGGTGGTGGCACAGTGTGGCTCCAGGGAAAATAAATTCCATGCTAGCCACGTAAGGCAATGATTATATCAATGAATTGTAGCCAGGAGCTGAATGTATCATTCCCATATACAAGCAAGTGTAGAAAACCTGCCCTGTGCACCAAGGTCTCTGCCCTTGCACAGAAAGTTAATTCACTGTAGTGAATTCACTTAGGGTCACCTTTAATTCCAGTCAACTCTAGACAACTTTAGGTTCAAGAGGAAAGAGAGCAGAGAGTCTAGTACATAGCTAGTGGTCAACCAGGGCTCCTTTCCTTCCCTATTACCATACCCTCACCAGTCTCGGGACATTACATAGTCTTGGTATTTCTTTTGGCCCCTGTTCTTTCTAACCCTCTTAATATTGCTAATAGGATAGGCAGAGATAGCTGAGATTTTCCTTCTCTTTCTCAGCAATTAAGCCACTGAAGCTAGAGCAATGAGAATTGGGCTTACTATAGTGAAAATCATAAGAGCAAATCAAGTGAGAGATACTGACTCATAAACACAAGTTAGAACTGAAAATGTCTAAGCAATTACTGAGGAACACTTTGGTTGTGGTAAGGCTTCAGAATAGATTTCTCACCAAATGGTGTGGCACTAAGTCTTTATGGTTTTGGGAGAGTTGTGCTCTCTATTAGTCAGAACATGTTGGAGGTGAGGAGAGAAGAGACTGACTACAGGATTGAACTTGGGCCAGAGCCTCAAAACGATGTAGGAACAGCCCCAGCTTTAGGTTACTCAGATAAGACAAAAGATGCCTCTTGTTTTGGTTTCTTTGGGCACTTCCTCAAGCCCCACAATGATGGGTCGTGGTACAATTGACTGTGCAAAGGACTGAGCAGCAGAATGTCAATTTTACCACCCCTAGGGCAGGAGAAAGTGGCTTTAGGCAAGAGAATGACATGATTAGCTTAATAAATAGGTCATCTTCTGGACTTACAATGCCTTTCTATATAGTTTTATCACTTCCTTCAGGCAGAATAATTTAAAAATAAAATAAAATATAACAGTAGGAAAGTGAGCCTTGTACCACTGCAAGGTATTCAGCTAGCTACTGCAATGCTTGTCTAGAGAGGCACAGGAGGTGAGTGGCAGCTTTAAGGAAGATGACAGCATTTGCTAAGCACAGCTACCAGACTAGCCCAGGCCCAGTAGAAGGCTACTCTGGCTAGGTGCTGCTTGCAAAACAACTCTTCTCCCTCAGCCTCTCCCCAGAGCACATCGAAATCCTAATTACTCACTATTCATTTTCTCTTCTTTAGGTTCATTCTCTCTGATTTGGCAGAACTGAAATGTCATTGAGGTGACCATGATTTTTATTCAGGGGATATGCAGTAGAAGGCATGTGTGTTGATTTTGATTTGGATTATGCAGTGAAAACAGCTTCCAACACAAGGACTCTAAATTAGGTCTTTGAATCTAAAAATCATGTGATTCCCATTACAATCAACTAGAGCTCTACTTATGCATCTATTACCAGGTAATAGTAGAATAGATTCCAGAATTAGCTCATTAGATAGCTACCTCTTGGAATCATGAATTTCCTGTTCAATCTTCTCCTAGAAATGTTGAAATTGTGCAGCTGATAAGATCATAGGTCTCAAGAAGCAAAGAAAAACATGAAACTTAGTTTACTCAATCTATAAGCAGTTTGACTTTCTTCATAAGAAAATCCCAGGAAATCCAAGGAAACCCCAGTGTAGCTTTTTGGTATTTGATAGCCACGGAGCATATTTCCTTTTTTTTTTAAAGAGTTTAATGCATCAAGTATAAAAGTGAGGGAGGAAATTTGATATTAAAGATTACCATAACCAAACCAATATTTCTCTTAAGATTGAAAAAAAAAAAGTACCACTTAATAATACATGACATAACTCCCACCTTTGGCAAAGCAATATTTTAAAACTAGAGTTATATCGTAATTAGCCTTTCAAAAATGTGAACACTTCAATATTGGAGTCCATTAATAATCTAACTGCTGCTGCAAAGCACGTTCCTCCCACACGTGTAACTTAATTAAACTCAGAGCTTTTCGTTTCAACCGCCAGACAGTCATGAAGAGCAGGTGGCTCCCAACTCACAGATAATGGAAGGATGGATCTTGATATGACTTTGCACACCCAGATGAAATGATCTAAATGTCTTCCTTGTTCTTTCTTCTTGCAATTTCTATTTCAAACACAGATGTTCTTCTACTTTACAAGATTTAAAGTTCAAGCAATACCTAGGACAATTCTAATGAAAATTAAATGTAAGTTTATCTGGGTCATTTCTCATATGAAGATCTCAGGAAAAAAGAAAAACAAAACATGTTTCTCCTAGAGCTAGAAGATTTGGTAAGTACTAAGATTAATTATATAACAGATAGTATATCAAGGTCATGGACAAAGGATAACAATCAAAGGCAATAAACTCTTAGAATTTTCTCTTTTCTTTTATGTGCTAAGGGTCAAATATCATAAATTTAAAAGCCTGTAGAAGTCAGCAGGTGGCTGGAGTGAGTGAAGATAGCTGGGAGTATGAGTGACAAGAATGTACTTAGCTGGAGAATGCATATCCTGTCTAGATGGACAGCTCCACTTGACTCCAGCAGATACTTGCCTTCTCTTCACAAGGTTAAGGTTATTGGATCAGAAGAAAATTTCAATTTTTAGACAAAATATTTTAATATATATATTTTAAAATTTATTAATTTATTTCTTCAATAAAACAGAGAGACAGATAACCCCAATGGGGTCTCCATGCCACAATCCACCCTCAACCTCAGCCAGCCCATATCACAGGCCCATGCATGTAGGTACCCTGTCTATACACGCAGGCCTTGGGATGTGAACCTAGGACATTCCTATATAGGTTCATGATTATAGAACATTTCATGACTGTTGCACCTGGTACCATCTGGCCCAAATCTTAACTTTTAAAAAATTTGACAGCTAATTAAAAACTGAAAGTTATTGGTGGATCATATCAAACTAAACACTATATGAGCCTGGAATCTTTCTTGGAGACCGCTTTTAAGGATTTGATCTGCTTTGCCTCCAAAGGTGGAAGATATTTTAAGTTACTAGTTACATATGCCTTGCAGTAAAATCATAATCTGAGAAGAAACTTTGAAGAGAGGAGAAAGTATCTTACCAGTAGTGTATGTAAAAGTACTAAACCTTGGAGTGAAGAGGAGAAGAGCCTACTACAATTAAAAGATTAAAATCACAGAGATGTTGGGGACCTCATTGTACAGAAAAGTGAGCTGGGGTCTATTCTGTGTTCTCACTGAGTAGGTTTGGCACTAGAGTAGCATAGTTGATACTGGTGAGTTTGAAGACAGAAGCTGTCAGCTTCCCCAGGGTATATACGACCCATTGTCTTGTCTGGTGTACTATAGTAAGCACCTGGGGAAATTCTGGGGGCTTTATCTCAGTCTGCACTGACTGCAAAAGTTAACCCCCTCTACCTTCCAGTAACAGGTTGATGTGAGAAGACTGATCAACAGCTTCCTCACTTTCACAGAGGATCATTCTATACCACCTCCCAGAGTTCCCCAGCATGATTAAGCTCCTAGGGTCCATAGTAATAATCTACTCCATCAAGCACCTTACAGTGTCTCCCTTTTCTGTCTTTTTTCTCCCCGTCCCTCCTAGTACCCCCTGGGATCAACTCCCAAACCAAATCTGTGTCTCAGGTTCAGCTTCTTTCCCAAAGGAAGAAGAGGTTAAAATCCTGCATGACCTTGAGAACATCTACTGTAGGTTCTGCCTATGGTAGCAGACCTCGGGCCTTGGAAGCCATTTGTGTATGACTTAAGTACTGTGTTCTCTTATCTACCCAATTAAAATCATTTTATAAGAGCTGCCACTCCAAGCTCAAAATATCAGGATCAAATAACAACATATACTTAAATATGCTTCTTAAATTGGAAAGTGTTATACAAAACAGTTTTTTACAACTCTTACAGTTATTAAGATCCAAGAATGGTTTATCTCCAGGAGCAAAGATGAGAATGGTGGTGGGAAAGAATGCTTTTTTGAACTGCCCAATAAGTCTCAGAACAAAAAATGTCTGCCTAGACGTAGCCGCTTTTATTAGATGCCTTTCGAATTTATGACACCGCAACAAGGTCGATCAGTCCATTGAGGTGGTGCTATGGAGGCAAGTACTATTTACAACACATTTCATGTGTTTGGAAGCTGAGTTATTGTTCCCAAGATTGGAGGAAGATGAGAGTGACCGACAGCAGACATAAAACCACAGCTTTGAAGATAATTTCATCTGCGTAAACTACACTGGCTCGTTCAAACAATAAAGAATTTAGTATGTGGGACTATTTACGGTAGAAACTAATGAGCCTTTTATACTTCATTTAATGGTCATTTAAAAAAGAAAAAGTACAATCGCAGCACTGTCAATGGAATAAGTGATATTTACAGATTGATGATTAACAATAGAAAGAGAGAGACTTTTTTCCCTAGCACTTTTGACTGTTTAGGTAGCCTTGAGTTACAGTTGAAAATAAATAACTTATTTTTCTTCATGATACATATATGTAGGTATGAGAGTGTGTGTGTGTGTGTGTGTGTGTGTGTGTGTGTGATGAGAAGCTGGAGGCTTACACACTGTAAGGTGTAAGCAGACATGATTTGCCTCTACAGTGGCTGCAGTGCCTTTTTAGAATTATCTTTATTTATTCAATAGCAGTTTGGGGTGATTCTCTCTTCTTTCCCCACACTGCTAAATACGTTTTTGTTTTTTCATGAACATAGGCATTCTTCTCAAGAGGAAACACTCAACAATTCCATCAAAACTTAGGTTTTTCACAACTTGCCCTTTACTTTGGTGGGGTTTGACAAGCACGTTTATACAAAAGAAATAGCCTATGTTGGAGTTTCTGGATGTTGGCACTGTTGAAATTTTGCTTCGGGTAATTCTTTGTTCCAGAGGATGATACTGTGCATTGTAGGATGTTTAGCAGCATCTCAGGCCAATACCCACTAAATGCCAGTCGCATCTCCCCCTAAATTGTGTGAACCAAAAATGTCCCCATACATTGCTTAGTGCCCTGTGTGTGTGTGTGTGTGTGTGAGAGAGACACTGTGTGTGAAACAGGCATGTTTGTGAGGTATAGCTAAGGTTTCCTCTCAGTTTCAGCTCTGTGAGGTGTGTCAAGCATGTGTGAGAGAGAGATGATTTGCAATGAATGCCAATTCTGTAAGCCCTTATGTGGTTTTTGAACAATAGTAATTCTTTATGTTCCACAGAGTTGTGTGAGAATTTGAATAGAGGGAACAGCAGTTAGCGTAATGGCTATGTCACTGGACTCCCACGTAGTCGACCATGGTTCACGTCCCGGACCCGGTGGCTTAAACTCACGCCAGGTGCGTGTGCGTGCGTGCCCAAGATCCCAAGAGGAGAATGGAGGAGAAGGGATTGCGGCATGGCCATCACCCCCCCCACCCCCCAAAAAAGAATTTGAATAGAAAGGCATCTACTATGTGCTAAGCCTTGTTCTAAGTGTTCTAAATGAGTTAATTAGTTTAATTTTTGTAATAACTTACGGAGTAGGTGCTATAGTTATTCCCATTTTGCAGCTGAGGAAACTGGGGTTTAGAGTTTGCATAACTTACTCAAGGCCATACTGCTGCTGAGTGGCAGAGTTGGAATATGAACCTAGGCATGATGGATTTTGGTTTCCCTTTCTACCTTGACACCATGCTGTTCCTCTAAGATTAGGTGTATATAAGCACTTTGAAAACATTTAAGCAGGAAATCTATTCAAAATGACCTTACAATCATGTCCACTGCACCGCATTGCGCTAAAACATGTTAAGTATCTTAACAAGGAGTCTCTCTGTTGTAGTATTTTATTGTTTGTACTATTTACTTTCCACCATCCACAGTTTTATATTCTAGCTAGGCCTCGTCCTTTGAGGCCTAACTCAAAAGCCATCAACTCCCAAGAGCTCTTCTTCTTAATTCCTCTTAATTCTTGTCACAAGTACTTTACCCGCGACCCCTGCCCCCCAACTTGAAATACCTTTGTGCTTTATTCTAAATGTGTGACTCATTGCCCTCTAAGCAGTGACAGATGTATGACTCTTTCTCCCTCTAGCAGCAAACCCCTGGTGTTCATCAGGGACCTCAAGTGACAGTCCCTCCCAGTGGCCAATATGGAGCAGGTCATATTGTAAGTGTACATATTGAAAGTGAAAGATTTCTATTCAATAAGTAAATTGAGCAGATCACTGGATTGAATAATGACAATTTCTACTATAACCATTTACTCCAGGAAGAAGCCACCCATAGAGGGATCTTTGAACTCTCCCCCTCGCTAGAAGTAGCCAGAAAAATAGATGCAATAGGGCTTTTTCATGGTGCAGAAATTGGCTGAGCAAAGAAAGCTACTTGCAGAAAACAGTGACTAAATTCTGTTGGATGAGCTATTGGTGACAAAAGGATTCTGGATGTTCTAATCTACAATAGGCAATGCTCTCCTCAGACCAGGAACAATTTTCTTACTTTTTTTTTTTTTTAAGTCATTGCTGTTGAGCGTCACCTTGTACTGATTGATGATTTGCCATTGATGTTGAAAAATATCTCCTTGATCAGGTTTTACCAACTACCCAGGCAAAAGATCATGAAAGGAGAAACGGACTGACATCGGCCTGATTACTTTGCTTACAAAAGCTTTTCGTGGTTGTCATTATCTGGGCTTTGCTCTTGGACTCTACAGTGTCAATTTCTTAGAGAGATTGAGCAGGGCTGCCAAAGGCATTCTTCTTTGTCAAATGTTTCACTTATTATTGAGTTTACACCCAGGGAAACATTTATCTCTTGTGGCAGCATTGCTGCCATGCTTGCGTCTTGTGCCAGGTTCAGTCCCAGTGATGTTTAAGGAGGTCTTGTTAGAGCAGACGGGATGGCTGTCTAGTGAATGAGAGTAATTAACTTGAAGACATGTGATCAGAGTGTCAGCATAGTAAATTGCCACAAGCATTGCGAGTCAGAAGCCTTCCAGAGCTGGGAGTGCTCAGAATTAGCTCACTTGAGATCACTCAGTGTTCCTTAGACACATCTTTGCTTGACCTTTATTCCAGACTCTGTTTTTAAAGGAAATAATTCCACAAGGATTCTTTGTTAATGAGAAGCAATAGCTGTATTTCATTTATTAGTGATATAAAGGGAGTTTAATCATAATCTCGTTATGTCCTGATCTAAAATATATTAATACCATCATAACACACGCAATATAATTGAAGATGGTAGTTCAAATGGCATCATCTCATGGACTGTTTCTCTTCTTTTCTGTCTTTACAATAACCATGGGACCAGAGCAGTCTTCACAAAAACACAGTCTCTATCTACTCCATTATCAATCCCTAACTAAGGGCTACATGAGACCATATTTTATGATGCAAGGGAAAGAAAGTGTAATTTCAACTTGTGATGCAAGAGGCAGAAATAGCCTAAGTTTGATGAATGATCCATGCTTGAGCATGAAATTAGAAAACCCTTTTTCTCACTTATAAGATGAACAAGCATGATACAGATGTGACTGAAAGAAAATAAATATCTAACTCTTAAGTATCCTGATCTAAGGAACTCTGCCTGATTTTCTCCCCCAAGGCACAGCAATATTGGGTAAAAAAAAAAATAGCTCAGAAACTTGACAGCTATTTTTTTTAAAAAAAAGGTTTATTTGTTGCAAAAAAGAACAACTTTCATTCCGTCCCTGACTTTTCATACCATATGAATTCAGAACACATCCCCTGTTTAAAAATAATATTTCTTCAGAATAGAAAAATAAACTTGTCTGAACATGGAACATTTCCAAAGAGAGAACATGAACAAACAGGTTTTTAATTTCAGGTGGAAAGTAGACCCTTTGGCCCAAATTTAATTGCAGATAAGAAATACTCATGTCTAGGACTTAGCCAACTACCATCCAATGGTGGCTTATTTTAAATACATAAATTAAGATCAGGCTGTTTATGTAGAGGACATGAATAATTAGCCATATACAAGAGTTGGCTACATTTAGAGGTCTCTGTTTTCCAGAAATCACGTTGCTAAGGAAGTTTTAATCGTCTCATTATTCCTCAGAATCATGCTCTCTTCCGAACAAGTAGCTTTCCATGTAAAAATTGAAACCCTGAAGAGTTGTACCTTACGATGCCAGTGAAGTATTCGTGTAACAGCTTCCAACCTCTGTGAGAGTTTAATCCTTCTGAACTGTATCTTTACCCATATGACTTTCTATTCCAAAGAGTAAGAGTCTGACTTCTTCAGTTTTATACTCTGTTGGGTTTTGAAAATTGGAAGCACATTGTTCAATTAAGAACCAATTAATGTGACATTCCAGCATGAAAGAAGTGTTAAGCAAGAGAAACCCTCTGCAAACTAATCAGTTTAAAGTTTCATTGATTCATCATCTGCTGTTTCTTAAAGGCATAAAAGTGCTTTGCATTTCTATCACCTCCAGTTCTGGGAA
Organism: Tupaia belangeri chinensis; assembly: GCF_000334495.1. Classification (NCBI taxonomy): domain Eukaryota; kingdom Metazoa; phylum Chordata; class Mammalia; order Scandentia; family Tupaiidae; genus Tupaia; species Tupaia belangeri. The sequence continues at coordinate 4,371,802 of NW_006159536.1, forward strand.
ATTGACGAAGTTCATAAACTATGTAGGGTCAAGTTGAGTCAGGATTGTATGGCGACCTTCCCAGAGTAGCACAATTTCTGCAAAGATGTGCACACTAGGATTGTGCTCTTTCTCTCACATGGGTACTGAGGCGTGGCTTTGCAGCTGAGCTTATGTTTGCCATGTGACTCAAAAGATAAATAGCAACCAGAAATTGAAAGAGCATGCATTATGATCCAATTTTCTCAGGCATAGTTTGTGCCCATGAACTTCAGTTTCCTCATCTTTTAAAAGGACTAAATGCAACAAAGTTTCTTTGCCACTGACTGCCAGAGAAGAGTAAGTCCTGCTTTTTCAAATAAATGCCATCCTCAGCAATTAGTCCATCAACTTAAATTCTTCTTACAGTTTCAATTAGATTGAGAATCCTTCCCTGGTTTCCATTCAGGCTGTTGTGCAACATTTCTGCAAGGCTAACAGCTGTCTTATTCCACCCCAGAGAGAGCTCTATTTCAGCTGCTCCTGTGTTCCTAGTTCATAAAACACTCCAAGATGCAGTGGGTGAAAGGCACTCTTTAGCATCACAAGATGATATCTGTTAGTGGTGAATAAGCAATGGTAAGGAGGCAGACAGTGATCACATGCTTGTTAACAAGTCACTCAACAGTCTAGTTGGACTCAATGTACCAAGATCTGGTTGAATTTCAAAGAACTTGGAGTGGCATATTTTATAGAAGGCCTTTATTTGTTTAATGATGAGAAAGAGAGAGAGAGACCAAAGGTAGAAGTTCACAGTCTATCAGCATCATCTTCTATTTCCAAATGAATGTGCCAAGAGACACTCTTTTTTTAGAAAAATGATTTATTTTATTATTATTAACAATTTTTAAATTTGCTATAGGTCACATGTGCTCTCCAGAGAGAGATAGAGAAGATAAGGGGGAAAGCAAGCTGCTAGGCCTGGTACTTGAACCGTGGTCAGCCATGTGTAAGTCCAGCACCTTAACCATTATACTACCTGCCAGCTCCACCAAGAGATATTCTTAAGAGTTGTTTGGCAGACTTTTAATTTTTTAAATGTCACTTGAGGCAACTTTCCAAATGACATTCTAAAAGAAATGGCTTCACCAAAATTCTCTTCAAATTCAGAAAGCTATATTTGGTTCCCCTTTCCTTCACTCTGTCAATTTCTTTCTCCATTTTCTCTTCCAGTCATTCTCAACTCCTTCCACTGTGCTCCTTTTCCCTATGTTAAAAACAAAACCAACCAAACAAAACAACACAAAACACTGCTTGTAGCAAAGCTCCCTAGAACTCCCCCTTTATCTTCTCTGTGACTTATTGTCCATCATGCTCCCATCCATCCTTTTTCTTCTCTACTTTGTTCTGAGCTAGAGATCCTGGCCCTGGTGTCTCTTTCAACTGGACTTCCTTGATAGCTGGTTTTAGTCAATGAGAGGCAGTGGTAATTTTTCCCTACCATCTTGCTGCTTTGTGCCATTGTTTTGGATATGGCTTTATTCCTCCAAGACTACAACTCACATTGCCAGCTCTCCATCAGGAGCTCTGACTCTTAACTGGGCACATTTCCTTTGCTTGCCCTTCTACCTAAAGGCAATAATGAACTGTTGCTTGTTTCTTTTTTTTTTTGAGAGAGAGGTTTTTTTGTTGTTGTTGGTTTTGTTTTTTTGTTTTTTGTTTTTTTTTTTTTTTTGATCTGGTTGAATTTCAAAGAACTTGGAGTGGCATATTTTATAGAAGGCCTTTATTTGTTTAATGATGAGAAAGAGAGAGAGAGACCAAAGGTAGAAGTTCACAGTCTATCAGCATCATCTTCTATTTCCAAATGAATGTGCCAAGAGACACTCTTTTTTTAGAAAAATGATTTATTTTATTATTATTAACAATTTTTAAATTTGCTATAGGTCACATGTGCTCTCCAGAGAGAGATAGAGAAGATAAGGGGGAAAGCAAGCTGCTAGGCCTGGTACTTGAACCGTGGTCAGCCATGTGTAAGTCCAGCACCTTAACCATTATACTACCTGCCAGCTCCACCAAGAGATATTCTTAAGAGTTGTTTGGCAGACTTTTAATTTTTTAAATGTCACTTGAGGCAACTTTCCAAATGACATTCTAAAAGAAATGGCTTCACCAAAATTCTCTTCAAATTCAGAAAGCTATATTTGGTTCCCCTTTCCTTCACTCTGTCAATTTCTTTCTCCATTTTCTCTTCCAGTCATTCTCAACTCCTTCCACTGTGCTCCTTTTCCCTATGTTAAAAACAAAACCAACCAAACAAAACAACACAAAACACTGCTTGTAGCAAAGCTCCCTAGAACTCCCCCTTTATCTTCTCTGTGACTTATTGTCCATCATGCTCCCATCCATCCTTTTTCTTCTCTACTTTGTTCTGAGCTAGAGATCCTGGCCCTGGTGTCTCTTTCAACTGGACTTCCTTGATAGCTGGTTTTAGTCAATGAGAGGCAGTGGTAATTTTTCCCTACCATCTTGCTGCTTTGTGCCATTGTTTTGGATATGGCTTTATTCCTCCAAGACTACAACTCACATTGCCAGCTCTCCATCAGGAGCTCTGACTCTTAACTGGGCACATTTCCTTTGCTTGCCCTTCTACCTAAAGGCAATAATGAACTGTTGCTTGTTTCTTTTTTTTTTGAGAGAGAGGTTTTTTTGTTGTTGTTGGTTTTGTTTTTTTGTTTTTTGTTTTTTTTTTTTTTTTGCTATAGGGCGCGTGTGCTCGCCAGACAGACAGAGACAGAGACAGAGACATCACCCCCCAGTAGGGATGGTCACGCTGCAATCTCTTCTCCTCCATTCTCCTCTCGGGATCTTGGGCATGCACACACACGCACCCGGCGTGAGTTTTAAGCCACCGTGTCCGGGATGCGAACCGCTGCCGACTATGTGGGAGTCCAACGACATAGCCATTACGCTAACTGCTGATTCTCCTATTGCTAGTTTCTGGCTACATCTACCTTGTTGCTCACACTTCCATAGTCAGGCCCTACAGTAAAACTACCCCAATAGGATTGTGAGTCTTGCCAGGACTTCGCTTCTCCTGCCTCCACCATACAGACACACACACACACACACATGCATGTACAGAAAGAAAAATATATGAAACTATATTGCATTCACGTGGAGCTTACAACCTAACTGATTTGAGTTTATTCACTGCCTGAGTTCTCTCAGTCTGACTATCTCTTTTTTCTGTCCTTATTAATCATGGAATGTAACTTCAATGATATGGAAGAGTTCTTCTCTAAGGAGTCCTACTTTATTTGGTGGCTATATTTATATAAAGGTAGTAACTCAATAATCATTTAAAATGGTGAAAAATTATAATTAATCTAGTTCTAATAATTTGATGACAATGAAATTTCAGGCCAAATAAAATTTCCATCTTTATATTTTTATAGTGACTGTCTGTTATATTTGTTTATTTTAATCTAGAGATTTTAGTAGTTCTCTTGGGGATTAAGCCCAATTCCAGTCTACTCCCAAAGGAGTCCTATTAATTTAAAAGGCGGTAAGTATTTAGTGAGAAGACTCATCTTTAGAAGTATAAATTTACTCTCATTATATTATAAAGGATATAAGATACTTTAAAAATGGTAACCAAATATTTGTAGCTTGTATACTTCCTTTCTCATTATAATATTTGTCACAAAGATGAATTAATGTTGTGCCATTTTCTGTCCTCATTACAATTTTGGTCCTGGGATGAAATATTGGTTATTTAATGTCTTTACGAATTAATAGTGGAAAACTGTATGATGTTGACCTTTTTAATATTCTGGTTTCTGACTGGCTGGCATTTCCACTCCTCCTCCTCCTGAAACAATTCCTACTAATATGGAAGATAGGCTTAAGGTAGCTAGCCAATGAGGGAGCAGAATATTAAAAAGGTCAACAGAGTACAGTCTTTTCTATGAATTTTAAAAAATGTATTAAGACATTAAAACTAAAATACTATAACTTATACTCATGGGCAAAATATGTAATTTGTACTTGTAAAAATAACCTTATTTTAAAATTATTCCATTACTGTGATAAAGGTACAACATAATTACTTAGTACTAAACATAACCTCTTAAAGTTTTAGACAAGATTGAGAGTGTTTTTGAAAAATTACATACAAAGTGACTACAAATGGATGTAAAGATCACTTTCTTCTCTTTGGTAAAAAAATACAGTATAATTTCTTCTGTAATAGCATTAATATAAACAGATAATTATAGAAATTGAAATGTGTGTTGTGATTATAATGTTATTCACTGTCTTAGACTGAATAGTTCTTAACTTAGATTTTGACAAATAAAAAAACATTAGATTTCAGATTTATATTTCTCATTTTACCTGGCATATTTTAATTGCCCAATTAATATTAGCTAAATAAATGTATATGCAGAAAAGGTAAAACCAGTACAGAATTATGATAAAGGTCATTATTACTTTTGAAGGGGTATGAGTCACTGCAGACAACAGTGACAGAAGCAAAATAAGGGATTATAAAATGTTACTATGCTTGATAGTTCATTGGTTTGTTCCTTTTTTACAGTACCTGACATACAGTGAATGTTCAAGAAAGTTGCATGAATAAATGCGAAAAAGGAGGAAAAGAGGAGGAGTGGCATTATTTACAGCCTGTAGGTTGCAGTAACATCCATTTACTACTTTTTAAATCTATTCAACACTTTACCTTTTGTGGATTGCCCAACCTCAGATAGATCCCCCTGCTCACAAAGTGATCACATGATCATGGCTGACAAATCAAGCTGCTTTTCCCCCAGATACTGTTTTTGGATGGAATATGGGGATTTTACTCAATCATTGCTAATGCAAACCTACAATGGGGCGGTGGGGAGGGGGCCTGATATGAAAGCTGAGTGAGAAAGGAGTTACTATTTTTTCCTGGCTCACTGGCTGTCAGGACAGAACATTTCTGGAATGACTTGTGACCATTTTTGCCACCAACTAGAGAAAACCAGCTGGATAATGATGCCAATAGAGGAGAAACCGAAGTTTGTAGATGTGAAGAGCGAGAGAAAGGTGTGTGGCATCATTTAAATCCATGGATTGAGCAATATTTAAAAGTAGAGCCACCCTTGAATGTCTCAGTTACTAATTAATTATATTTTTCCTCATGCAAAAGTGAATGAAGAATTTGTCATGTACAATTTGAAGACTTTTTTTTTTTTTAGAGAGAGATTTTTGCTATAGGGTGTGTGTGCTTGCCAGAAAAATAGAGAGAGACAGAGAGATAGAAAGTGAGAAATCACCACTGCCCCCAGGGCGAATGGCCACACTGCAATCCTTTCTTCTCCATTCTCTTAGGATTTGGGCCACACATGTATGTGTGTCTCGCATGAGTTTGAAGCTACCAGGTTCAGGACTTGAACCATAGTTGACCAAGTGGGAGTCCAGTGACATAACCATTATACCTTCTGCTCATCCCACAATTGAAAGACTCTTAACTATAGAATTATTGCAAAGAATTCTAAGATCCATAAGGACTCCAAACAATAAATGACTGGTGAATAATACATACAACATTTTTCATCTTTTTTTCTTTCTTTCTTTCTTTCTTTTTTTTCCAGAAGACATGTGTGCTCATCAGAGAGAGACAAAAAGAGAGAAGGAAAACGAGAAAGCACCTCACCCCCCAATGGGGCATGGTCATTCCACAATCCCTTCTTCATTTCTCTTTCCTTTAGGGATGTTGGACATGCATGCAAATGTACCTGGTATATTTTTTTATTATCATCATAATTTTCTTTATATTACTTTAGATTATATATAACTTTACAGTGTATTACATTGCTTTTTCAAAAGGGAATGCCATGCATGTCAGTCAATACAGAGACATTAATCTCCCCGCTTCAACATTCAATATCTTTTCTATG
>NW_006159536.1:4383024-4387533 GCF_000334495.1 Tupaia belangeri chinensis
GTTCGCCTTAAAGTCCCAGACAACAAACCTGGGGTCCAAGGAGGAGAAACGGTGGGGATGCGTGGAGATTCGGAAGGGTCGGGCCTACAGCCTCAGTCGGCCTGGTGTCCGTAACTGCTGCTACCTGATATATTTTTCAAGACACCAATCTGGGACTAGAACTCACATAGTCGGCCATGTGGTATCCAGCCACCTTAACCACCAGGCCATGGGCTGACCTATACAACTATTTTTTAAATAAGTGAAGATGTTGGTTCACTCTATTGTTTCTTTTCTGGGATTACTGCCTGTGTTTGGGGGTCTTATTTAAGGAGTCTTTGCCTACTCTGATGTCTCTAGGAGTCTCCCTTGTGTTTTCCACCAGTAGTTTTATAGTTTAAGATCTTAGGTTTATATCATTGATCCATTTTGAGTTGATTTTTGTTGGTAGTGAGAGATAAGTGTCCAATTTCTTCTTTCTGCAGGTAGATATCCAGTTTTTCTAGCACCATTCACCAAAGAGATTTTCTTTTCCCACTGGATATCAGAGACAGTGTGAGAAGAGAGTGGGAAATGGGGGGATGGTAAGAGGAAGGAATCAAGGGGAAAAAGAAGAAAGCAAAATATTTAAGGGCTACAAAACTAGAAGATTATCTGTTGATGATACTATGTATGGTGATGTCTTTGAATCAATATACAGTGTATTCAGGATGGGAAAATTTATTTGGTATGCTGTAAAGATACACTGTGATTAAATGTAAAAACAGTAATAAATAAATAAATAAATAAGAATGCTTTGGCTAATTAATTATAATTTAATGTGAATTCAGGTGAACATCTTATCATTGTTTAATTGGTGTCTATTAAACCTATTAATATGTAGACTTTGTAAAAATATTCTACACTCAGAGAAGATCTCCCTATTTAAACATATTGGAAATTACTATGTAGGATACCTTTATTTGTAGTTAATCTTTAATCTATCAGTACTAGAGTTAATCATAGCTAGTTTCATAAGAGCTGTTGATGTTTCTCTGATCTAAGAACATGAATGCAGGTCTTACTCTGACTATGAATCAGTTATTTACAATATACAGAACATTTGCTGATATGCCAAGGCAAGTCCAACCTCATCGTTGTCTTTAAGAATTTTTTTAAAATTTTATTTTAGAGAAATTTTTGCTATAGGGCGTGTGTGCCTGCCAGAGAGACAAAGACAGAGAGACAGAAAGTAAGATATCAGGCCCACCCCCCCCGGGGGGGGGGAATGGCCATGCAATTCCTTTTTCTCCATTCTCCTCTCAAGATCTTGGGTACAAACACATGCATGGCCAGTGTGAAGATTAAGCTACCGGGTCCACAACTTGAACCATGGTCAACTACATGAGAGTCCAGTGAAGTAACCATTGTGCCATCTGCTGGTCCCTGTCTTTAAGAAGTTTTAAATCCAAGGGGATGCCAGTCCTGTAGCATAGCACTCAAGTGCTGTGCATGACCATAGTTCAAATCCAGCCCCAGTGACTAGAAAAGCACACGTATGTGTGTACCTGAAATCCTGACAGGACAGAGAAATGGAGGAAAAGCATGGTGGTATGACCCTACCATACTGGGGTGATTGCATACACAATCTGGCAATTAAAAAATAAAGTAAGTAAAATCCAGGGGGAAAACAAAGCACAAGTACATGATAAGCAAACCAATAATGCCATGTCAAGACAATTTATAAGGGCATGGTGCCCACCATAGTGCTTGAGAAACTAAAAACCTACCTATTTCACATATAAAGAATGCCAAAATGGTAAAAAAATATTCCCTATGTACATGAGAGTGAGAGGGAGAGTTTTCGGTAAAGTCCTTTCTTCCATTGCTAAAATAGTCTACAGCTCTTCTGACAAGTTTGCCATTCCTGAAGATGCAAGAGTGCTTTCTGTCTTGGCTTGTGCTATCCCCTCTGCCTTATGTCATTTGCTTTCTTGTAGTAGACATCTCTTTTGCCCTCTTTCCTCTGCTCCTATTTCAACGCCCATCTGTGGCATTATGCACTGAGTAGTAGTGTTTACCCTGGCTTCCTTTGCCCTTCCCTCTGCCACTGGAGGCTAAACTTTAGCAGATGCCTCAACTGAGCTCTGGGCTCTAGGTTTTGGGTTGGGATCAGTCAGTGGGAGGGGAGTCAGGGTTAGGTTATCTATGCCCCTGGCTCCTTCCCTGTCAGCTCCCCTTCTACCAGAAATCACAACTACTTTCTCTGAGTGCTGGTAGTGCACTTTCCTTTTGCCCTTCTGGGCCTAGAGGTGTAGTGGGTTCTCACAGTTGGCAGCTTTGCCATTTATTGCTGTGGTTCCTTTACTGTGCCCATGCTTTGCTAAGTTATCCCTTCACTACCCCTCTTTCCTTACCAGCTCTTGAGCATGCTCTGTCTTTTTTGCCACAAACTTGATTAATACACTTACTGTGTGAATCCTGTTTGCTGCCCAGTTGAAGTGAACACTACTGCTTCTTTTGTTTCACCTCTTGTCCTTTTGTTACCATGAATCTTTGTACTGGTCACACTGCCATGCCTAAATTTGTTCCCATGTTCATTGCCTCCATGGTCTGGAATCTCCTTGCAAGTAGGCTGTGCCTATTATTCAATTCCAGGGCCTGTTGCAGGTATTTAAAGGCCGAATAAATAAATAAACAGCTGAGAATATTACCCTATTTCAAGGTCAATATAAAAGACATTCATTTGAAAATAATCGGAATGTTGCAGTATTTTTGAGGGTCTTAATACTTGCTTTATTGGGGTTTGGTCATTCAAGCTTATCCAATGTAGAAAGTTAATTTTTTATTTCACTTAGACTCTAGTTAATGTATTCCAATTTACCAAATTCAAGAGATATGAGTTTTTACAATAAATTGATTCCTAATTAATGGTAGATGATAAAACTCTAATTACCAAATGGATAGCAGTAATTTTTCCCAGATTTGTATTATAAAAAATGTCCAACATATGGGACCAGCAGTTAGAGTAATGGCTATGTCGCTGGACTCCCATGCAGTCGACTGCGGTTCAAGTCCCAGACGCGGTGGCTTAGACTCATGCTGGGCGCGTGTGCGTGTGTGCCCAAGATCCTGAGAGAATGCAGGAGAAGGGATTGAGGTGTGGCCATCACCCCTGGGAGGTGATTTCTCGCTTTCTGTCTCTTTGTCTCTGTCTGGCAAGCACACGCGCCCTGTAGCAAAAACCTCTCCAAAAAAAAAAAAAAATGTCAGATGTAAAAACTTCGACAGAACAAAACATCCTGATATTCATCATCCAAGATGATTAATTATTGACATTTTTATGTTTGTATCATTTAACTATATATGACTATATGTGTGTATATGTGTACATATGTACATATGATACATATCAATTTTGATGAATCCTTTGAAAATAAATTACAAACATCATTAACACTTCCTTCCCATACATATTCGTATTTATTTCTCACCACATGCGTTTTCTTGTTCTTTCATTTTTAAGAACACTAGCATGTATTTTGTTTTGAGTAAATTCTCTTTCCAAGTAGAATAATGTATAGCGATCGAATGTTTAAAAAAATAAGAATACTAAAACAATAAGAATAATAATAAAGAGGAAAAAAGATCAGTAGCAGTAATTCCCTGATGCATCTATTCTACACTGATGCAGGGTGTTTATCAGCCAGACCTGGAGACAAGGGGCACATTGGCCCACAGAGATGCTCTGGTGTAATCTCAATTTTTTCTGACCTATAGCATTTTTTCTAAATGTCGATATCTGTCAGCTTCTGCTGTAACCATTGCAATCAGCAAATTTAGCTGTGCACATGTCTGAGAGTCCTTTGGTAAGAGGAGTGCCTTCTGGGTTTCCCTCTGGAAGCTTATTCTCAGAAATGGGGACCAGGACTACTGGGGACAGCAGAAGGTAGAAGCTCAGCAAGTAGGAGCAGTGCTTTTCTCTCCTTCATTTGCTTCATCCTTTCCCTGATCCTAGACCAGGATATCTTTTCCTGAGCCAGAATTTATTTCTATCTTATTTTATTAATTAGTGAATGAATGAACATTATAAACCAGAGAATGCATGTGCTTGCCAGAGAGACAGAGAGACAGAGAAGGGAGAGAGAGCACTCTCCAGTAGAGTGTGATCACGCTGCAGTCCCTTTTCCTCTATTTCTCCACCCCGTCAGGGATTTGGAGCATGCTCACACATGAGCTTTTCAAGCCGTCAGTTCGGAATTCAAACGGTACAGTCGAGTTCCCTTAACTCCAGGCCATGAGCCAACCTCTTTTTCTTTTTCTTTAAAAGGGGCAAGAGAAAGATGTGGATGTCATCTTTTACATGACTCTGATGTGGAAATTGTAAAATAATCTAAGCAACTGGACTCTCTCTGACTTACCTCTCATTGACCTCAAGGTCCTATACTGTAGTGCTGGAATATATGCTTGACTCATTGTACCAATTAAAAAAAAAAAAAAAAAAAAAAAAAAAAAAAACTTTTTAAGCCCCCTTTTTTTTATATAAAAAAA
>NW_006159536.1:4387954-4391048 GCF_000334495.1 Tupaia belangeri chinensis
AAAAAAAAAAAAAAAAAAAAAAAAACCTTTTAGGTACCTCGTTCTTAATTTACAGAAAAGCAAATGAAGACCCTGACCTAACAAATGAAGTTGTTTTGATTGACTTTTGCCCTCCCCTATGTGTCAGTTATAAAAATGTTTCTATTTCTGTGCACCTTTGGTTGAAATAGCAACATGGAAGTACAATTTAATGTTTGCATTTGGAGAGTCACTTGGTGAATACTGAATGAATATGAAGGGAAATGTATGGTCTTAAAGGACCTCCTAGGGCCACACTAGGGCATGTGGTCAGTCCCCACATTCCCATTTCAAGGAGCTCACAATTTAGTGAAGGAAATAGTTCAATAAATCATTTTAATATATGATAAACGCTGTGGGGTGTCAGAAAGTGTGCTCCAAATGCCTCCACCATTTCGTTTTGTTGTTTATGGCCAGCGTTTGCACAGTGGCATAGGGAATGAGCACTAACAGCTGTGGGAATACAGCTGGTTCTGCTCCTGCTAATTAGTTGTATGGTAGTAGACAAGTGGTTGAACCTCTCTGGGCTTCTGTTTCATCATTTATAAGAGGTAACATCTGAGTTTTCTTTGAGTTGTAAACATTATTATTGTAACCTTTTCACCCTCTCATTAATAATTCTGAGTGCCCACGATATGCTGGGCACTGATTTTGAACTTATTTTCAAAGGGCATGATTGAGGCATGACTCATCCTTATTTAACTCAGGAGTTAGGTCTCAATGACCCATACTGTACAACACAGCAAAACATGGACACACACAGACAAACACACACGCACAGACAAACCACTTTGTTTTAACCCATCACCTCCAAGTCCTGTATATTCCAGGGGGACTGTTGGAGGGGATGCATGGTTAGTGGCCTGTACAACTGAACACTCTCTAGAGGAGAGGCATCTCAGAAGCTGAAGAAGAATGTGGAATGGGGTCCCTAGTTTTGAGCTCTGTACATCCTGGTGGGGTGCCTTCAGCTGGAATACAGATAGGTCTTTCTGATTGAGTCCTCAAAGCCACCTCCATGATGCGTTCTACAACTCTTGATCAATGGATCTGTTTCAGTTGGAACAAAGCAGTTTCTTTATGGTAGACCTGGAGAGAAAAGTAATCACTGAAATATATTTTAAATATATTTTTAAGGTATAGTTTCACAACCAAACAATTCAGACTCCTTCCTGGAGGTCGGTCTGTCTTTCTTTCTTTCTTTCTTTCTTTCTTTCTTTCTTTCTTCTTTCTTTCTTCTTTCTTTCTTTTTTTTTTTTTTTGTTGTTGTTGTTGTTTTTTGTTTTGTTTTTCCAGTTACTACATTATCTGGGAAAAAAGTTCTCTTAGTTAAACTTATTACACTTGAATATTTAATTCTTGCCACAATTTTCTCGTGGCCACCAGACTTACTATAAGACCTCCCAAAATGTGTCTCCTTGGAAGCATGAAGACTCTTCTTATAGATGACAACCAGACCATGGAAGGGCGTTTCCAGCACTGACTCAGTATACTGGTATATATGAGGCCACTTCAAAAACTTCATAGAAAAATGGAATTAAAGCAAGAGTTTATTTTGGTGCAAAAACATTAAAATTCATGCATAGTCTTTTCATAATACACATTTTTCCATGAACCTTTTGAAGCCCTCTTATAAGGTACTTGAGCTACAGCGGTGAACAGGGCAGTCATTTCTTTACAGCAATATAAAGAGAGAGAGAGAGAGAAGAAAATCTAGAATGAAGGAAAATGCAGTCATTGAATGAACAGTGATTGGTCCCTTAGTTTCTGTGGGAGATTAGTGCCAGAAACCGCTCCCCCACACCCCCACACACACTGCAGATACTCAAGTCCTTTAGATAAAAGAGCATACATCATACAGTTGATCCTCCATGGGTTACACATCCGTAGGTACAGGGTACACACTGTATATTAAAATGGGCCTTAAAAGAAAGCAAAGCATATTCTCAGAATTGTGATTTTAAATGTAGTACTTGAAACAGACTTGCAAATATGGTAAAAAATTCTGCTTCCCTCTCCTGAGTATACCACAAAATCCAGATTTAAATTCTAGTAGCAAATGGAATTTGGGAAATGATGGATGAAAGCCGTGTGAGCTATAGGAAGTACAGCTAATTTACTCATGTCTTCTGATATAGGCAGAGCAGTGTCTCTTGCCGAAAAGAGGTTTCACAAAAGCTTTTGCTGTTCTTTTCTCTAAATTCTCCTTAGGCTTCTGCTTAGAGTGGGAGGGCCTCCCCTTGCCTCCTGTCCCCCTTTCCCACGGCCCTAAAATCTGAGCTCCTTCCTGGCAGTGACCTGCTACCAGGCTTCCTGAGTGTCTTTTGTGAAAGCAGGAAACACAGTGGAGGTGCCTTGGAGACCAAAGGCAGCTTTTCTCTGCTCCATCCTACCCAGCCCGTCTGTGGCACTCTGCCAAGGGCACTGGGCAGCTATGTGACCAAACCCAGTCCTCATACACACGAGACTTTCCCTGTTCACCCTCGCTACACCAGCACTGGGCTATTGGAGCCAGTCTTGTCCCCTTAAAATTAGATGTGGCTTCAGGAAGGACTAACTGAATGCAGAACTTCTGAAAAATCTATGTCTAGGGCTGGCCCCATGGGCTAGCGTTTAAGGGAGCTGGAGCCCACTGGGCCAACCATGCGGTTTGAATTCTGGCCCCAGGGGTGTGAAAAACACTGGGTGCATGTGCATGGGTGCACAAAACCTTGACCAGATACAGAAATAGTGAAGAAGGGATTGCTATGTGACTACACCCCACTGGAGGGTGCTTTTTCTCTCTCTCTGGTGAGAACACACACCTTCTGGCAAGTTAAAAAACAAAACCAATAAAAACAAAAACAAAAAAACCTACAGCTATACATTTGTGATATCCCAGACACAAAAGGGACCAGGATTGCATGCCTTACACACTGTTCAAACTAGTGTTCTAAATCACAGGAGTTAAACAAAGTATTTCCACTTCGAATTACTTTATTGTGCTCTTAACCATGGTCTCAATTCAGACAACAACAGAAGGTATCAGTTAAAATTTAATTTTTGATTTTATATAACAAAAAGATATATATATATA
>NW_006159536.1:4391606-4411514 GCF_000334495.1 Tupaia belangeri chinensis
ATATATATATATATATATATATCCTACAAAGATAGTGGCTTACACATCATGAAAGTTTAGTTGTTGCTCACATAAAATAAGATGATATTAATTTACACTCTTATAGCTCGTTTTTCAGCTATGCCCAGAGTATGAGACTAGGCTACCTTTCAATCATTTTGCTCACAGGATTCGTTTATATCCTTAAAAATGATTGAGACCCACCCCCCACAAAGAACTTTTCTTTATGTGGCCTCTAGAAATTAAAACTGAAGTTGTTTTACACATCTACTTAATTCATCTAAAAATAACAAGTATAAGTCCATTGCATGTTAACAATAACACAGATGTATGAAAAATAATTATGTTTTTAAGACAAAAAATGAGAAGAGTGACATTGCTCTACATTTTTTATAAATCCCTTTGGTTTAATAGAAGAAAACTTGAATCTCGTATCTGCTATTGCATGCTATCTGTGGCAACATTGTTCTGGTTGAAGTACATGAAGAAAAGTCTAGACTTCATGCAGATGTGTGACTGCAAAAAAAAGAGAATCCTGGGGGCCTCCTGAACAATGCTTTTGTCCTCTACTTACTCTTAGCCTGTACTTTGAGATTTAACATCTTAAACTTGATAGTCTAAAAGAGCTGTTGTAGCTCCAGTCACCATATCCACATTGAAGTTATCATGGGTAGAGGACAGACTAAAGAAAAAGTCTGCACTCTCCCTTTAAGAATTCCTGGAAGGCACACACAGCATTCCAGCTTACATCTCTTTAGCCAAAACTTTCACATGGCAACACTAAACTGCAAGGGAAATGTTTTAGTGGGGCAGTGATGTGCTCAGCTAAAAATTACTGAAAAAGAAGGGAGAAAGGCCACTGAGAAGCAATTAGTAGTCTCTGCCACAGGAAGCATGAGTTAAAAGCATTCCAATGACCCATACACTTCATCTGTTGTTTCCATGGCTGCAGATGGTCAAAACACGACAGATCCCCTAGGAGTGCCCTGGGAAGAAATTATTGTTTACTCTGCTAAATAATTGGTCTATGGTGTTCAAGTGGATTTTAAAGTATCTGCAGAGGGGCAGGGTGTGGGATGGGAGTCTAAGGGGCTGGGTGTGGGAAAAGGGAACAAGAGTTGGACTCTTAAGAAGTACCGACTAGAACCATGTTGTGAGATGGAAATGAAAGAAAGGCCCAAGAAAAGAAAGACCATCCCGGCATGATGTTCCTGCAGTGTCCAGATGTTTCTCTATTTTGAAAGACTTTGAGTGACATGCAAAGCAGAGCTATCAAGGACAGAGCTTCTTGAAAAAAAGGGAAAATGTTGTTTTCTTTAATGAAGACTAACACCACAGGAATTCGCTAGTTAATAAGAAAGTATTAGGAAACTAATTTAAAATACGTTTACTGAATGTTTACTTAGTGCCAGTCAAGATACTAAGCACTTTGCATATGTTATGGACTCATCTGATCCTCACAACAAACCTAAAGGGAAGATACTATTATCCTTACCATTTTTTCTGATAAGGAAACTGAAGCAGAGAGAAGTTGGGTCACTTGCCCAAGATCACACAGCTGGTGAAGGATGGATTGGCTCTGTGGTCTGCGTTCTGAAACCACTAAGCTGTACTCACATGTACTCTGAGAAAGAGCTTGGAGCAGAGGCTAAAACACAGGACATCCATCATGTGAGAGCAAAACTCACCACAATGTGATTTAGTAATACTAAAATTTAGAGATAAGTTCTCTATTATCTCTAACGAGATGCTATAGTTACTTGCAGGTGCTTATCAATTTTCTCTACGTTTGAAAGGATGTTAGTTCTTACTTAAAGGTATCCTTTGCATTTGTTAGGCTATTTCTATAGAAGGATTGTTAGCTCATCAAGGTAAGCCTCGTACACTCTCTCCGCATTTCTTTCTGTAACCCCAACCTAGCACCGCAAGCTCACTCACAGCCTGTGGCTTCATATCCACCTTCCATCATTAACCCAATGGCAGCTACCTCATTCGTGAGCATGGTGCCTAGCAGGAAATAATCAGCCTCATGGGATGTATGTTAATAACCCACACCTTTTCAGTGGAGGGTGCAAATTGGTAGCCTGCGGGTGAAATTTTGCTTATGGATATGTTTTATTTGGTTCATGAAGTGTAATTTTAAAAAAACAATTTTTTTCCCAAAATTCAAAACCAAGATTTTACATAAGAAACCAGAGGGCATATCTGCTTCCTTTAGATAGGCCATGTTCTCCCCAGTTCGCCTTGGCCCTTACCATCCCTGCCCTGATACAACTGGCCTCTCCATGCTCTTATGTTACCTGCCTGTGCCCTGAAGGCATCTGAGTTTGCAACTGTGTCTTTACAGGTATTAAACTTTAAATCATATTAAGCCCATATGCTATTGTAGCAGACTTGTTCTGCAATTACTCCATTTGCAATTTCCAGTCAAACTGATTATTCAGTCACAGCTTATCTGCACGATGGGTTCTGCAATCAATGGAGACACAGACGTTAGAATCCCAAATTGCCTGCTGATAGATTAATCATGGGTTGAAAAATGACAGGATCGAGTAGAACCTGAAAATAATGTGATAAATATCTGGAATGAGGTGATACAGAGCCTGCACGTAGTAGGAGTTTAAGCATTTGTTGGTGAAGATTCGATGGTGCATAGGCAGAGATTTGCTAAAGCTGTGGAAATTTCTATCTTGCCTTATCACTATAATCACTGGTAATAGTGATCATCAAAGCCATGTTTTTTTGGCTCTCTGACTTTAGTCACATGAGAAAACTGTCCTTCCTGCCCTATTATGGTTGGGTGAGGCCATGTGACTAGTTCTGATGCAAGAACTGACTCGTCACATTGGGCTGGGTCAAGTAATTGCCAGAAAAAAACACCCACTATGGCAATCTTTCCTCCAACATGGTGATCCATAGAGTTTCAGAGCTGAAATTGAGCCTGAGCTTCTGAGTGAATACAGTGGACAGAAGCTTCTGCCAACCCATAATAGACATGTTGCACAAATAAGAAATAAAACTTTATTTATTATTACCTACAAAGACACTTGTTTTTGTTTTGGTTATGGAAGCATAACCTATTCAATAGTTTCAGACAGTGACAGCTCCACTAGCCTGAGCTTCTGAGTGAATACAGTGGACAGAAGCTTCTGCCAACCCATAATAGACATGTTGCACAAATAAGAAATAAAACTTTATTTATTATTACCTACAAAGACACTTGTTTTTGTTTTGGTTATGGAAGCATAACCTATTCAATACTAATTAAAACAGTCAGTAAATGTTCATTATCAGGAACTAAGTGAAAATTTGAAAACATCTGAATTCAGTGAGTTGAGCTATCAATTTAGTAATAAAAATACTTCTTTAGGCCTTTTGTCACTCTGATTCACTGATTCTAGGTACATGTTCTGGAACATCCTATCACCATGAACTCTTCTTCAACTTCTCCAGCCTTCGTCCTTTGACACTGAGCTTGTTAACAGCATAACTTTCTCCTTGTACGTTTTATCAAGCATCAAGAGACAAAGTTACCTTCAAAAGCAAATGTGCAGATTCTTCCCAGAGCTACATTCTGTGATAGCATTATACTCACAGCCCACAGAGCCTTGGCACAATCTATCTTGTGATCACTTGCATACCTAGTGGTAGAAGAACAAGAAAAGATCTAGGTCCTTCAGCCTTTGGAAAGACCTGGATTTGACAACCCAGTCTGCTATGTAATCCATTTCTTTGTGTGTGTGTGTGTGTGTATATTTTTACATTGCATCCATAAGTGAATTTGCCTTATAAACTAAGGGTGCATTTTCATGTTGTCTGCTGCCAATATTTTGAAAATAAATCTCTTCTAAGTTTATTTTTTCAAAGCGCAGGAAGTGCCCCCCAAGACCTACCCACTATGAAGTGCATGATCTCATTAGTTAGTAGAAAACACCTGTGTGAATGGCAACATCTTAGTACTTGTTTTGGGTCTTTCTGGACTGAAAAATGTAAGTTTGGGTGAGTCATTAGTGACTTTTAATGTATTGTTGGAAAAGTCGGTGGTGTCTGGTTAGCTCATAGTCCATGCTTAGCTTTTTAATATGATGATTTAAAGTAGTCCAGTAAATCTCTGAAGTGTTGTTAAGAGGGCAGGACTGCCCAGTTGTAGGCTTCATAATCTATTTATTTAATCAATGAAGAATTTATTGGGCATCTACTAGACTGTGACCGATCTCCTCAAAGGAAGAGACCATACCTTGTTCCCCTTTTATTTCTACCCCAGAGCTCAAGCCCAATGCCTGTAATACAATTGGTGACCAAACACACCTGTTTTTATTATTACTATTCAAAGCAACATGCTAATACTCTCAGAAAAAAAACAAGGAAGTCCTCATATTTTATGAGCTTATAGTCTGGTGGATTCGATCAAATAAATACTCAATTAACTGTAGTCTGTGGCAGGTAAGAAAACATTATTTTCTGAGAAATGTGATAAGAAGGAAGGGTTGTTTGATGGATTCCACAAATAATAAAGAATTTTCCCTGGACTGTAATCCTCTACATCTTGTTATGTGAGTAAAATAAATTCCTATTTAAGTTACTATTTTCCAGGTTCCGTTACTTGCTGCAGTGTGCAATCATAACTTACACCCATTAATTTTGAATACTGCATTTATCATGTACTAAATTCCCATAGATGCATAATTTTCTTTCTATATTCTTAAACTGTCTCACTGATTGCTAAAATACATTTCTGTGCTAAAATCACACCATTTTAATGGCTATAGATTTATATTATGTTTTGCAATCTGTTAGAGCAATGCCTCTTTGTTCTTTTTTTAAAGGCTTAGTTATTTTTGTCCATATTAACTTCCATATGAATTTAGAGAATGTTTGTTAAGCACCACAAAAATGAGTAGAATTTTGATTAAAAATATGTTGCATTTATGGATTAATTTGGGAAGAATTGAAATCTTTAAAATGTTTATGATTTTGTGAGAAATATAACTCTCCATTTATTCAGATCTTCCTCAAGTCTTTCAGAAGATTTTTAGTTTTACTTTTATAGGTCCTGAATATTCGTAGACTTTGGTAGGTATTTTATCTTTGGGTACTTCTATGAGTGGAAAGTTTCCTATTGTATTGTTAAATTGTTTTTTGCTAATTTTATAGTAAAGTTTCTACTTTTTATTAATCTTGACTTTGCATCCAACTGGCTAGCTCATTTTCTTATTTCCCTTAGATGCTTTTAAGGACCCCACTGCAGCTCTAAAGGAGTTAAAACTCAGGTGTTTAAGAACTTCATTTAAGGGAACCAGCAGTTAGCGTAATGGCTATGTCTCTGGACTCCCACGTAGTTGACCGCAGTTCGCATCCCGGACCCGGTGGCTTAAAACTCACGCCGGGCGCGTGTGCGTGTGTGCCCAAGATCCCGAGAGGAGAATGGAGGAGAAGGGATTGTGGCATGGTCACCCCCCCTGGGGGTGATTTCTCGCTTTCTGTCTCTCTGTCTTTCTCTGTCTGTCTGGCGAGTGCATGCGCCCTATAGCGAAAACCTCTCCAAAAAAAAAAAAAAAAAAGAACTTCATTTAACAAGATTGGAAGAAGTTATATCTGGCTCAGGTCAAAGGAAAAGCTTCATGGAAAGGGTGAGATTTTATTGTCACCATTATTTAAGGCTGCCTGCTTCTAGTGGCAATGTTTCCAACTCTGTTTATTTTTATGAAAGACTTTTTTAGTCCCTTCAGGCTCCTCTGTGTTTTTTTATTGCTTAATCTTCACATTCACAATTGTTTCCAAAGGTAATATGACATGGCTAGCTGAATAAAGATTGCTGCAAAATAAATAAGTGAATAAATTTAAAAATCCCCAAACATCTCCATGATTGTTCACAGTTTTCTTAGCAGTAATCAATATCTCCTTCTCTCCCCAAAGACAAAGATCTAAGACCTAAATTCAAACTCTCTTGTTATGGAATATGTTGAAAGACCATAGCCCAGATTTTGATTAAACATTTTAAAATTTTGGCTTAGTAAATTAAAACTGAACTTAGAATGATTCTGAAATAATGGCTGTTAGCCAAGAAGTCAGGCTATCTTCCCTCACTTCACAACCCCCACTCATATTCCCAAGTCACTAAGAAATGTGTCGTCTATTGATACCATTAAAAAAAAAATAGCACTCAATCCCAACTGTCCGGCCTGTGATCATGGAAATATACATGGCTTAATGGACCGGTGTTCAAGCTTGGACTTAACACAATGCCAGTAAGATGTCATGTGTGTATTTTTCACATCTGGAATATTTTAGGTCCTTCCTTCCTAAATGAAGAGGGGAGGAAAGAAGTAGTGAAAGACAAGAAGCCTCATTTTCAGAATAGATAAGTCCCTGAAATTTTTCCTGAAGATCTTTGAAGGTATCTCTGAGGGATATTGATGTTAGAATCAAAAGTCCTGGCTTATCCCTTACTGTCTATGCCACTTCTGCAATCCATTTTCAACCTCCCTAAGTCTAGATTTCTGTTCACAAGAATGCTTTGAAGATAAAGTGAAATGCGGTTGCCAAAAGAACTATGTAAAGTGCATTGCGGTTGGGAGTTGTTAGTAATTTGGGAATGTTAAACACCTTCTCCCTCTTGCCAGCTATAACATGTTTGGGGATGTGTAACCCAAAGGGGAAAAGAACCCTAAATGACCTCAAGACATAAGAAAATCATACTTAAGCATGCTGAGGACCTTTACAAAATATAGAGTTAAAGTGAAACTCATGACTTCATAATAAAATATTGATGAAAATGCTCAGAAACAAGTCATGAAATATAAATGCAAAGTAGTTAGCATTGTTTTGATGTTTGAACTAGTGACTTAGACATCTAAAGAAAAACAGCTGTGACAAGGTGACTTAATCAAATGCACAGAGTTACTTCATTTTTATCAAGCTCTCTGAGAGATTTTCCTGAGATGGCAAAGCATGCGCTTCTCTAGTTGGTTGGGGTCTGTTTCTTGGTTGTGTGTTGGAACATCTGGCTTTCAGATTAGCAGCAGCAGCAGCGCAGTATGGGCATCATCATCATGGCATTGCTTTTCTATTGCTATATAACAAATGAGCAAAACATTAGTGGGTTGAAACAGCAAGGACTGGTTATTTTATGGTCATGGGGGTCAGTAGTCCAAAATGGGTCAGCAGGGATGTGTTCCTTCTGAAGGTCCCAGGGAGAACCTGTTTCAGGCATTTCCAGTTTACAGAGACGACCTGCATTCCTTGGCTCATTGCCCCTTCCTTCCGTTATACCATGCTCTACTTTCATGGTTACCTTTCCTGCTCTGCCCCTCCTGCTTCCCTCTTACAAAGACACTTGTGATTACACTGAGCTCATCTAGATAATTCAAGGTACTCTCCCCCACCTTGAGATCCCTTATCACAAATGTAATGTCCCTGTTATCATGTAAGGTAATATATTCCTTTGTATAAACATGAATACTTTGGGCGTAGAGTGATTATATATGGGCTGATTATTCAACCCATCATAATCATCAACAATAGTTAATATTTACTGATTGTATTTGTGTGCCAAGCACTGTTTTAAACACCTCATCACACTGCATCACACAACCTTATGAGGAAGATATCATCGTCCTCTTCATTCTGAGGTCATGACATTGAAGTGTGATGAGCTTAAGTAACTTGCCCAAGAACTCAACCTTGGTGGGTTGGCTCCAGAGCACTTCACCAGTACCATCTTAAGACGTGAACAGATTAGCCCACTATACTTAGAGAAAGCAGAAGGCTCTAAGCATAGTTTTTGGAGAGGCAATGTTTTTATAGCAGCAACAACAATGGTAATATTTTATATTTTTATAGTGTTTATAATTTATACTTTTTCTTTTCTAGATTTTTGCCTTAGGGCATGTGCACTTACTAGAGAGAGAGAGAGACAGGGTCAGTGAGAGGGGAACTAAGAAATCACCCCCTGGGGGGATGGCCATGCTGCAGTTCCTTCTTCTCTGTTCTCCCGAGATCTTGGGTACACACCCACGGGTACCAGGTCCAGGACTCAAACCATAGTCAGCTCTGTGGGAGTCCAGCAAAATACTTCTGTAACACACACTACATCACCTTCTGGCCCCATAATTTATATTTTCTAAAGTACTTTTCCACCAGCTTTCTATGAAACCTTCCCAAAAGCCTTTAGTTTGAAATAATTCCCTTTCATTCTTTCTTTTTTCTTTCTTTCTTCCTTTCTCTTTCTTCTTTTCTTTCTTTTGTTCCTTCTTTCTTTCTTTTTTTCTTGTAAAGACAGGAGCTGGCCATGTGGCATTCTTCCTACTTCAGCCTCCCAGCTGGACTACAAGTGTGCAATACCACACCTGGCTATGTTGTCCAAGTCAGCCTTGAGCTCATGATATTCCTGCCTCAGCCTCCCTGAATTGCTGGGAATAGAGGAACATACCAGGGCAAGAGTTCACGTTATACTTTTCACTGATATTTGTGGGTCCTATTTGTTCTGTCTGCTTAATTATGAATCTTTTAAGTAAAGGTAGAAACAAGTGCCCCTCACTTGCCCTTTAAAACAGTAGTATAGTGAATCTGAATACTGAAGGCATTCAATAAATATGTGTTCACTTGATATACAGGAGCAGAGTATTGTTTTGAGAGTATCATAGAATCTGAAAAAAAAAATAGATGTGGTAGACTGTAACTTTCATGACTTTCAATAAACCATGACTTTGATATTCATACCTTTGTGTACTTCTCTCTCATTCTGACTCTGAGATGAGTTTATAACTACTTACTTTAGTCAATTGAATATGATGAACATGATGTTGTGCGCTTTCTAGGTCTGGCCCTTCCCTGGCCTGGCAGTTTCAACTTGATCTGTTTTGGAACCCTCACTCTGAAAATACTGCTTTTGGAACCCCACAACCATGCTGCGAGGCAGCCCAAGCAGGCATACGGAGACATTTTTATAAAAGCTGACCAAAGTTCCCTGTCAACAGCACTGAGATCCAGTCAAATCTCCAGGTGACTGCAACCATCTGACACCATCTAACAGAAGAATTGACTAGATGACCTACAGGATGATGAGGTGAAATGAATTGTTGTTTTAGAGCATCTAGGTTTTGAGATGGTTTGTAAAGTAGTAATGGATAACTAGGATATCAGGACAGACATATTTCTGCAGCATAGGGACACCACGCTCTCTCTTCTTCCAGCTGAAGCACTGTCAGGGAAGTCATAGATTCTGAGTTGAGGCTGCAGAGATTCTGCCACCTACATGTCACTAAATGGCTATTAGAGCTTAGAGCAGAGTCTCCCAGCAGGTCAGAGACTGAGAAGTAAAACCTAAGTGTGGCTGTCAGAGTTTGGGAACAGAAATAGTCAGAGGAAGGATTTCTGGGCTCTCCTGCTGATTGGAAATCTTCAGACCCTGAATCTGAGTGTTCTCTTTCTTTTATTTTCCTAGAGGTTTCACTATCTCCTAACTAGGTTGTTTTGTTTCTTGTTGGGAAAGGCAGTCTCTCTGTGTAGACTTTTGACCCCCCTGGTTGGCCACATAAGAATGGATGTGGGCCAAGAACTCTTACTTAACAGAGGTAGGAAGCCCACCAAGACTATGCTGTGCTGACTGCCTTAGATGGGAATATCTTTCCCTGTTCAAGCCTCTCCCTGCACTCCTTTGTTCTCTTTAAGCATATACATCTACAGCCTCAGACATAACCCCCAGCATTCTGTATTTTAGATCCAAAGGAGGAGTAGCAAAGTATTTCTGTGCAGCACCAAGTGGAATGCACACAGCCACTCTGCCTTCATGGACAGCCAAATAAACCTGAGGGCCATGGGAAACTGATGCATTGCAGAGGACTGGATCTTGCTATGCACACACTCTCTCCTCTTGCTGTAGGTGAATGCTATACTATTTGATCCTGAAGTGTGTGTTGTCTCTTCTCTGTGACCTGAAATTATGCACTCATTTGTTACTGGGATGGCATTTATAACTGCCTTTTAACCTTGGCTGTACTCGTGTTATATTTTATCCTGCAGTACAGCCTGACTACCCAGTGAAGAGAGGGACACTTGCTTTGCAACTTTTCAGCTTCTCTCTTGACTTTCTAAGTATGATTTGGGATATTTTTAGGCTCTAGTTCTCAATTTTGGGGAAAGAAACAAGAAATAGAGATTCCATCTGTAAAGCCAAGGTACCCCAATTCCCTAGATGCTCCTTGAAGGCTGAGTGTAGAGGCTCTTGCAGAAGACACAGTGCCATTGATTCACAGTAGGCCCACATGCTAGTGACAAGAGAGAGAATCTGAAATGACCATGTGGCTTGAAGAAATGCAACTGTGGAGTGTCTCCTAAATAGAGAAGGCACCCTTCCTGCTCTTCATCCTTTCTTGCTCACCCCTCCATCCTATCCCCTTCCAAAGACTCTTTATACAGGCATTGGCCCTATAGACATTTGGTCTGGCATGAGCTTCTTGTGCTTGTATGTTTATCTGGAGAGAAGCTGAATGAGATAGGGATTGAACAGAGTCCAAGATTCTTCTGAGGGGCAAGTGAGAGAGGCGCCTAGCAGTGGTTATGTGGGAGGAAGAAAACACAGCTGGGGGTCTATCTCCCTCCTATTCCTTTATCTACCATCAGCTGGTGTAAACTTCCTACACTGACATTGGGGTAGTAGGAAGAACAGGACTGGCAGTGGGTGTGAGTAATTATTAAATTAGCAGTGGAGGCTACTATGGGAAGCAGAGGGGAGTTAGAGAGATAGTAAAAATAACTGTATCTAGAATAAAAAAACAATCCCTTGTTTTTAGCTTGACTCAGATACTGTGAATTTATTTTTCAAATAAGGTGCAGTTATTTATGAAAACCATGTATAGACAACTTGAAGAAAGGTTGGTTGTGTTGTTTATTAGTTAACAATTATTTATTAGTGCTTATTGTCTGCCAAATCCTGTTCTAAGCACTTTACAAATACTCATTGAATCCTCATAACAATTCTGTCAGACAGATACTCAGCGGACAACGCTATTTTTATCTCTCTCTTATAGGTGAGGAGATTGAGGTCCAGAGGGTTAAGGGTCTTGTATAAGACAGAGTTTCAAACAAAAAATCTAGTTGTTATGTTTAGCAAATGAAAACCAAGCATGCCCAGTTAACTTTCAGCTTGAGAATAGCAACTGATAATCTTAGAGTAAAAGTCTGTCCTATATTTTGTCTGCTTACACATCTGCTGACAAACCATAGGAAATATCTGGGACACACTTGTATTAAAATATTATTTAACATTTATTTGAAAATTAAATATAAATGGGCACCCTGTATTTTAGCTGCACTCCTAAGCTCTCAGAATAGACTCTCAGGAATGGTAGATCAGGTTTTGAACCCAGAAAGTGTGACTTTCTAGTCTAGGCTCATAAGTATATTACGATTCTGTCTCTCCATTGAAGACTGGAATGCTAATATGGGTAAACAAAACACTAATCAAGTTGTGTTTTCTCTGTTGGAGTTTCTTTGAGAAAAAATAAGAAGTGTTTACCTTTCTCTCTCTTGAACAGCTGGGCAGCAACTAGTGACCAGTGGCCTAAAAGCTTCCCTGGATCCAAAGAATTGAGAAGTTTTTGTATTCCAAAGTCTGGGCTCTGGGAGTCATGGAGGTGAGCTGTCAAAAGATGTTTCTCAGAACTGAGGGGGGTAATCCAGAGGTTGGGAAGCTGGGCTATTCCAGACTTGAAGAAGTCTGAGATCTGCACCAGGATGGGAGAAATTCAGTTAAAGCTGGTAACATCTGGAGAGGCCTTACACTGGCCACTACACTTGAAAACCTTAGCCCAGAGTCCCACAGTCCACGGCCGGCACAAGAGAAGGCGGTCATATGCCTCCCAGTGGCCCATGAGTGCTGCAGGTAAAGAGTCCAGAAAGAGCTTGTATGACCCAATCTGATTTGTCTAAAGTCCTTAAACCACAGAATTCACAAATGAATTCAATGGGAGAAAAGGAATAGGTTTCCCTTCCACATTTTGTGGACATCTATGCCAGTTTTTTTTTTAATTGAATATTTAATGAGCATTTACTCTGTACCTGGCACATACGTATTAGTCTTTCTCACTGGAACCTCACAACAGACCTATTAGCCTAGAGAACAGGGAGATCAAGTGTAAAGCTGAAGCGTGTTCACACTTGTAAACAGGAATCATTCCAATCTAAAATCTCAGGGTCCTAACTACCCCTATTACACCTCTCTCGATTCAAAACCCAATTTTAAATTTAAGCCAAATTTAGCAATGTAATCCTCTGATGCTAGGGGTGTAGTTCCAGAACTAGTTGTAGGACTCTTGTTCTCTTATCCTCAAACCTCAAGTGCTACAGATATAAAATTAAAAAAAATTATTTCAAAGAGAGTTGTTACTTTTTCAAAATTAAATGTTTTCCTCTTTAAAATCCTAGATTAAAAATTTTAAATATAGATACCCAGGTTATAGAACATTCGCTGAGAATAGGCTTCTCTCCACAACACAAATGCTGGTGTGATGTGGGCCTGGTCTTAGTCATGCATCCCCCGCATCTAGATTGCTCTAATGCAGTCATGGCTGAGTCACCATTTCTTGACAGTCAGAGCTCCTACAGAACCCATGAAAAGCCCTTTGGGAATCAGAAACCCAGTACACTTAGACAATTCAGAGATGTTTACAACATGAATCAGCAATTAATAGCAACTTTTTCCCCCTACAAAGTCACATCTTTCAAATAACTAATACTAATTATGCTGTTTAGTTTCATTTTTCCTAGGCAAATGACAAGAAAAATGTATAACCAAGGGACTGGTTGACAGAGGTGAAGAAATATGAGACAACTAAAACAGAGAACAAAAAATAATGAGAAAAATGATTAAAGAACTGAATTGTGTGGCTTACTCTACTGGTAATGAGCTTGAACTAAATGAAGAAGTTGCATGTATTTATGGGAACCATCAGGGAAGATGTGGGAGTAGTTTCCTCCCAGTGTCTGACTGGATTTTGTTTTCAAATGGGGTGGATAATGTGAAAGCAGTACGGGAAAGCTATCCCCAGGCACCTTAGCAGTGGTCCTGTGAGAGGAACTGGCCCCACAGACAATATCTGCCTTTTCTCCTTCTTCCCATGGCTTCTACTCTGCCTAGACTTACCTAGAACTTGACACCCACTTAGACCCAGCTCTAGCTTGCTATACCTGCCCCACTCCAACCCCTCTTCTATTCTGTATCAGTTTCCTGTGGCTGTGTAACAAACTACCTTAAATTGAGTGGCTTCAAACCAATGGTAATATATTCTCTCACCTTTCTGGAAGCCAACAGTTTAAATTTAAGATGTTGGTAGGGGGCCAGCAAGTGGCATGGTGGTTAAAGGCACTGGATTCCCACATGGCCAACCGTGGCTCCAGTCCCACACCTGGTGGCTTGCTTTCTTGCTTTTTTCTCTCTCTCACTCTCTGTCTCACTCTGTCCCTCTCTGGTCAAATTAAAATAAATAAATAAATTTAAATACAATAATTATTTTAAAAAAAAAATGCTGGTAGGACCACATTCCCACCACAAGCTCTCAGGAATAACCTTTTTTTTTTTTTTGAGACGTTTCTGCTATAGGGCATATGTGCTCACCAGAGAGATAGAGAGAAACAAAGAGACAGAAAGCAAGACATCACGCCCCAGGGGTTATGTCCATGCTGCAATCCCTTCTCCTCCATTCTCCTCTCAGAACCTTGGGCATGCAGGCACTCGCACCTGGTGTGAGTTTAAGCCACCAGGTCCAGGCCTTGAACTGGGTCGACTACATGGGAATTCAGCAGCATAGCCATTACAGAAACTGCTGCTCCCAGGAATAACCCTTCTTTGCCTCTTTCAGCTTCTGGTGGCTCCAGGTTTTTCTTGACTTGTGGCTACAGAATTCTAATCTCTGCCCCTTTCTTTACATGACTGTTTCTTCTATCTTATGTCTCTTACGCAGGGACACTTGCCATTAGAGTTAAAATCCATCCAGATAATCTAGAATTATCTAATCTAGGGATCCTTAAATTACTTATATTTGCAAAGAACACTTTTCAATATAAGGTCATATTCAGAGGTTAGGAATGAACATATCTTTTCAAAGAGAGCCACAGTTGAACCCACCATACCTCTTCTAAAAACACAGAACTCTTGCTTCCTAGATGAAAGAAACAGTAAGCAATCCAAGAAGAATCTGTTTATAATCCACCAAGGCATTCTTTAAAATCCCCTTTCTTCACCTTTCCAATTTTCTTATGAGCCAAAAATGTTCAAGATTATCATCCTCTGCAAGGATGAACCATATGGAAGTTCCAGATTTATGTCCCAAGACCTCCGTGAACATGCTGGGCATACATTTGCCCATGACCAGGGGCTTCCTGAGGCTAGGGGTATATGGTGGCATGAGAATTCTCTTGAGGGTATCTCCCTCTTTCTCTCTGCCTCACCAAAGAAAGAGGAAGGAAGGAACGAAGGAAGGAAGGGAGGGAGAAAAGAAGAAAACAAGGAAGGAAGAAAGGAAGGGAAATAAACTAAAAATAAAAAAATAGAATATTCTCTGGCAAACTCCTCTTCAAAATTTGAAACTCATAATTTACTTGGCCTTTATGTCCTATATACTTAGCTTTCATTCTAGTAGGTCTGCCTTCTATAGTTCTTCCTCTATAGATTTCCTGTGCAATCAACTTAACTTTCCAAGCCAGTGGCTGTATATACTGGTTTGTTAGCAACAATCCCATTTAAATTTATTTGTTCCAGCGTCATTTCTGGTTGGCATTCATTCTAACTCTCAAATTCCTAGTTAAGATAGTTTCTTGAGCTAGAGTGCTTTCTTGTTGGGGGGGTGGGGGGGGACTGGGGAAATGTGGGAGAGAATTGACAGAAAGAATTCTGTCCAGTGAGTGTTGAGTGATGTGGAAGGAGAGACCTTTGCCTACACTTGTAAATTTGGAGGCTAAACTAGAACTGGGAAAGATCTGAAAGAGAATTGTCATGCAGAGTATGTCACAGTGTGGTTTAAGATAAGACTTCACCTTACCAGAGGAAGAATGAGTATCTGCTGACAGCTTTGGGCCTTAATTTTTCTATTAAAAATAGACTAAGGACACTTAGCTTCTGAAGCTGTAGTCGCTGATCCAATCTTATTTGGTTTGGTGAAATTCGGTCTTTACATGTTTATAAGAAAAAACCTTCCTAGGATGATTTGGAGACAATTTAGAGAAATTTTATTCTGCCTTCTCCACCCAAAGAACCAAGAGATTCTGACTCTCTTAGGACTGTGGCCTTATCTTCACCTCTTCATTTCCCTTAACACACAAAACACAGGAATCTGGTTAAAGAGCACAGCATGTTGTCCTGTGATTCTAGGGAACATGCTTGACTTTTTCTTGCTGCCCTCACAGTCTAATAAATCACCAAAGGGAGTATAAAATGGTACAACCATTTTGGAAATCCATGTGTCCGTTTCTTAAAAAGTAAAATATACACTTCCCTCATCACCTAGCAGTTTGACTCTTAGGTATTTATCCAACAGAAACAAAACATATTCATAGCAAGATTTGGTCAGAAATAGTGATAGCAAAGCTATTTTTGATAGCCCCAAACTGGATGAATCCCAATTGTTCATCAACAGGCAAAATATATTATGATGTAGTTACATGTTAGGATACTGATCAATAATTTAAGAAAGGAATTATTGATTCAATCTATCAAGCAATCATTGAGTCTTCTGAATTCTTCAAAATACATCTGCTTTTCGCCTTCTCATTATCACCCTCCTGTCTAAGCTTCTATAACCATATTCTGCTCTGAATAATTCAACAGTCTTCAACTGGAATCTTCTTATCTGCTCTTCCCTTCTCAGGTGTGTTCCCCACACAACAGCCTGGGTGGTGTTCTAGAAACACCATGCACCTGTTCTTCACATCCATTTATTACAATCCTTCAGTGGCTGCCCCTTGCCTTTAAGGTAATCTCTCTGTAGTGCACACGGCCCTGTAGAGACTGCTTCTTATTGATGTTCCTGCCTCTGTTGTCTTGCTATAGCCACTCTGTCTTCTCCAGTCTTCAATGCGTCAAATTCCTTCAGGCATTCGGGGCCTTGTTTAAGACGCATCAAGTCACCACCTTCTCCTGGTCAACTTACTTTCCAGTGTCTTTTAGAAAAGAGGAAATTATGACTTGGCCCCACTTTAGATTGAGACTCCAATATGTTTTCTAGAGGCATTTTCTATTTTCTTTCATAGCGAAGTCACAATAACAATGACATAGGGTTTGTAATGATTTTTTTGCTCACTTTGGTATTCAGTTTTTATTATTGCTATAACAAATGGCTGCAAATATAGTGGTTTAAAATGACATAAATGTATACCATTCAGTTCTGTAGGCCAGAAATCTGAAATTATATACCAGTATACTAGAATCATTTTAGCCTCTGCCACTATGGGACTCTCCCAGATTAGGAAATAGAAGAAGAGATGGAAGAAGGTGTGTGTGTGTGTGTGTGTGTGTGTGATGTTGAACCACTGAATATGTTTCAAAGTGAAATCTTTCTTTGATACATGAAATAAGCAAATTCTTCTGATCAACTAAAATAAAAATAGAGAAAGTCAGCCAAACCATTTTCTTGATATCATTTGATCAAGAAAGAAAAATAATTAATTAAACATTTTGAAAAAGTACAGTTATTTTGATCCTATGTAAACACAGTCTGAATGCAGACATAGTACCTATCTGGTAAATAAAATAATTAACCAAACAGATTTAGGACACTGGAAACCTAATTCTGTTTATAAACATATTTTCTTGCCTCATCTGGTCTGTTTTGTAATCTTGTCTTGGCTTGCCTTATGAAAAAGACAAAAAAATAATGGAGCAATCATTAAGCCTATTGTTTTCATCTAGTCTTGCCTGGACGCATAGCCCAAGTCCTGGACATATGAGGCTCTGAGCATTGTTCATTTTTCACAGAAAAGTCACGTGGGTTGGGATTTGCCCCAACAGTGTGCCCTTTTGTTTAACCAGGAGCAAGGTTCTCCTCCAACACGATGCATGTACATGTTCAGCTCATTGCTTGTCTGTGCACATTCCCAATACAGAGAGAACTTCACAGCCCAAAGTGACAATCATGCACCTCGTGTCTCTCTATTCCCACTCAGGCCTAGGAGAGGCTTGCTCCTACATTCGAGCTCATTGGCTGCTGATCCTCTAATGCAATCCGGGCAAGAGACTTGTGTGCACTTACTGCCCTTATACAGATTATGGTAATTATTAAGACATTTTCATGAATATAGGACTATTTTGACAAACTCTGGTGGATACAAATGTATCCAGGCACCATGATAAATATTAGAAAAATCACTTCTAGTAAATAAAAATCAAGTTGAAAAGAAATGTGCCCAGTAGGGCTATGTAAACCAGTCCCTTATTTTGGAATGTGTAAGCCCATGTTTCTAAACACGAAAAGGATGCCTGAGGGACAGACTTAAATTTTATTGAGGAGAATGGTGTTTTACTTTAGAGTGTTTAGACAAAGTTCCATTTTCAGAGCTAAAAATATTGTAAAATTGCTAATACCAGATCTTAGAAAATCATTGGCTCCTGTCATCCTTTGTGTAATTTGGGTTCATTTGGAGGTGGGAATGAAGGTTGGGGCATCCTTCTAACTCATAGAAAGTTGATGTTGCTATAAGCAGCTGCCTAAGAACTACACATCATTTCACTCCAGACATTTATTCCAGCATCAGAAGCTGACAGAAAATGACACACACTTTGAATTTAGTTTTTATACCTCAGTAGATGATGTTCATAACTGTAGGAAGGATGTTTGAAGGATAAACTTAAATTTGGAATCTGCAGATGGGAACCTTACTACCTAGCAACCTCACAGAAACTGAAAGCAGCCCTTCTATTCAATACCTGAATTAGTTTCTGATTGCTGCTATAACAAATTATCACAAATAGTGGTTTTAAACACACCAATTTATCTTTTTATAATTCTGGAGTTCAGAAGTCCAAAATTTGTCTTACTTGGCTAAAATCAGGATTCTAGCAGAGAATCCTGGAAGTTCTAGGGAGAAATATTCACTTGTGCTTTTCGGCTTCTAGAGGTTGCCCTTGATTTATGGCTCATGACCCCCTCTCAGCCTTCAATCCCATTGTGCTGACCTGTGGTACCATTGTCACCTCTTTGATGAATCTTTTGTTTTTCTTTTTTTTTTCTTGGAGAGGTTTTTGCTATAGGGCATGTGCACTTGCCAGAAAGTCAGAGAGAGACAGAGAGACAGAAAGCGAGAAATTACTCCCCAGGGAGGATATCCACACTGCAATTCCCTCTCCTCCGTTCTCCTCTTGGGATCTTGGGTATGCACGCACACGTGCCCAGTGTGAGTTTAAGCCACTGGGTTCAGAACTCGAACCGTGGTCGACTACATGGGAATCCAGTGACCTAGTCATTATGCCAACTGCTGGTCCCTATCTCTTTCTTATTAGAATCACTGAGATTACATTGGATCCACTCTAATATCCCAAGATAATCTTTACATCTCAAGATTTATACTTAATCATATCTGCCATGTCCCTTTCATATACAAGGTAATGTATTTATAGTTTCATGATTAAGATTTGGCCAGTTTTGGGGAGAGTATTTTTCTGCCTAACATAATACTCTCTCCCTTTATCAACCCAAAAGCTATTGGCCATCTCTGTACTAAACTCTTCTTTCTCCACTTACACCAGCTTACCATCTCATACTTCTTTAACCTCAAAGTATGATTTGTAAATTTCTTATTTCTTTACAAGATTGAGCGCTTCTCAGAAAAGCAGATGTTGTGTTTCACTTATTATTCCTAAAATAACTAGAAAACTGAACAAAATACATGGCACGATAGTTATCAAGACTTTGGACATCAGCACTGAGAAGTAGTGAGACCCAAGTAATGGGAAACAAATGTGGTGAACACAATGATTGCCACCATCTGCTGCCTGGAGAGTCTTTTGGCAAAGTGTGGAGAGTGGGATCCAAGGCAGAATACAGGGACTCCTGAAAACTGGGAGAAGATGGGAATCTACATGGCTAGAGTGTGCAGAGTAGAGAATCAGAGAGGAGAAAACAGATATCCGTTGAGAGTCCTACTCCAGTATTCAGCCGAGTACTTATTGGTACATGTTTTTGAGGACAATAATCAGATCAGGAGGAAGAACTCTATGAAAGGATTACAAAGAGACAGTATCAGATTCTCACGTGAAACCAGGAACAGTTTCTGTTCCTATCAGCCCGAGTGGAAAAATGCCAACAATCTATGGGTCATTGGGTAAAGTCTTCAAGGATTTAACTCAAGTATTAAGCCAAAGACACCCATGAAACAAAGGCTGTTCTAGTCCCACATAGCAAGGCTCAAACACCAAGTGCTAGAAGGATCAGACTCTAAGTAACTCCACTGTATCTCAGAACAAAGCTCTAGAGTATTTAGAGGAATACAAAAATATCCAGTACCTGAAGAAGTAAAATTTACAATGTCTGAGATCCATTCAGCAGTTAACTGAATTAATATTTCAAGTTAACATCTGGAAGCAGGAAAATATGACTCATAATGAGAAAAAAAGCAATCAACTGAAACTGATCTAAGAGGTACACAGATCATGAGAATGAGTAGACAGGATATTCAAGGGTTACAATAGCAGTATTCCATAAGTTTGAGAAGCTGAAGGAGAAATTGCACATGATGACTGTAGACATGGAAGACCTAAAAAGATCCAAATAGATCTGCTAGAAGTGAAAACCACAGTTTCTGAGATGAAAGATACAACAGATTTAACATAGGGGTCAAAAGATGAGCAAACTTGAAGACTTGAAGATGTAACAATAGAAGATTTCCAAATGAAAACAGGAAGTAATTTTTTTTTTTTTT
>NW_006159536.1:4411766-4416372 GCF_000334495.1 Tupaia belangeri chinensis
ACTTTAAAATTTAAAAAAAAAAAATTTCCAAATGAAAAAAGGAAGTAATTTTTTTTTTTTTTTAACAAAAGGAACATGAGCAGAGTATCAGTGAGTTGAGGGAAAATTTCGAACATCAAATGTATATACAGTTGGAGCTCCCAAAGAAGGATTGTTTCCGGTTTTGAGCAATTTTAAATAAAGCTGCTCTGGATATTCGTATATTTATGTGAGCATACATTTTCAGTTCTCCTTGCTATATATGCAGGAGAGAAATTGTTGCACCCTAGGAATAGTATATTTTTAACTTTTTATAGAAACTGAAACAATTTTCCAAAATGCATTTACCATTTTATACTCCCTCTAGTAATGTGTTAAAATTCCAGTTTCTTCATATCCTCACTAATATTTCATGTGTTATTACTCATTTGTGTTTTTTAAAAATGCTATATGGTCTGCACTTGCAGGAGAGAAACAGAGAGGGAGAGAGAAAGAGGCAGAGAAAGAGAAAAATAAAGTGAGAAAATGAGATGGCATCCTCTCTCCCCCATGGAGGGTGGTCATGCTGCAATTTCTTTTTCTTCATTTCTCCCTTCTTGTGAGAATTTTGGGCACCCATGCACACACACCTGATGTTTTTCAAGCCATCAGGTCTGGGACTTGAACCATGCACTTGGCAACTTGGAATCCAGCCACCTTAACCACCACACCATCGACTGGCCCAGTATTGCTCTTTATAATCGTAGCCATCCTAATGAGTGTTTAGTAGGTTTTTAAAATTTGTATGTTATTCGTGATAGTGCTTGTGTGTGCAAGAGAGAGAGAGAGAGAAAGGGAGAAATATCCTCAACAAGGTCTCATCATACACAGTTTCATTTCTTTTGGGTCTAAAATCAATAACCTTGGTTTCCATCTTAAAACACAGAAAAAGGAGAACAAACAAAATGTATAATAAGCAATGAAAGGAAATAATAACGATCAGAGCAGAGATCAATGAAATAGAAAACATAAAACAATAGATAATAATAAATGAAAAAATCAGTTTCTTAGAATGATAATAAATATATAAAATTTGGAAGACTAATCAAAGAAAGGAGATATCAGAAGAAATCTGTCTATAGGTAAATAGATATTAATATAAATATATATAATTTTGATGTAAATATCAAAATTTAAAACTTATACTGTTCTAAATATAGTGTTCTCAGAGTGAGAAGAGAGAGCCAGAAGATGGTGTGGTGATTAAGGCACTAGACTCCCATGTGGTCAACCATAGTTCAAATCCCAGACCTGGCAATTTGAAAATCATGCCAGGCAAATGTGTGCCTGCCCGAATTTCTGAGAGAATGGAGGAGAAGGGATTGTGGCATGGCTATCGCCCTGGGTGGGTGATTTTTCACTTTTCCTCTTTCTGGCAAGTGTACATACCCGATGGCAAAAATCTAAAAACAAAGAAAGAAGACACAAGCTAGGATAAAATACTTGTAAGTCAGACAACCCCTCTTGTCTGAATATATGAAGAACCTCAAAATTCAATAACAGAGAAACTACTCAAGTGAAAAATGGACAACAGACTTGAATGTCACTTCACCAAAGAAGTTAAAGAGATGGCAAATACAGACATGAAAAGACGTTGAACATCATTAATAATGAGAGAAATGCAAATTGAAGCCACGGCAAGATATAATTACATACCTATTAGAACATCTACAACAATTTACCACATCAAATATTGGCAAGGATGTAGAGAAACCGGAATTCCCATAAACTGCTGGTGGGAATATAAAATGGTACAACTACTTTGGAGTATATTTTGGCAGTTTCTCAAAAAGCTAAACATATATCTACCAAATTCCCCAGCCATCATACTTTTAAATATTTACCGAAATATAATTTGCAATCAGTAAATTTGAATAGTCCAACCATTGGATAGATGCTCAAGTTTGTGATTAGATATCCTTCACACACACACAAAAAGTGTAACTCAAACATTAACATATATAAAATAATGTTAATACTGGGAATATGCATTTTTCTGTTGCTGGCTGAGAGTCATATGCAACCTTTAGGTTGAAATGCCATATTCTGTTTTTGAAAAGTCACATCATTTGAAAAGCATCCTTCGTTTATTCAACCTTTATTAAGCACCATTTCTTATTAATACAGTATACTATTAATATTTTTTTCTCCATGCTTCCTTGAAGTTCTTAAATAAAGCTCTTAGCAAAATCCTTGTTAACTTAAGCACTTTAGATTCCCTTTTACTGTAACGTTATTTTGCATATTTGTAAAGTAGCTATTCCTAATATCTATAATCTCCTAACTACTCAACTGCATTTGAAATATTTTTTCCCTGGTCTGGCTCAGTTCTTCTATTATGACCTCGAATTCAAATGTTTAGTAAAAAAAATCATTTTTCAACATTAAATACATATTCATTGTGGAATCTTCAAGATCAAAGGGGAAAAAAATCAGCCATTAGGAATCTGACAATTATTTTGAACTTGAGCATGAATTCTCTTCTTGCTTCCTTTGCATTGCCTTGTCTCTGGACATGCACAGCAGCTGGGTTTGCAGATCAGCAGGTGTGATATGAGAAACACACTGGGTTAAGTCTCTATCTTGGAAACAGGAAAACTCAGTTTGTTCTCCGATATAAACAAAGCAACTTATTTTTGAATCCCCCAGTTTTAGCGAGCCCTCGTGTTTCCACTTGGTTTGTGAAGCAGCTCAACCTCCCTCTCCTGCTGTTGTGATGGTCTTTGTCTCTGTCTCGGCAGCAGGAAGACCGAAGTAGATCTCAGAATAAGGGACCCGTGGCTTCTTTACTTGCAGTGGGGAGAGAGACATGATTTCACAGTAAGAAAGGATATCTGATCTTTGTAGTCCTCTTTGTTTTCTCTCTCCAAGTTGTACAGCCCATTTTATCTGTTAAAAAAAAAAATCGTACATACATTTTCAAAATGTGCTGCATAATACAACTTCATACATTCAGGAAGCTGACAGCTGCCCTCTGAGGTATAGCCTGACAGTCTAAAATCCAGAAATCAATCATTTAGATATAGTGAAGCGATGCTATTGCTCCCAGTATGTATTGCGGCACCCAGGAACCACTTATTTGAGATATGCCATCGTAACTCTGATAGATTAAAGCACCACATCCAGGAAACAATTGTGTGTGGGGGGAAATGCTATCATAGATCTGCCATGTTACAGCCCAGAATCCAGCAGCCAACCGGGCAAGTCTGTGCTGAATCCGAGCTTCCAGAAACCTGCGAAACAGCAGGATGACAGTTCTGTTCTTCAACAGCCCATTATGAACTAATTAGCATACATGAATTGCAGATTTGAAGCATTAAAGTGATGTACAAATCATTAATTTTTTGTCAAATCCATGTCATCCTTGTGTATGCCTTCCTATTTTAATGTTGCATGACAGTGAAAAGAGGTACAATCCTCTGTATATAAAGAAGAGAGATTTGGTGTAGCTGATATAATGAGATCTATTTAAACACTATGTATTTTTCAGCTTTGAATATA
This sequence comes from Tupaia belangeri chinensis, assembly GCF_000334495.1. NCBI lineage: Eukaryota > Metazoa > Chordata > Mammalia > Scandentia > Tupaiidae > Tupaia > Tupaia belangeri. The sequence continues at coordinate 4,415,286 of NW_006159536.1, forward strand.
ACTACTTGGAAAAATGCTACACTAGTCCCATTAGGGTTAATTGTGAAAGGATGTTAATGTATTCGAAACCCCAGGGGTAGTTCTACATGTTGTTTGAATGAAAAGGGGATGTAAGACCAACTTCATATTTGAGCTTTCTTTTTCAAAAGTCTTCTTTTTGATTAATAAAGAGAGTCATAAAATGTTTCACACTGACTCTAAAAGGTGTAACTATTTAGAATGAGAGCTTGAGTTTTTAGGTTTGTGAGGCTTCCAGTGCAGCAAATCCCTTATTGTTAACCCGATGCCAAACTTAATTTATAAAGATGTGTAATATAATGCAATGGAAAAGGAGGAACAATATCAAAGCTGACTTTCATACTGAAAAGGCTGCTAGATATTAATTTGTGGTTTTCTGCATTGTCTCTATGTATTTAATTACTAAAGCTAATTGTGCTTAAACAAATGCTTGGTGTTTCATTTGAATCTCTTATTTCATATTACAGTGGAGTCACAATGCTTAATTTGTTAGTACTGTACTGTAATAGTTTCCATGGTAACAGAGTCTAATGTTATATATAAATATGTATGTGGTATGTATATATGTTTGTATTATAAATGTGTACTGTACATGATTATGACTTCATTCCAAGAGCAATCTCAGAAGACTTAGCTCTCAAGGAAAACCCCAAATAAAAAGGCAGGTGAATTTTGCGAACCTAGAGAGAGGGCCACAAACTCAGTTTGCATTTTCACATGGGAGAAAAATGAAAGTTCCGAGAAGGGAGATGTTTTCCCACCTTCTTCTTGCCAGTTCTCTTCAGCTTGGAAACAGAGCCATCCATGCCTAGGGGCCATACTCTTTGAATATCTTCTCCCCACTCCTTTCCAGGCTAAAAATAAGGCATGTGCAGTGGCTAGAGAGGGAAAGTATGAAATCACTCCCTGGGACCAGCAATTAACATAATGGCTATGTCGCTGGACTCCCACATAGTTGACCGCAGTTCGAGTCCCGGACCCGGTGGCTTAAACTCATGCCAGGCACGTGTGCACCCGTGCCCAAGATCCTGAGAGGAGAATGGAGGAGAAGGGATTGCGGCATGGCCAT
>NW_006159536.1:4416403-4426484 GCF_000334495.1 Tupaia belangeri chinensis
CGGGGGGGGGGTGTGTGTTTCTCACTTTCTGTCTCTCTGTCTCTCTCTGTCTGTCTGGTAAGCACACATGCCCTATAGCAAAAACCTCTCCAAAAAATTAATTAATTAATTAATTAAAAATTTAAAAAAATGAAATCACCCCCTGAGCGGGGATGGTCATACCATAATCCTTTCTTTATTCTCCTCCTGGGATTTTGAGCATGCATGTACACACACTGGACATAGTTTTCAAGCCTGCCCGTCCAGGACTTGAACCATCATTGGTCATGTAGGAGTCCAGTTTAAACCACTATGCCAGCTGCTGCTCCCCATCCCTACTAACATGAATTTTTTTAAAGAGAAATTTTTGCTATAGGGCTCATGCACTCACCAGAAGGACAGAGAGACAGAAAGACAATAAGACAGAGCGACAGAAAGTGCAAAATCACCCTCCAGGGGGGGTGATCATGCTGCAATCCCTTCTTCTTTATTCTCCTCTGGGGATCTTCAGCACACGCATACACGCGCACCCAGCGTGAGTTTTAAGCCACCAGGTTCAGAACTCAAACTTCAGTCAACTACATAGGAGTCCAGCAACGCAGCCATTAAGCCATCTGCTAGGCTCCTCTATTAACTTTTTTAAAACACACACACACACACACACACACACACACACACGGATAAAATCAAAACTAAGGCCAATGGTCAGCCTGGTGATTAAGGTGGCTGGATCCCCCATGGCCAACTGCATGATTTGAGTCCCAGACCCAGCAGCTTGGAAGATAGGCTGAGAAGGTGTGCGTGCATGCCCAAAATCCCAAGAGGAGAATGGAAGAGAAAAGGATTAAAGCATGGTCATCCCTCCTGGGGAGTGCTTTTTCTTTCTCTCTTTCTCTGTTTCTCCCTCTCTCTGTCTCTCTCTGGGAGCACACACACTCTACAGCAAAAGCAAAATCAAACAAAACAAAAAAGGCCAAAAGTCAAGGGGAGGTGTTTTTCCAAAGGATATCATAACAAGAAGCCTGAGGGATGTATTAAGAAAGGAGGGAGAGGACCAACAACTTAGCACAGCACATGGTAACCAGAGTTCAAGTTCCCAGCACATACACCTAATCATGTCAGACACTGGTGGGCACTCAAGATCCCATGGACTGGAGGAAGGTATCATGACGTGACCAGACTCCATAGAGGGTCTCTCTCTCTCTTTCTCTCTCTCTCTCTCTCCTTTCTCTCTCTCTTGTGTGCGTGTACAAGCTCTACCATGAATAAAGAAAAAAATTTAATTTAATGATAAAAATATTGGAGGGTCAGCAGAAGGCTTGGAGTTTAAGGTGCTGGATTCTGCATGTCCATCTGCACGGTTTGAGTCCCAGACCTGGCAGCTTGAAAAACACACTGGGCACATGTGTGTGCATGCCTAAAATCCCAAGAGGAGACCATAGGTGTGGACATCACCTATGGGGGATGATTTCTCACTTTGTCTCTCTCTCTGGTGAGTGCACATGCCCTATAGCAAAAGCTTAAAAAAATGGAAGGAGTGAAATGATTCATTCTATTTGTGTTGGTGAGAGAGGGGAATTCTTAATAAAGAAATATAAAGAAGAGGACTTCAAAATTTCATGGAAAATGCATACTGTGGAAAAACTAGGCATGAATTTCAAAATCTTTCTCCACCAACAGAAAGTTATACCTTAATTCTGTTTTGCTATGAAATCTTTCACATTCTCTCATATACATACATACCATTTGAATTAGGCATTTCACACACTTTGAGTTTTGATCCTCTCAGTAAGTATTTAAGGTACCTATTATAATCCTCATAGTAGAGATAGAGAAACAGGCTGAAAGTGGGTCAAACACCTAGTCATGAAGGTTGGATTGCCCAAACCTATTCTCTTTCTGCAATGTCACCTGACTACCAAAGGCCTTCTCCAGCATGAGGTGCCAGAGCCACAAGCCCACTCTCCCAGACAAGTTAATGTCATGTCTGCTCCCCCCATATAGTAGGAGCTGGGCAACAACCATGATATGCCCTACGCTGTGAATGAAAGGGAGAATAATGTGGCCATCTCTGTTCGTAGGGATTATTTTCAGTTTCATGTAATAGCAACAAGTACAACAACAACTACAGTGTTAACTATATAGGGGTTTATGTTTCATAAATCGACACAAGTCAGAGACAGGCATGCTTAGAGCATAGAGCAAGCTTAGAATGGATGCTCCACAGTTCTGCCAGGGTCACAGGATGCTTATCTTCTCACTATGCCATCCTTAGTGCGAGGCAATAATCTTCATGCTCATAAGATAGCTGCTGCCACATCAGACACCTCAACTGCATTGCAGAATGGAAGAAGAGGAATGAACAAAGATCAAATGCCTGAGCCAGTTGAGCTTGCCTCTCTCTGTGACTTGTTGCTTCTTTTTCCTTTCTTTTCTTTTCTTTTTTTTTTTGGAGTGAAAATTATCATTTCAATATTAGAGGCCACATGGTACGCTTTGACTCATTTTTACTCATATTGTTTTGTTTCCTTAGTATTAACCAGAAAAATGTCAGATGACTTCCAGGCATGGAGCAAAGTATAGAATGCTTTGTGAATTTGTGTGTCATTCTTGTACGAGGAGGGGGTGGCAAGTTAAGCTCTGTATCATTCCAATTTTAGTATATGTGCTGCCAAATTGAGTATGAGCTTGTCACGTTTTTAGAGATAAACAGTAACTGTAAGAAACACTAACCAAAAGACTGTGCTTACTTGTGTCACTGTCAGTTTTTTGTCATATGGTCATCCAGTAGAGACAAGGAATTATGTGTAGCGAGTCATTTTAACTGAGCCTAATATTGTCCTTAGTAAAATGGGGGGTTGGTAATAAGAAAGAATGGATGAATGATTATTCGGAAGGCAATGAATATCGATTATCTTCTGTGATAGACATTTCCTGGTGGCTTCATCAAAAATATGAACTGAAGTTGGGGAAAGGCTCTCTGCACTAAGGAAAAACTCTAAATGCATATTCTAGCACATGGCTAGACACCAGCTGGACTTTACTTTTTTGGGGGGAGGGGGAAGATTTTTTACTATAGGGTATGTGTACTCACTGGAGAAACAGAGAGAAAGTGAGAAATCACCCCCCAGGGAGAGTGGCCACGCCACAATCCCTTCTCCTCCATTCTCCTTCTGGGATCTTGGGCATATACCACACATGCCGGGATGAGTTTCAAGCCTCCAGGTCCGTGACTCAAACCATGGTCCACTATGTAGAAGTCCAGTGATGTAATCATTACACCATCTACTGGTCCTGACATTACTCATTACCTTGCTAGCTCTTGGATTTTTGTTTCTCTTCTCAGGCCTCAAATTATCCCATCCAGTTTGGAGTACTGAGTTGCTGCCTGATCGGTATTTGACCAATGACCTGTTCCCTTGCGCCTCTCCTGCCCAACCAAGATGGCAGAAGTGTGCAGCTTATGCAAATGGGTTTTGTAAAAGCTGTGTAACAGTGATCAAGAGCTAAGGAGTCACACAGAACTGAATAAGAGCTTGAGCTTCACCTGCTATCACCTGTGTGATTCTAAGCAAGTTTCTTAAAGTTTCTAAGCCTTGATTTTCTCATCTGATAAATGAGAACAATAAAAACACCTCCCTCAGAGGGTTTCTATGAGGAGGAGATGAGTCAAAGCTCATAAAGCACCTAGAGGAATGCCTGACCTATGACCAGCACTTGACCAATTATTATTATCGCTATTAGTCAAGTTGACCTGGATTAAAATCATAGACCTACCATTTTCTTGGGCAGGTTGCTAAAAATCTTTCATGCTCAGTAGATGATATGGAATTAGATAAAACCTAATAGTTACCTGCCAATCTTTATTATCTTTCTTCTTTACCATCAGAATTTTGTTTTGTCCAAGATGGTGATGTGCTCTGCTAAAATTGCTCTGTCCCTGTGCCCCTTTCCACTTGTAGCTAGGGGATGTCAGAGTTTTGGCTAAGGTAATGTAAGGGGAATTCCCTGGAGAAACCATCCTTCTATAAATAAGAAGATAAAACTTCACTTTGTTAAAAGTTCTTTCCTCTCTCTTCTTCTTCACCGTATACTAGGAGTGCTACAGTCATCTTGAAAGAGAAAGCACAGGATATTCACAAATAGATGTTGACAGAGCAGGGAGATAGAATTGTGGACTTGATGGCACTGTTGAACTTTAAACTGCCTAATTCTAGATTTATTATATGAAGGAAAGAAACCTTACTGGCTTAAACCAATATCTCTTGAGTATTATTTTCTGTGCAACCAAACACAATCTATGGTAATACAGGTTTTTACCACGTAGAAATTGAATTCTTCATCATCATCATCATCACTCTATCTAGGAAATGGCCCCAGGATATTTTTATCTGTGTTCTATTCTTACGGATAATTTCTCAAAGGATTTGATTATGGGCCCCTGGAAGGAACTTGGGCAGCAGGAAAGATTTACCAAACTTCTTGGGTCTACAGCTTCCTGGCAGAAACAGGAAAAATCCTAACAGCCTCTGGGACTAGCAAGGAAAAGGCAAAGGCCAAAGCCTAGAGTGATGGGTAATTAGGGAGACATTGTGCATGCATTGCATTCCACTGAATCCCCTGAATCTGTAGTCTGGAGATAGGAGCCTATTTCCCAGAATTTCCTATGGCACCTGGGTGATATTAAGACTATTTGGAAATGGGAGTAAAGAAAGATCAAAAGCTAAGGGAAAGTAATGTTGTAAATATTATTTTGTAGGTAGTGGTAATCATCAATAATAAGAGATGCATAATTACTATCTTCCCCAAAAACCTCTTCACTAGTTTATATTAAAAATAAATCTTGGGGCTAACAGTTGGCATGGTAGTTGAGGTACTGGACTCCCACATGACTGACTGTGGTTCGAGCCTTGGACCTGGAGGATAATTTTCTCACCTTTTCTATTGCTCTCTTTCTCTCTGGTGAGCACATGTGCCCTAAATCAAATTAAAAATAACAACAATAATAATAATAAAAGTAAATTTCAGGTCCATTAGATGACGTGGTGGTTAAGATGCTGGATTCCCACATGGCAGACAATGCTTCAAGTCCTAGACCCCAGTAGCTTGGAAATCACAACAAATAAATAAATAAATAAAATTCAAGTAAATCTCTGTGCAAATTAGTTCTTGACCTTTCAGATATTCTAATTGTACTAGTACATATAATGCTCACTTCAATAGACATGACCATATTCTAGAGGCAGGGTTCAATTCACCTTATGGTAGCTGTAAGACCAATTAAGTACTGAGGACTGAGTCAGTGGTCAGACATAAGACAATTTAGGAATCAGTCTCCACGCAATATCCCTAATGGTACAGGACACGGGCTTTTTCACCTTCTTATTCTGTTTATGCAAGCAAGGAGGGAGGCTAGAATGTATTTTATATCCATGTGTCGTTTTCGTTTTTAAAGAGAGATTTTTGCTATAGTGTGCATGTACTCATTGGAGAGACAGAGACAGAGAGACAGAAAGCAAGAAATCATACCCAATCCCCTCCCTGGAAGGATGGCCACACTGCAATCCCTTCTCCTCCATTTGCCTCTTGGAATTTGGGGCAGGCACACAAGCACAAATGCCTGGCGTGGGTTTTTAGCTGATGGGTATGAGAATCAAACTGTAGTCAACATATCCATGTGTCTTTAATATTACTATTTTTACTAGTTAAAGTCTATTTCGAGCATCTTTATGCTAATTGACAAGCCATTAATTTTACCAATGAAAACTTATTTTTACATGCAGTATGCTAATTAAGAATACTCAAGTGTTGTTGGGAGATTTCTGCAGGGCAGACTTTCTAATTAGAAAGTTAGCTGAAGATACCTAGGGTGTAAATTTTTGGTTAGGACAAATGACCACCTTTAGGGCATAGCTTAAGCTAGCTGACTTTTGCATAATTTTATAATTTCTATAAAGGGGAGGTTTAAATTACAAACAACATATTAAGTAGTCCGTGCAATTAATAAAAGGCAAAGTCAGAAGTAGATCTTGCATCCTATGACTTCCAAATTTGAACATCTTACCACTCGAGCATCTTGATGTTAATACTGCAAATTGTCCAAACGCATTGCCTTTGAGGTAACCTTTTCTAAGTTAGCATATTAACATCATCAAAAGTATTCCCACTTGAAAATAAAAATAGCAAATTTATTTGCTGATATTTATCTCAGAGCATATAAATGGGGTAAAGGAGAATTTATATATAGTGAAAGTTTGGGTTTATAAGAGGTAATCAAAGTTACTTGTTAGAAAACTAAGAAAAGACATGACAAATGTTGGCTAAGAAGTTCAAAGCACACTGGCCTTGATACTATCTCTCCTCTGTTTCAATCCTGCATGTCTGTTTTACAGGCCTGCTCTGATTTCAGAACCATTTATGTTCATCTCTTTGATAACTTTGTTTTTATTAATAAGCATCCACTCATGACTTCTAAGTTATTTTTACACCAGAAATTATGAGCGAACAATTCAGCATTTTCCATATGTAGTAATGGCTGTGCTGAAGAAATGAAGTGGGTGTCTACACCTATTATCCTCAGGCTTCTACTTAAGCACACTACCTGCCTTAAAAGGTTGTATTTGCCATCCCTTCCCCCCAAACACACAGAGGGGAAGTCTTATAATTCATGCACTTGCTTTCTGGCCTTATGTAAATATGCTTAGTGGTCTTTGGCTGTTCTGAAGGAAAATCATTCTCAACTGTGCTCTTTTGTTTGTTTAGTTGTTATAGAGGTGAATGCTGGATATTGCCAATAGAGCATATCAAGAAGATCTTGTTTTACTGAATTTGGTTCAGTGAGAATAAGCACATTGATTGAAGCCAAAGCTATGATGAAATTGTTGGATATTCTTGACAGGGAGATGAGGGATGGCTATAATTAATCTGCACCAAAAGCAACTGGTGCTTCTCCTTCCTCCCCCAAACAGTGGTGTACTGATACCACACTTTTTCCATCTGTAAGACAAATAATTTTTTTTTTAGCCTGCTTTGTACAAATGACTACATAAAAGATCCTAGAAAAGGCTTAGTTAGATACTAAATGTTAAGTCAGTTCCTAATGATGATCTACTGAAGTCTTTATGGCTTGATCTTCTGAGAATTAAAAACCACCAGGCCTTCCTTGAAACTTTCCACTGGGAATAGCATATGGCTCCTAGAATCTGTGTAATTAAGCTTCCTGGAAAGGAAGGGCCTGGGAAATTGTAAGCCATTGAATCAATAGATTAAAAACAACAACAAAAACAGCTAACAGGTAAATGGGTTCAATGGTTAAGTGGTGATCCATCTGAGTATTGGCCCTTTCTCTATTAAACATAATATCAAAGGATGATAAGAAGTTCAAAAGCATCCTAAGCCTTAGACAGCTTTGGAAAAACCAATTGGTTTAACTGATGTAATTACTGTGGATTCATTGAAGTCTGAACAGCAAAGTATTTAAAGCACTGTCAGGAAATATTAAATCTCTCTTCTGAGGCTAAGATTGAGAAAAGGTAGGACAGCCCATTTTTTACATTAAAGCAGGATTGGGGCTGATTAGTATTTGAAATATTTCTTTCCCAATTTTAGGCAGCATTATATTTTGGCTAGTGAAATATAAACGAAGATCAGTTGCACATGACAATTGCTGATCCAAACCACTTAAAATTCCCTGACTGTCCTTTTCTCTCTTAGACTGGCTGCCAGAGTCTCATCATGAAAGCCAGCAGAGCCGACCAAAAGCAGCTCTGTGGTGGAGGCCCCGCCTAAGCTGTGAAGGGTTAGAGAGATAGCTGTTTGTTTTGTGAGGACATGAATCACTATCAAGGCCATTACAACATTTCCAGCTAGGTCACAGTACTCTAAGTCACTCTGCATTTTGCTCAGAGGCACTCGAGCTCAGAGAGACTTGTTGCTATCTTTTGTTTCAGTGGAAATGAAATCCATTTGTGTTACTACTTTCTCCTGTTTGGTGTTGAGATCAGAGTTTGGGAGAAACATTCACAAGCGACTAAGGTTAAAGCCGCAGTAATAAAGACAGCCAATTTACTTAGTAAACACTTTTTGCTCATGATTTGGAAAGTAGATGAAGATGAAGAATATTAACAATCCTTTGGTTTGTTCTCAGGGAGATGCCATGGTCAGTTCTTGGCTATCATATTGGGCTCCTTGAAGCAACTACTTAGACCAAAATAAGCAGTTCATTATGTACAAACTAATTCCAAAGATAAAGTAAATTTGGCTCTTTGGAGTCAAAGTCATTATCATTCTAGTAGTCTAGGCTAGAAATATGGCAACCAGATTCATCCAAGATGAAGATACCAACCTATCTCCAACACCTGTCTCCGCCACCCAGCTTGATTTCAAGATCTTATCTGTAAGATCTATTAGAACAGAGAGCCCACTAATTAGGTAGCTAACCCCAAGACTAGACTGTTAGCCTAGGGGGACTTGTTTTATTCCATTAATTTGAGAGCTGTTACTTTATATCCAGTGGTAATTGGTGTAAATCTATCTCTACCCACTTATATGGGAGGAGATCTCACAATTCATTCTAATTTGAGCTCAATATTTTCCACAGTTTAGATTGGCTAGCCCCACATTTTTCTTTGTTAGTGATCCTGAAGAAGCACCGTTTATACTGTTTGGAAAGACTATTCCATCTTTATCCGTTATCCATGCAAATGTTTTGTATTTAACTAAGTCTGTAAAACAAAAACGCTTTGCAGATTTTGGATTGATTCTGCTCTCTATAGCCCAGTTCACACTTTGCTATATGAATTGAGCATGAAAGGTCACACTGGATCAATCCTGGCCAGGGTTTGCAAAAATGTGAATAGAAGGGAGTCAGTCATGGTAGCTCCCTTTTGTGAGAAGGTTATTAAAGTTCACTGGAAAACAATTTCCCCAATCTCACATTTATAATTGAATACTGCTGTTGTGAAGTTTCAATGAGATGAAGTATGTGAAAGTACTTTGTAAACTCTGTAAAATAAAAGTCTGAAGGAAAAGCTGCAACCCATTAACTGGGGTTCATGCAAAAGAATGGGATGGTGGGGGAAATGTCGTTATGTAATCTATACCCTTCTCTAATGTTTCAAGTTTTAAAGCTATAAAAATGTGTTACGATAAAATCAATAAAATAAGAATAATTTCTTTTTGCATGTTTCCTACAGAAAAGGATGCAACGGGCCACCTTTTACTGTTAAAATTCATTGTACCCTGTATTTCAAATGGCTAAAATGGGGGTTATTACCAATAGTTTTTCAAGGAAAAAAACAATATCAATATCATTTATGTAGTTGAAAGAGGATAAATGAAGCTAGACTTGTTTTTTTCTGAAATTATAACATATAATTATAGTTTTAAAGTTGCTTTTAAGATGACCTTTTACTATGCTTTGAGCTCAGTGTGAAAACAACACAGTCCTGTATATTCTGGGGGACCTGTTTGGGAATTGAAATTTAGGTCATTCCAGGTCACCAAGAGGATTGTCCCACGGTTCTCATAAATCAGATGAGGACAAATGTAGTAACTGAAATCCCAGGCACACCAGGAGGATCTATGAAGCTGACAAATAACCCCTCTTCTTGCCCCTTCATTAAGTTCTCACCCCGCTGTGCTATCTTGCTCTCTGGCGTTCTCATTCTGGGCTCAAGACATTCAAGTCTTCTTCCCGTTCTTGGAATCAGAAAATTCTAGCTCAGCCATTTTTTAGCTATTTGAGGCTAGATTCACACTCTAAGCTTTTTGGACCGCCTCTATGAGATCAGTAGCAAAACGAACCATTTTTGGTAGATATTCACAAAAAAAAAAAAAAGAAAGAAAGAAAGAAAGAAAGAAAGAAAAAGAAAGAAAAACAGGAGGAAAAGAAAAATGGAATATTATTTATTTACTTTCAATACTACAATATTTAGGCAACCGATGTCCTCTTGTCTCAAGAACTTGTTTGTTGTAGTTAATTTTGATCAACTAAATGCTGCTTATGTATTGGGAGTGCTAATAAGGGGATTTAGAACCGCCTCAGATAATATATCTACATGGGAAAGGTACTGAAAGGAGCTTTCTGTGCTTAGGTATGAGA
>NW_006159536.1:4426495-4441633 GCF_000334495.1 Tupaia belangeri chinensis
GGAAAGAGCTGGTGGGAAACTTTTCGACCTTAGGTGTCTTCTCTATGTACCACACTCTAATGCCACACCATATTCATTTTGGGTTTCTTTCTTTTCTTCTTTTGGTATAGGGCGTGTGCATTCGCTGGAGAGAGATAGAGAAAAAGAAACAGAGAAAGTGAGAAAGCGCCCTCTCAAGGGTGATGACCAGGATACAATTTCTTCTTTTCCGTTCTCATTTAGAGATTTTGGGCCCACATGTACATGCACCTAGTGTGTTTTCCAAGCCACCAGGTCTGGGACTTGAATCATACAATTGGCCGTGTAAGGATTCAGCCACCTTAACCACTATGCCCCTGGCTAGCCCATATTCTTTGTTTTTAAATCCACACAAACAATCCAAACAAGTCTGTAAGGTATGTACGAATATAAGATTTTATAACAAGCAAAAGCTACATATGAGAGGATCAATTCACTAGGGAAATTTTAATGTTATAATGTGATCAAAACGAAAATTAGCACCATTTTTTTTTTAACTTTTGTCATTGAGTATATGCCTTTGCCAGAGAGACAGAAAGAGGGAAAGTGAGAAATCATCCTCTAAGGGGGATAACCATACTGCAATCCCTTCTCTCCATTCTCCCCTCAGGGTTTTGGGCATGCAGACACACACACACACACACACACACACACACACACACACACACACACACAGTTGGTTTTTCAAGGCTCTGGCTCAGGATTCGATCTTTGGTTGGCATGTGGGAATCTGGTGCCTTAACCACAATGCCACCTACTAACCTTGGCATCATAGTTTGGAACTTCCATTTTAGTAAAAAAGCTATCTATCATTTACATTATTTAATCCTTTGTTTATCTTAATAATAGATCACAGGGATTATAAGAATGTGTATGCAACCCAAGGCCAATAATAGTGCTGGAGATGATAGAAAAAGAAAGATTCTTTCGGTTAAAAATGTCAAACATTTAAAAAAGAGAATAGTGTAGTGAAACTCCATAAAGCAGGTTCTATCTAGATTCAACCTGTACCAATATCTTTATATTCTAAACTATGTTAAGGCAAATAAGGACCTTATGTTATCTCAGCCCTACTAATGGATAATAAACATAATTTTTAAAGAGAGGATCTTATCTTTGTTGACCAGGATTTTAGCCTGAAATAAAATTAATGTAGAAAAATTAGATTAAATGCTTAATTTTCTGCTTTGATACCCAATTGTCAGAGTGAAGCATTATACACAAGTTACCTTCAATGATGATCAAGCAAGTTGTATATGTGTATATATGTTTCAATTTGATTTTGGTTTCATTCCTTTGACCTGACCTCTTTATCTGAATGTCATAATTGACTGGTGATTTGTATGTGTGTGTGTGTGTGTGTGTGTGTGTGTGTGTGTGTGTGTGTGTATTTGATGTTATAACAAATGTTGCCCCATCCGTTTCACCTCAAAACTCACTACTCCTGAAAATGAAGACAGCAAGCACCTGCAACTCTCCACCTGAGAGTTTTGTCTCACCCTATGCACAAGGCAGGTGAAAGTTACAGGGAATTAAGACACTGTGATATACCTTCATCAACCATGTAGAAACACAGTATGAGGTATGCCCCAGCTGTTTCTCTGGAGTGTCAGCAGGATAGCAGAATGAGCCCCAGTTGCCACCACTGCAACCTCTAAACATACCTTATATTGGCTTCCTACACTATCCTAAACCTCTTTCGTATGGAGTCTTCTAGTGAAACACATGCACTGCTGCTTCTGTGGCAATCCAGCCTAAGCAAGCTGATCCAAGAGTGGGTATAACAAGCAGAATCTCATATAGAATTTGTGGCCTAGTAGTTGGGAGAGCTGGATCCTACATGGCTGTCTGTGGTTGGAATCCTGATCCAGGAACTTGAAGAACAAGCTGGGCACAGTGTGCGTGCATGTTCAAAACCCTGACAAGTTGGAGAAACCGAGGAGAAGGTTTTGCAGCATGGCAATGCCTTATTGGAGGATTCTTTTTCCCCTTCTGTATTTCTCTGGTGACCAAATACTCCTTGCGGCAATTAAGAAAATAAAGGAAGAAGAAGAAGAAGAAGAAGAAGAAAAGAAGAAGAAAAGAAGAAGAAGAAAAGAAGAAGGAGAAGGAGAAAGGGAGAGGGAGAGATGGAGGGGAAGAAGGAGAGGAGGGGAAGGGGGAGGAGAGGAGAAGGGGAGAGGAGGGGAGGGGGAGGAGAAGAAGCAGCTCAATCTCAGAATAGACTGCTGATTGGAGAGATAAGGTAGTTCCCACTATAGGAAAATAAGACTACCTCTGACAGCATAGCATCACAATTCCTTCTTTTTTTTTAAAGAGAGATTTTCACTATAGGGTGTGTGTGCTTACTAGAAAGACAGTGAGATACAAAGAGAGAGAGAAAGTGAGAAATCATCCCCCAGGGGTATGGCCATGCCACAATCCCTTCTCCTCTATTCTTCTCTCAGGATTTTGGGCATGCATGCACATGCACCTGACTTGAATTTCAAGTCACCAGATCCAGGACTTGAACCACAGCTGGCCATATGAGAGTCCAGTGTATTAACCACTAAGTTACCTGCTGGCTCCGGCATCACAATTTCTTAGCCTTCACCTATGATGGCTTAAGATGGGAAACATGTGGAAGGAGTGTTCAGGCATGCACAACGCTCTAGTGTTTGAGAGAGATGGTGGCAGGCAGAAGTAATTATGAGGACTGGGCAATTAGTCGGTTGTTGCTAAAATTCACAGGACAGAAGATAATAACAGGATGAGTAATCTATGAATACAGGGCATGGGATGAAAGCCAGAGAGTCTCAATGACAGTGTTGACAGTGTTTTAAGAAATCATCTCTTTTTTTTTTTAAGAGTTTTCTGCCTTAAAGTGTGTTTGCTCATGAGAGAGAAAGAGACAGACATAGTGAGAAATGACTCCCCAGGGTGGGTGGCTATGCCTCAATCCCTTCTCTTCCATATGTCCCCCAGGATCTTGGCATACATGCACATGTGTCTGGTGTGATTTAGAAGCCACTGGGTTCAAGACTCGAACAGCAGTTCAGTAATGTGGGAATCCAGAGAGGTAACTGCTATGCCATCTGCTGGTCCCAAGTATCTCCTCTTCTAAGACAAAGGCTATGCTAAAACTCAGTCCTGAGATTTAAATATAAAAGTGACAAAACTACAGAAAGGCTGAATTCACAGTTCTTGTGTCTCCTATACTAAAGTCAGAATTCCAAGGCTTAGAATGAGGATTTCCAGCTGGTTGTGTTCGAGCACTGTCAATATCCAGAGATTCCTCTGAAATCTCTCTGTATCAGCAGGGAGAATCCTTTCCCACTGCCTAATGGGAAGCAACCTTCCATTTGCTGGAGACCATACAAAGCCCTTATCTGAGACAGATGCCCTTTAAGATATTTGTTCTTAATATCTCTACTTCTTCCTGTCTCTTTTTATTGCCTCTTGATCTGTGTTGTCCACTCCAATAGGCACTAGGCACACGGCACACACTATATACCAATTAGAATGAAATAAAATTAAAATTTTGAGGGAGAGTGAGATGGTAACACGGTATAACATAGTGCCTTGTGAGGTTGACCCAGATGGAAGGGTTCTAGGTTCACCCATATCCTGTGACCCATGGTTGGCTTAGGCTGGAGGTAGATAGTAGTGTAAAGGCCCTTATGGGAGACCAGCAGATGGTGTAATGAGTACACCGCTGGACTCCCACATAGTCCACCACGGTTCAAGTCCTGGACTCGGTGGTTTAAACTTCACGTAGGGCACATGTGTGTGTGTGCCCAAGACCCCGAGAAGAGAATGGAGGAGAAGGGATTGTGGCATGGCCATTCCCTTGGGGGGGGGGTGATTTCTGTCTGTCTTTCTGTCTCTCTGGAGAATGCACATCTCTATAGCAAAAATTCCCTATCAAAAAACCGAACAACAACAATTTAAAAAAACCTTGTTGGGATGTCCTCCCTCTCTCATTAAAGGAGGAAAGAGATAAAAAAAAAAAATTTAAGACAAAAATTTTTTCTTAGTCACATTGGCTAAATTTACAGTACTCATTACCACGTGGCTAGTGTCTACCATGTTGGATACTTTACATTATAGACCGTTTCTATCATTTGGGAACATTTTATTGGACAATGCTGATTTAGACCAGGGAGTAACAAACTTATTTATAAAGAGTCAGACTGCAAGTATTTTAGTCATGGCAGGCTGTATGGTTCCTGTTGCTACTATTCATCTCTGTCCTTGTAGCATTGACCATACATAAGCAAACACATGGCTGTGTTTCTTATTTTACAACAGTTTTAGATGGCCAGCTCATGAGCCCTGGTTTGCCAGTCTCTGGTATATACCAAAATATCAGCATTGATTCTTAATATGGTATAAGTACAACAAAAAGCATAGGCTACCTTAGGCAAAAAAGAAAGGGAATTATTCAGCAAAGGGCTTTTATATACCAATGTTTCAGAATAACATCCTGTGAATGTAATTTGAGGCTGCTAAGAGAGGATGATTATAAATTTAGACAGGGAAGAGTGTATTGATATGAGTGCAGGCAAGATTTAACATCCTGGCAAGGACTTCTGGAGCCGAGCCTGGTCTATTGCAGGAATGGCTCCTTAATTCTCGAGCTTACTATTTTCTGGAGGCCTATAGTAAATGAAGAAGAGATGCCAGGTTATCTTGGCAGAGTATTAAGGAAAGGGTCAAAAGGATCAGAAATTTGGACATGCTTGAATGGATTTATTACATAATAATAATAAACCCCAGTTGCCTATATTCCTTAGGAGGCTGAGAGGATACCCCCTTCACTAAAGCAATACAAGAACAAGAGGAGCTGATGGTTTTTGTCATTTGGAAGATTGATGGAATGGAAGTGGGAGAGAGTGGAAAGGCAGGTTGCTATAGACCTGGGCTACTAAGTATCAATAGAGATGATAAACTTTTGGCATAGGAGAGGGCAGATGGCAGCACTTAACCATTGGAGACAAGGTGAATGCAATTTCCATAATAGATAGCACAGCTGGAAAGACAATAAGGAGCCTTAGGAATCTGAGAAAATGTCTAATAGACCATAGTATTTCTAGGGGCAAGAAAGATAGGCAGCTGAGGATGGTGTTGCTTGACTTTTACACAAGCAAAGATCAGTCATAATGAGCACAAAGCTAATGTTAAAACACCAGATTGAAAAATCATGATTTCTCACACTGTTCTCATACCCAGAGTACCTTAATCGGAAGGGAAACCATTCCTTTTGAGAAGATATGCTGAATGTATGTACAATAGCTATTTTCCCAGTCCATCCCCAATGACTTAGGGCCATTTACAGATAACTGTACACTTGGGGAAAGTGGATCTTTCAAGGACTGGTACTGGATCATAGGCAATACTGATAAATGAAGAGAATCAAAATGCTTATGAGGACTATGGAAGCCATATGATAAATGTTCTTCTCACAGGAAAAACAGAATATGTGGCTATACCCTATTATGATTTTCCTAGCTCCTGAATGCATCCTCAGAATGGATTCACCTAAAAGTTGACAGAACCCTCCTGTTCATGATTTGATCTTGTGGAATAGGAATGTAATTTAAAAAGCTGGAGGGGTGTTATGATAAGAGAAGTTAATGGGAGGGTGGAAGGCTGAATACTGGCCCCTCAAAGCTGTCCATGTCCTACTCTTGGAATGTGTTCAGTTACACTGCAAAAGGTAAGCAAAGCTGAAAAGAAACTAAAGTTGGGAATCAGTTAACCTTAAGAGTTCCTAGACTATCTGGGTGGCCCAGCATAATCACAAGAGCCTCAAAGAGGGAGGCAGAGTTAGTCAGAGATCTGATGCTACACTGCTGTCTCTGAAGATGGAGTAAGGTGTTGCAAGCCAAAGAATGCAGACATTCTCTAGATGCTGGAAAAATCAAGGAAACACGTTCTTCTCTAGGTCCTCCAGAATGAAAATACCTCTGCCATTCCTTGATTTTATCCCACGAGAACCATTTTGGACTTCTGACCTCCAGCACTCTAAGCAGTAAGTTTTTGTTGTACGACCACCAACTTTGTGGTCATTTATTCTTGCATCAGTAGAAAACTAAAATAGGGGCCCCTGCCATTGGGCCATGGAGTCTGTGGCACAGTAGTCTGTGGTGTGAGGATTGCAGGGGAGGTGGTCATGCAGGCCGTGCTGAATGAGCTGCTGTCTATGGACGACCTGCTGAAGTTTGAAAAGAAATTTTAGTCTGAGCAGGGGGAAGGTTCAGTTTCCAAGAGCATGCGGTTTGAATATGCCTGGTGCACTTGGTGTGGATCAAGTACAATGATGACATCCATAGAAGCATCAGACTGCTTGAGGAGCTGCCACCAGAGGGAACAAAGAGGAGCAGTGGGATTATATTTTCTACCTGGTCGTGGGAAATTACCAGCTCAAAGAATATAAAAAGGCTCTGAAGTATGTGCAAGGGCTGCTGCAGACAGAGCCCCAGAATAACCAGGCCAAGCAACTGGAATGGCTCATTGACCAGGCCATGAAGAAAGATGGACCAGTGGGCTTGGCCATCATTGGAGGCATGGCCCAGGGCATGGCAGGACTGACTATATTCATAGGATTTACTGTGTCCAAGTCCAAATCCTGAAGGAACCTGCACCTCCTCCTCTGCCCAAGGAGACTGGGGAGCCCATGGACAACACTGGAAGAGGATCCTGTTCATCCTCACAGTCCCTCTCCTGTTCTTACTCTGCACCCCTGTCACTGTCATCTATGGCCAGGAACAGCAATCTGTAACCTGAGACCTGATCTTTTGCCCCAAGTCACATACTGTGGGATGGGTGTAAATAAAATCGGGCTGTGGCTTGGGAAAAACAAACAAACAGACAAACTAAGCAAAAACAGGAAACTCTTGGATCCGTGCTCCTAAAGCAGTGACGCAGGAGCACCTCCATTTTAAATTCCTCTCTATATTGGAAACTAGCTTTCTCTTTTTGCCTAGAGTAAACAGAGTGATTAACATTCCCACTGTCTTTGCTAAATAACCCAAAACTCCCCACCTTAAGATATATCTTAGTGATGTAATAAACGCCCAACGCCTTGCCCTAGCCATAAGGTCATTAAGATTCCACTGTATTTAATCAAAGGTCTAGAGATCATTAACCTGCTTGACCTGACTTCTGTAACTGCTTTATACATAGGAATCTCCCCTCCTTCCCCTTGTCATTTCCCTCCTCAATGATTACTGCTCCTGCCATGTCAACACAAATGGGGTTTTTGCCTTTATAAGCCCCCTTCTCCCTACTCTTGGGGCTGTGGGGTTTTTGAGAGCCATGAGTCCTCCCGCAGTTCCTGGCCTATTAATCACTAAAACTCCAATAAATTTGGCTGTCTGGATGTCCTCTTATTTCTCGCCGATTAGACTATAGTAACACTCTTACCTCCCATACGTGCAAGGAATGAAAACTAAAGCAGTAACACATCCTGAATGAATGGGAGATATGAGTGCCACTCATATCTCCTAAAAGATGCCAAGGTGGTACATCATAATCCCTGCTAATCTACTAGTGTGGACATGGAAAATTTGCATGGATTCTGGCAGAGGACGGTGAACTATCATGAATTTAAACAAACAGGATCCCCACTTGCAGCCACTGTGCCAAATGTAAAACAGATCAAAACAACCTCCGGTATTTGGAATACAGTTATTGATCTGGTGAATGCATTCTTTTTAATCCCCATCAAAAAGGAGGATAAAAAAAATTTTCAAATTTGCCTAAGAATTCAGTGTACTTATTCATCTACAGCTACACCTCAGGGCTACACTATTGCCCTAGTCTTTATAGTTTTGATATTCCAAAGAACATCGTGTGGGTTCAATTTATTTATTAACAGTGTCATTTTACCAGACCTGGGGAACAGAAAATGTCGGGTACTCCAAATGCCCTGAAATGTCCACAATAGAGTGAAAGAGAAGTCTTGTGAAGACCCTCGGACATCCCACATTGTTAATCTTTTCAGAAGTCCAATATAAAAGTCAAACCTTGAACCTCCTATTGCCAAGAAAGAGGTAGACTTTTATTTTAACATTATCTGTTTAAGTGTTTTGTATATAGTAAAAAGCATAAATTGTAGATGTACACTTTGATGAATGTTACATATGTATATATATAAATAGAGAGAGAGAGAGAGGGAGAGAGAGACAGGGAGGGAATGAGAGAGACAGAAAGAGAGACTGAGAAAGAAGAAAAGAGAGAGAGCATAAGAGAAATATCTCAAGTAATTATGAACCAGACCAAGATATGAACCATATCAAGAACATTCCTATTATCTCAGAGGTTTTACTCATGCCCTTGGCAGGCAGTAACTGCCTCCACAAGTAAAAGTTCTTATGATTTCCATCACACTAGATTAACTTAAACTATTTTTCACTCCACTTAAATGAAATCGTAGTATGTATAACTGTTGTGTTTGGAACTTGGCTCAGTGTGATGTTTTTGAGATTTATCTGTTTTTGTTTGTTTCAGTTGATTGTTCTTGGGGGGGGGCAGTGTTACATTGTATGTATTACCTAAAATATGATTATCTAGTCCAATTGACAGACACTTCAGTTCTTTCAGTTTTGACATATTAGGAATAAAAATTCTATGAATATTCATGAACAAGTCTTTTTGTGGACATGTGGGTGTACTCATTTATTTTGGGTATATGGCAGTGGCGTGGAGGTTAAGGCAGCTGGATCCTACATGACTGACTGTGTGGTTTGAGTCCTGGACCCGATGGCTTGAAAATCACACTGGGTGTATATATGTACATGCCCAAAATCCTGAAAAGAGAATGAAGAATGGATTGAGGTATGGTCATTCTCCTGGGGGGTGATCTCTCACTTTTTTTTTTCCTCTCTGTCCTCTCTCCAGTGAGCACACATGCCTTGTAGCAAAACCGAACCAAACCAAACCAAACTAAACCAAATGAAATAAACAAAATTACTAGTTACAAGGTGAACGTATATTTAATTTTATTAGAAGCTTCCAAATAATTTTCCAAAGTGATTGAAACATTTTACACCTCCACCAGCAATGTATAAGAGTTCTAATGTCTCCATATCCTTACAAACACTTGGTTTTGTCAATCTTTGAAAGATTTGTCATTTTCATAATGTATGTGTGTGTAATAACATCTCGTTGTGGTTTTAATTTTCAGTTCCCAATGATTAATGAAGTTGAGTGCCTATTCATATGCTCAATGGCCATTTGGTATCATCTTTTGGGAGGTGCCCATTAAGTCTTTACTTATTATTTTACTGAGATATTTGTCTTTTCTTACTGGCCTGTAGTTTATTATATACCCTGAATATGAATTTATTGTCAGATATACATATTGCAAATATTCTATCATAGAGCTTCCATTTTTACTTTATTAAATATGTCTTTTGATGAGAACTTTTAAATTTTAATGAAGTCTAATTAAACTTTTTTTTTTCTTTTGTTGTTAGTGATCTTGGCATTGGGCTTAAGAAATCTTCCTTTATCCTTAGGTCACTGATACTTTCCTCCATTTTAGTCTAGAAACTATAGTTTATGTCTTTCCACTTTGGTCTATGATCGATATAAAATGATTTATATGTATAGCATGAATTAGTGGTCAAGGTTCACTTTGTCCCTGAAGGGATGCCCTATTGCTTCAGCATTGTTTATTGAAAAGACTTCCTTGCTTCTCTGTAACACCTTTGCTGGCATTCAATAAAGGCATTTGTGGGACCAGGAGGTGGCTTAACAGTTATGATGCTGGACTCCTATGTGGCCAACTGTGATGAATCCTGGACCCAATGACTTGGAACTCATGCCAGGCATGTGTGCATGCATGCCCCAGATCCTGAGAGGAAATGGAGGAGAAAGATTGTGGCATGGCTATTCCCCCAGGGGGTGATTTCTTGCTTTTCTTTTCTCTCTCTCTCTCTCTGGTGAACACATGCACCCTATGTGAAAAATCCTAAAACAAACAAACAAACAAAAAACAGGCATTTTTTGAAAATCCTGTGATTAAATGTCTGACAGTCTATTTCTTGACTTTCCATTCTGATCCATAGCTATATTAATCTACTCAAATCCAAACACCATACTGTTAATTGCATAGCTTCATAAAAACTTTTCAAATCTAAGTAAATACTACAAATTTTTCTTCATCTTCTGGGCTGTCTTGCCAAATGTAAGTCTTTCGCATTTCCATATAAATTTTAAAAGCATCTTGGCAATTTATGTAAGTAAATGTTGCTGGGATTTTGATTTGGAATTATATTAAACCTATAGATCAATTTAGTGACTTTAATAGGTTGTTTTCATAGATTATAAAATTTTTTGATTCTCTATGTACATAATCATATCCTATGCAAACAAAGACAGTTTTATTTCTTTGTCATCTTTATAAATTTCTTTTTTGTTTTAAAATCTTATTTTACTTATTGGGGGAGAGAGAGATACCCTCAACAGAGTCATACCACAAGCAAGATCCTCTCCCCAGCCAGGATATGGCATGGGCAGGCATGCCCAGCATGGGCAGGTTAACCTTGGATCCAAACCTAAGCCTTCCATGTGGCATTTGGCTTCAGTATCATATAGTTACATCCTATGATCTGTGCCACGGTGACCAGGTCTATATGTATTTATTGCTTTTCTCATTGTTTTTTCCCCATAGGGTGTGTGTATTCACTAGGGAGAGAAGGAAAGTGAGAAATCAGGCCCCTGGGGGAAGGCCACACCACATCCTCCATGTTCCTCTCAAGCATTTGGGCATGCATGTGTGCTTTTCAAATCACCAGGTCTGGAACTCAGTGTTTGGCCATGTAGAAGTCCAGCACCTTAGCCACCATTTCACCTGCTGGGCCCTTCTTTTTCTTACTTTATAACACTGGCCCAGACCCCAAATACAGTGTTGCATAAATGTAAAGATAGTGAAAATCACTGCCTTATTATTCATTTTATCAACTTTATAGTCCCTAAAGAGACCTCCAACTAACATCCTACTTAAAAGATGGAATGTTTTTCCAGATTTTGGAGGAGAGTGTTCTGGGCCTCACGAAAAAGTATCTACTTTCTGAGTCATCCAGTAAATAGTTTGGAGCAATATTCCCAAATCTGTCATATATTGACAGATAATTATTCCTAGGGTGAAAATGAAAAATTAAATTTATGAAGTTGGGCCAGCTGGTGGTGTGGAGGTTAAGGCAGCTGAATTCCTTATGGTTGACTCTATGGTTTGAATCCTGGACCTGGTGGATGGGGAAACACATTGGGTATATTTGTGTGCATGCCCAAAATCCCTAAAAGAGGAAGAAATGGAGAAAAAGGAATTGTGGTATGATCATCCTCCATGGAGATTATTTTATTACTTTGTCTCTCTCTCTTTCTCTCTCTCTGTGTATTTCTCTCTATCAGAGATATGTGCTTTCTGGCAAATTTTAAAAAATAATAAAATCTTTTTTTTTTTTTTGAGAGGATTTGGTATAGGGTGCATGAGGTCACCAGAGAGACAGACAGCGAGAAATCACTCCCCGGGGGGATGGCCACACCGCAATCCCTTCTCCTCCAGTCTCCTCTTGGGATTTTGGGCATGCACGCACACGTGCCCAGCATGAGTTTAAGCCACCAAGACTAGGACTGGAACCACAGTCGACTATATGGGAGTCCAGCAACATAGCCATTATGCCAATAGCGGGTCTCATAAAGTCATATTTTTTAATATATTTGTTTTTTAGAGACATTTTAGGTTTGTAGCAAACTCAAGCAGAAAGAACAGAAAGTTCCCATATACTCCCTAACACTCCCAATCTCCTCTATCAACATCCTCACCATAGTGGCATATTTATTGTACTAGATGAACCTACATTGGAACAGCATATCAACCATGGTTTACATTAGGGTTCACTCTTGCTGTTGTACTGGTTTTGACAAACCTATGACATGTACCCACCCTTGTTGTATCATACAGAATAGTTTTACTGCGTGAAAAATCTTGTGTTCTGACTATTCATCCCTATCTCCTCCCAATCCCTGGCAACCACCAATCTTTATAGTGACCCCATGGTTTTGCCTTTTCCACAATGTCATATAGCTAGAATCATATGGTTTGTAGCCTTTCCAAGTTGGTCTCTTGCACTTAGTAATATGCACTTAAATTTCATCCATGTGTTTTAATGATTTAATAGCTCATTTATTTTTAGTATTGAATAATATTTCATTGCTGGACATGCCATGGTTTATTTATTCATTGACCTATTTAAAGACATCTTGATGGCTTCCAAGTGCTGGCAATCATAAATAAAGCTCTTACTTTTTCATCTGTGCTCAAGTTTGTTTTTTCTTTTCTCCTTTTTTTGGAGAGGTTTTTGCTATAGGGCGCATGCGCTCGCCAGACAGAGACAGATAGAGAGACAGAGAGATAGAAAGCGAGAAATCACCCCCCAGGGGGAATGGCCACGCTGCAATCCCTTCTCCTCCATTCTCCTCCTGGGATCTTGGGCATGCACGCACACATACCCGGCGTGAGTTTTAAGCCACCGGGTCCAGGATGCGAACCACGATCGACTACGTGTGAGTCCAGTGACATAGTCATTACGCTAACTGCTGGTCCCATCTGTGCTCAAGTTTTATATACATATAAGTTTTCAATTCATTTGATGAAATATCAAGGAGCATGGTTGCTGGATTGTGTAGTAAGTGTACGCTTAGTGTGCTTAGTTTTATAAGAAGCTACCAAACTGTTTAACAGTCTTTTTCTTTCTTTTTTCTTCCTTTCTTCCTTTCTTCTTTCTTCCTTTCTTTCTTTCTTCCTTCCTTTCTTTCTTTCAATTTCTTTCTTTCTCTTTCTCTTTCTTTCTTTCTTTCTTTTTCTTCTTTTCTTTCTCCTTTCTTTTCAGAGAGAGATTTTTGCTATAGGGCACATGTGTTCACCAGAGAGATAGAGACAGAAAGTGAGAAATCACCCCCCATGCTACAATCCCTTATCCTCTAGAGATTTTTGGTATGCACACACATGTGCCCAGTTTGAGTTTTGAGCCTCCAAGTCTGAGATTCAAACTGTGAGCAGTCATGTGGGAGTCCAGCAACATAGCCATTACACCATCTGCTGGTCCCCAAGCTGTTTTTAGACTTCCTCAGCACCATTTCGTAGTGTTGTGTATGGAATTTGGGGCATTCTAATTGGTATATAGTAGAATCTCAAAATTATTTTACTTTACAATTCCCTAATGATGTAGGATGGTGAGTGTCGTTTCATATGCTTATTTTCCATCTGCGTATCTTTTCTGGTGGGGTATCTTCTCTGTTGTTTTCTTTTTAAGTCAAGTCGTTCATTTAATTATTGTCATAGACTAAATGTTTCCACAAAATTTGCGTGTTGAAACCTAATCCCCAATGTTATGATATTTGGAGATAGGGGGCTATGGAAGCTGATTGGGTCAGGAGAATGGAGCCCTTGTGAATAGTATCATTCCTCCTATAAAAGGGACATCGGAGAGCTCCCTGTTCCTTTCTACATGTGAAGACAGACAGCAAAATGATACCAATCTATGAACCAGGATATGAGCTCTCATGCTCATCAGACACCAAGTCTGACTGTGCCTTGATCTTGGGGCTTCTCAGTCTCTAGTACTGTGAGAAATAAATTTCTGTTGTTTATAAGACACTCAGTCTTTGGTCTCTGTTATAGCAGCCTGAATAGACTAAGACACTTACCACTGAGTTTTAAGATGCCTTTGTATATTTTGGATAACAGTCATTTAATAGATAAGTCTTGCAAATATTTTCTCCTAGTCTTTCCCTTGTCTTTTCATCCTCTTGACAGTGTGTTTACAGAACAGAGTCTTTTATGTTAATGAAGTTTGGTTTATCTATGATTTCTTTCATGGATCATGTCTTTGGTCTTGTGTCTAATAAGCTATGACCATACCCTCAGGTCATCTATGTTTTCTCCTATATTATCTTCTAGTAGTTTTAGTTTTGTGCTTTACATTTAGGTCTATGATCCATTTTGAGTTCATCTGTGTCTAGTGTGTAAGATCTACATCTAGTTTTAAGTCTTCTACATGTGGTTATCTAGCTATTCCTGCATGATATGTTGAAAAGACTATCTTTTTTCCAAGGTTATACATTTTGAAAACATATCATAGCACTATGGATATAAAGAAGTCTAAAGGCAGTAAATTTCAGAGAGAGATGAATCTTTCTTAGATGGACAGATATTACAGTTACTTTTCACAACTCTGTGAAGTCAGATTATTATTAAATTTTGTGCTCAAGGTCACTTAGCCCAATCCCCAAGAGTACAGAGTAAGTGAAAAAACTCACCAGTGACCTCCTATTTGCCAAAATCGATAAAAACACTTTTCATCTTATCTCACTGGCAAGATTTTGGCAATGTTAATGATAATCTTGAAAATTCTCTCCGATGACTACTGTGACACTGAATTTTTCCTCATTTTATTCTGTCCCTTCCTTCTCAATTCTCTTTTCTCATCTCTGTGATCGTTGCTTCTCCAGAATTTCAAAGTCAAAGTTCTTGTCAATGTTTTCCCTATGCAAAGATATTTCTCAATTCTAGTGGCCCAAACGTCTGCTAACAAATCTCCAAATATTGACTACCAATTCAGATATGTCTCCTAATTGCCTTGCAGGAGCTCCATCCACCTGAATTATCCCACAGCAGCTCAAACTCAACCTTTTGGGTTGGTTGGTTTCAAGAATGGAATTCCAATAGTTCCCCCCCCACCCCCTTATCCTTGGTTTTGCTTTCCACAGTGTCAGTTACTCACAGTCAATTGCAAGTTGCCTGGAAATAGTAAAAGGACAATTCTAGAAATAAACAATTTGTAAATTTTAAGTTGCATACCATTCTGTGTACTATCATGAAATTGGGTGTAGTCCTGCTCTGTCCCACCCAGGCCATGACTCAGCCCTTTATTCATAATATCTATGCTGCTGGGGCTAGCAGGTGGCGTGGTGGTTTAAAGGCGCTAAACTCCCTCATGGCTGACCACGGTTCAAGTCTTGGACCTGGAGGCTTGCTTTCTCATTTTCCCTCTTTCTCTCTTTCTCTCTCTGTCCCTCTCTGGTTGAATTTAAACAACAATGAATAAATAAATAAAGTTAAATAAAATG
>NW_006159536.1:4441664-4466479 GCF_000334495.1 Tupaia belangeri chinensis
ATATAATATATATATGTGAAATATATATATATATATGAAATATATATACTGTATGGGATACCCCCTGCTGGTCACTTAGTAGCTATCCAGCTATCAGATTGAATGTCACAATACCATGGTGATTGTGTTCATATAGCCCTTATTCTACTTAATATTGTCCCCTAAGCACAAGAGCAGTGATGCTGGCATATTGGCATAATTATTCTTTTTTATTAGTAGTTATTATTCATTTCTCACTGTGCCTAATTTGTAAATTAAACTTTGTCATATGTATGTCTGTATAGGAAAAAGAAAGTATTGCTAGTATATGCATTATTCAGTTCTATCCTCAGTTTTAGGCATCTAGCAGGGGGTCTTAGAATGTATCCTGTGTGGGTAAGGGGAAACTACGACAGCTGAATTGTTTTAAGCCTAAAAATTAAACATAAGCCTAACTCTCTTCCACTCCCACTATTTCATTTTAGGCTACTGTCATAGGGTGTATGCACTAACCAGAGAGAAACAGAGACAGAGAAAGGGAAAGTGAGAAATCACCCCCCAGGGGGATTGCCACACCACAATCCCTTCTCCCCCATTCTCCTCTCGGGATCTTGGCCATGCACACACACGCGCCTGGTTTGAGTTTAAGCCACCAGGCCCAGGACTCAAACTGCAGTCTACTACATGGGAGTCCAGAGACATAGCCATTACGGAAACTGCTGGTCCCAACTATGTGTTTGCTTCTGTCCTTCTCGGTTACACTACAGACACCTTAGAGGCCTGCATAAGTTGACTTTAGTATCTCCAGGTTTTGCAGTTTGTCACCTACTTAATGGGTGAGTGAATGAAGTCCTGTTTTTATGGCTAAGCTCCCTGCTCTGATGACTGTGACTGGCTATTTTTGATTTGGTCTGGGTTTTTTTTTTAATGCCTCAATGTGATATTCGAGCTCCCCCTCAATCTTCTGTGGCCTGTTTCATCACATATACACAGCCTTACTGTGGTTCTAAGTGATATTATAGTATCACCTACCTCACTCCGTAAGATCAGACTTTTCTTTACAGATTTAGACATTCTCTATAGACAGCATTCTCTTTGTTAGACAGCACTCCATCCATGTCATCTCCAGACCTAGTCTATTTCAGCCTGGAGCGCTCCTAGCTGCGAACTGAAAATGTTAGGCAGTCTCTGCCCAAGGAGCTATCCTCTGCCACCTACTGGCCTCTGCTTGTCACCTTAATCATAGTTGACGCATGGGGTCCAGCTAAGTAAAAGTAGCACAGCACCAAGATTATTATACTAAGGATTTGTGATAGCTGGATGCTTATTCATGTATAATATAGAATTATAACCTCTGTACATATCTTGTAGAAATTGTTGGCACAAATTAAAAAGAAAAATAAGGTGGCTTGATAATTAGCAAATGGAAAATACGAACTGCCAATATCCCTCTGCCATAGGAGGGAGGGAGCCAGGAGTTAATAAGCAACATGAAAGACAACATGGAGTAGAGAAATGTAGGAGCCAAGAAACTTCCTTGTTACATTCTGCTAACTTTGGGACAGTCGTTCAAGGGGGATTCTCAGAAAAGTCTTCTAAGCCCAGTGTGAATCTTGAGCGCTTCTGGAAATGATGTATGAGCAGCTCAAGATCTCTCAGGAATGGAGATAGAAGAGCACAGAGGTGGGAGGTGGGGTGGGGGATGGATTCGGACAAGGTGACAGAATGGGTGGAGAATGGGCTCCGTCAGACTGCCTGTTTCCAAACACTGGAAACAATGGCTCTATCACTTCAGGACAAATCATTACCTTCTGAATGCCTCTGCTTTCACATGTACTCATTGGGGGGCGATCACAGTATGTCAGAACACGTTAAGGGTCAACGAAATAGCTGGTGTAAAGTGCCCAGCACACAGAGGTCCGTAAATGTCAGATGATGGTGATGTGATCATTATTTCCTGTCTTGTTCCAATTGAGCACTGAGTTGGTTCAAGAAAAATTGATGGGAGTTTGGATGTACCTCCTTTAAATTGTAGGGTTGGATGGCTTAGCTATTAGTTCCTCCCACCCAAGCAAGTCGTTCCTGGCCAATTTGCTCTCAGATCCATCTCAGACCATCTCTCGTTCAGTTCTATAGGTTGCAGTCCGGTGTCCCAGGTTCTGACGTCTGCTGCCTTCTAATTCATTTAGCACAAGGCACCAGGAGATAGAAGGGTGGGAGGAAGGGGAGCCAGAGTATTTCTTTCCTTTCTTTTCGCCTCAAGAGGTATTTCTGAAAGTTACTGAGTCTCTTCTAGTTACAGATCTCACTGGACAAGCCCCTCACCATTCCAACCTCTGCAGAGCTCCAGTATCTCCACCTCCCCCTTTCGTTTCCACTCTAAGGAAGTAGTGGCTTCCTACACTGGGCTAGTGTCTGGGTTGCCTTACTGTCTTCTTTGGGGTTTAGTTCTTGGGTTTTAGTTCTTCTATTACCTGTGGAGCCAGTACCTTGTAATAGATTTCCTCTTCTTAAAAAGAGAGTGACTTCTGTTTTCTGATTAGAATTCTGACCTGTACCCTCTCCATTCTTGTCCTGGCGTACTGTCACTGTCTGTGGACTGCCTGAAGTTAAGGAATACTGTCTGAAGCTTGTGCAGCTTACAAAAGTGGACACTGATCTCCCTCATCCTTCCCACTTCTGGAAAATCCCAGACTCTGGGTGGGAAGCCCCTCAGTACCCACAGGGGCTGTTAGGCAGCAACATTCCCTAGCCCGAGCTGTGTGGGATGATTTCCCAACAGTCCCAAACATTGCTGCTATCTATATGACAGCAAAGAAATGTTTTGGCAGAAGCCAGTCTGGGCATCAAAATGCTGAGGCCCATATGTTTCTGCTAACTTCCTGCCAAAATGTTGTTGTTTGAGTTATGAAGAGTATAACTTTTCAATTCAGAATAAAAGAACTCTAACCCAGAGATACTTTTAAAAAAATTAACTTTGCTGGGAAGAATGTGCAATTCATTTTTCTTTTAATTTTCCTAAGTTTAATCATTTATTTTTTCCACGAGAGAAAGAGAGTGAGAGACAGACAGAGAAATACATAGCCCCAACAGGATCCTCATGCCATTATCCATTTCTAGTCTAAACTGGCCCGACCATGGGCATGAGCACATGTTCAGTGTGCTCAGGGAGTTCCTAGGTCCTTTCTCACATGGGTTCAGTTTCTGCTGTGGCAATATGGAATACATTTTAAGTTAGAACAAAAAGCAAACAAACGTGAGGTAAAAATGCTGCCTGCCTGTGCTGACATCATTCTACCCCTCACTTGTCTAGGAGCAGCAGAGAAGCAAACGTTTCCCTGCCTGAACTGATCAGCCAAGACTCCCACCCAGCCTGTAGTGGATAGAGGAGGGGCTTCTCTAGCCCACACACCATGTAACACATGGCTTGCAAATTGGACTACTACCTTACATTCTGCATGTCCAGCTCAGCCTCCAGTCACATCGGGAGCAGAGATGTTTGGGTAAACAGAAACCAAACACTTGAAGACAGTAAAGTTTGGGAAGAATTCTCTCCACATACACCCCCATTCCTGGCATTAAAAGGTGAGATCTCTCTGAAAACCTGAACTCCAATCTCCCACTGTGGATTTCATACTCTCATCCACAGTAGAGGAGGGAAATTGGCATAGAGATAACTTATACCATAGGGAAGTATACAAGCACACATATACAGAAACAGACTCCTTAGAAGTAGGAAAAAGTGAGTACATGACCAAATAACTGAACATCAAAGCAGAGTCTCAAGAAATAGAAAATTAGGAGGTACCTCTCCCCAAAGGAATGGAATAGTTCCTCATCAACAATGGTAAAACACAAAAGATCATGGAAATACTAGAAAAAAAAAACTGGATTATTCATTATAAGAAAACTCAATGAGATACAAAAGAAAACAGACAAATTCCAGGAGATAAGAAAAATCGTTCCATAACTTAAAGAAAGAATTCCATAAAGAGAAAGACACTCTGAAAAACAATCAGACAGGGACCAGCAGTTAGTGTAATGGCTATGCTGCTGGACTCCCATGTAGTCGACCATGGTTTGAGTCCCGGACCCGGTGGCTTAAAATTCATGCCACAAGCGTGTGCGTGCATACCCAAGATCCTGAGAGGAGAATGGAGGAGAAGGGATTGCGGTGTGGACATCCCCCCTGGGGGGTGATTTCTCGCTTTCTGTCTCTCTGTCTCTCTCTGTCTGCCTGGTGAGTGCACATGCTCTATGGCAGAAATCTCTCAAAAAAAAAAAAAAAGAAAGAAAGAAAGAAAAGGAGAACAATCAGATAGAACTTCTGGAAATAAAGAATATGATTTAAAAAATGAAAAATCTCCCTTGAAAATATCAACAGTAGACTAAACCACACAGAAGAAAGAATCTCAGATCTTGAAGACAAAACCTCTGATTTAGTGCAAGCAACTGAAAAGAATGGAAGAATAGAGGGGGAGCTGGCACTAAGCAGCCAAAAGTATCTGCCACCTACAGCCAGGACCCACAGGGACAGGACCACGAGCTCCTGCCAGCTTCTGTGAGAGCCCATGGGTGGTCTTGGTCTCAGAGGATGGCTGCGAGGATCGAACAGGCACAGGGACCCTTATGTTGCGCACACTGCAGGCACCAGGATCATCTTGAAGACAAAAGTTAAGGCATGTGAAGTGTCTAGCAGGGAGCTGGGTGCACAATAAGGAAAAATGTTAATTGGTATTCCATGTTGTTGGGTTCTGTATCCACAGATTCCACCAACCTCAGAGTCAACCAACAGCAGATGCATCCAGGCCATGCCAGTTGTTATGAACTGGAGGAAGAGGTGGACCTTAAACAAGAGATGCCAAGGAAGCTTATATACTTTCCTTTTTATTTATGCCTGACTCTAAAATTACTTACAAGGCATCTAAAGGTTTGAGCATCATTGGAAAAGATGTCAGCCTCAACTATTACACACAAGCAAGCAGTTTACAAAAATCTCTCTGAGCACCACTATATGAAAGTCTGCCTAGAATTTCAAGATCATGGAATTGGACTGAATCCTGCACAATTCAAAGTTGCTTCTTTCATCTCTGAAGTACCTATTTGGGGAGGTGAGTGCTGCCTTATCCCTAGACATCCTAACATATGAGGAGATCTTGTCAACCATTTTGAGAATACAAAGCAGTGGTCTTGTTAAACTGGAGTTCTTTAACCCATTAGAATCCAAAAAAGGCAAAAAAAAAAAAGGAGAAAGAAAAAAAAGAAAAGAAGAAGTGCCTTCAGAGTGAATCAGCTTTCTCCATTTCTCTTTATATTATCTGGTATTAACAGGGAACTAGTGTTACAATAGATTGAGTACTCTTCAATTTCAAAAGCGTTTCTTCACTCTCAAAAGTATTTCTGATGCTTGAATAATGTTTGAAGACTGAAGTAAACTAAAAACTTGATGAAATTTGATGGTGCCAAGACTCTCCCAATGATTTCCAGCTATTGCCTTTACTGGGGTTTTATTAAATACTGGTGAGGATGTGGTGAAAAGGGAACTCTCTTAAACTGTTGGTGGGAATGTAAATCAGTATAGCCACTGTGGAGAACAATATGGAGGTTCCAAAAAGACACAATAAAGAACTACTTTATGATTCAGCAATTCCACTCCTGGGTATCTAACCAAAGGATAGGAATACACTCAGTTAGAAAAAACACTTGCACATGGGAACCAGCAGTTAGCATAATGGCTATGTCACTAGACTCCCATGTAGTTGACCGCGGTTCACGTCCCGGACCTGGTGGCTTAAAACTCACGCTGGGCACGTGTGCATGCGTGCCCAAGATCCCGAGAGGAGAGTGGAGGAGAAGGAATTGTGGCATGGCCATCCCCCCTGGCGGGGTGACTTCTCACTATCTGTCTCTCTGTCTCTCTCTGTCTGTCTGGTGAGCGCACGCACCCTATAACAAAAACCTCTCCAAAAAAAGAAAAAAAGAAAGAAAAACACTTGCACATCCACATTTATTGTGACATTATTCACAATTGCTAAGCCATGGAACCAACACAAATGTCCATGAACAGATCAATAGATTGAAGAAGTGTGGCATATATACCCTATGAATACTACTCAGCTATAAAAACAATGAAACCCTGGCATTTGATCGAAAGAGGATGAATATAGAGATTACTGCTAAGCAAAGCAATCCAGACATTGTGCTCCCATTCAATATATACTGAATGCCTGCAATCTATGGCAGAAATTGAACAATTAGAAAGAATAAAATCATGGAGAGCCACTGAGGATACTAGAGACAGTGTGGGAGGACTGTGGGAAAGAGGGGAAGAAGGAGGAATCAAGAGCAAAAAGAAAGAAGCAAAACAGGGACCAACAGATGGCATAATGATAATGTTCCTGGACTCCCACATGGCCAACTGTGGTTTGAGTCCCAGACCTGGAGGCTTGAAACTCATGCTGGACATGTGTGCATGTGTGCCCAAAATCCCAAGAAGAGATCAGAGAAGAGATTGTAGAGTGACCATTCCCCACAAGGGGTGATTTCTTGCTTTCTGTCTCTGTCTCTCCAGCAAGCGCTTGTGCCCTATAGCAAAAATCTCTCTTAAAAAGGAAGAAAAGAAACAAAACATCAAAACATTTAAGTGATACAGAAATGGGAAATTATCTGTTGATGATAATGTGTGTGGTAATATCTTTTACTGGACTAATAATATACAGTGTATTCATGCTGGGAAAATTCATTTTGTATGCTGTAATGATATATAATGATTGAGTGTAAAAAATAATTTAAAAATGGAAGAACAACCATTAAAAATGAGGGTAAATATGAGAAATGCTACACAGGATTAAACAACTGAATAGTTGTGTAATAGGTATTCCAGAAGGTGAAGAGACAGGTAAAGGTATAAAAAAATCTCTTTCATGATACATTAGCTGAAAACTTTCTAAATTTAGAGAGGCATATGGATATCCAAACCCAAGAAATACAAAGGAAACCAAATAGAATTAACAAAAGAAGCCCCTCTCCAAGGCATATCATAGTCAAATTGGTAAAAATCAAAGATAATATTCTAAAAATGGCAAGAGAAAAATGCAAAGTTACTTATGATGTTTCCCTATTAGACTAACATTAGATCTCTCGACTGAATCAATGCAGGCAAGGAAAGAATGGGAAGACATACTGGGTTGTTGGAAAAATCATGACATATTTTTGCAACAGATGGGGTTAGTTCATTTTTGGAAGTACTAGAATCATTCACATCTATGTTATTGCACTTACAAAATATAAAAAGAAGAAGAAGAATGACAGAATCTAGTACAGAGAGATCATACAATTGACTGGAAGACAAGCAAATTTGGGGGCCAGACATTGGTGCAGTGATAACGCAGCTCTCTGTGAGGCTGAACCCCAGTAGGAAAGTCTCGGGTTTATGTCTTGAAACTTCTCTGTGCACAATGAGGATTCACCCATGTGCCCATGATCCAGACTGGCTGACTACTTCTTTCTTTGTCTCGCTAACCAAAGAAATAAATGAACTTTGTAAAAATAAACGAATTTTCCACTCTATAACCTTTTTGCCTCTCATTAAGAATCATGATTTGTAAACTTAAAAGTACATTCAACAGTTGACAATAAGAGCCAGCAGTAATAATAATGCACTGCTCAAGAAAAGCCAAACCTCATATAGTGATGGCAGTTTCTATCCCCAACATAGTCAGCCTGAAACTTGTTGGGTACATGCATCAGGGCCCAGAATCCAACACACTGGAGCACTGGAGGAGGAAGATTAAGGCAGGACTGGACCTTGTGGTCAGTGCTTATCTCTCTCTCCCTCTCTTCTCTTTTTCTCTCTTTCATGTGTATCACTAATAATCAATAATTTTAAAAAAAGTCAATAATAATAAAAATGAAATGCTAGTAAGGAATTGTTGATGCCTGGCCCCAGTGATTCAGAAATTCCCAGGAGAAGTATTTTAAGCATAGGCCCTGTGATATTGGTCCCACTCCTGACTGTAGACCTACTCCAGAGGTTACTGCTGCAGAGAGTTCCAGACAGGCTGATAGGGTCTTGCCCCTCTCTGGATTGCTTATTTATGCATGCAACAGGCAAGTGCAGGAGAGTATCCACTAAGAAAAAAACTTCAATCAGAGACAGAGGCTGATGGATAAATACCCACCCAGGATCATCAAGCCCTGACGGGAGATGTATAAAATATCTCCTACAAAGTATCCTATGAGTTCCCAGTTGCCTTCAGTGGTACCTAATCATTTTGGGTTATAACTTTTATTGACTTTCCTTCCTTCTCTCAGTTTCCTATTCCCTTGCCATGCTTTCTAGGAATGCCTCCCAGATGAACTATTTGCACTGAAATCCTTGCCCCAAATACTTATTTATGGGAAACACAATGCAGAGTCTTATCATTCCCTCCAGCTCATGGGTCAGCTTTTCCTATCACATCTTTTAATAGTCATCCAACATATAGTTGAATTAAAGCTTTTGAAAGTACCAACAGTAAGGAAAGCCAAACCATGGCAAAAATCTAAAACCTTAATATCAAGGATGTAAACAACAAACTTCTGAAAAGGAACTTGCATGGATGCCAATAGTCAGAACTACTTCTAGCAAATACTTTATATTGTTGCTTTACTAACAAAAATAGTTGAAATTAGATGACTTATAAAAAAAATAGAGTACTATTAAGCTTACAGTTTGAAAGTCCAAGGTGCAGAGACCAACTTCTAGTGAGGCTATACCATGGCAGAGGATCAGAATCTTGAATAGAGCTGGTGTCCTTAAATTTATTTAATTCTGGTCTATAACAACCCTGTGGCTCTGTCTTCCTCATTTCTTCACCTTTTAAACACATCAAAACTCAATCATGTAAGGCCCACCCTAGAGACTTTAATGTGCCCAAGGTATCACTCTGGGACATCACAAAGAAATTTAGCTTTCATGTTACTCCATTAAAATATGACCAAGTCCCAACGTATGAATCTGTACAGGGTATCCAATCACTACCCACTAAGACTAAATTCCAAATCATGAAATTTTGGAGAACATATCCATTATCCAAACCATAACATACACTATTGAGTTTTATGTAGGAGAGGCTATTCTACCTCAGAGATTAAGCTAATCATTCATATATCATGGTAGTAAGTTCTCAGAATCATTCTGTTATGAATAAATAAAATTAAGTTCATTTTATAATTGAGAAAATAATTAGTGGTAAAATAACTTGCCTAAAACTTTGGATTTCTCTTGTAGCTATATTTGGGTTGATATTTTTGGGATATATATGACAGAGACGAAGTCTTCTGTCCCCAAATCCATATGCTCCAAGATATTTCCTGACTTCCTCTGTAGTTATGTTGGAGCTATTTAATGGAGCTTTGGCCAATGATGTATACGTGGAAATAATGTAAGCCTTTTCCAGACCGTCCTTAAAGTTTTCCAGCCCTTTCGTCTCCCGACATCAGCAAACTTACAGGCCAGGTTTTCAAAATGACACAATTATAAGGTGGGGAGGGCTATCTGTCACACATTAGACATTGAACTGAAGTAATTTTTATTTTTAATGCCACTAAAAGTTGAGAGGTTGACTATTCTAAAAAGTAGGAACATTTAGTTTTTATTTTCGATTTTTAAAATTATAATCCTGGAACTCAAGGTACTAGTATGTAACACTAGATTAGGGAGTGGCCAGAGGTGATGAGAAAACTAATACTGGGGACTAGAAAAATCTTGATTCATGTTATATGGAGGCAAAACATTTCAAAAACTTGCCATCTGCAATCATTTGCAAGATGGACTATGTGATTATTGAGCTGGTACCTCTTGGGAAAAAGGCTGTGATACAGTATGTTAGTATTGTGTGTTGGCTCCTGCTGGTTTTATTTGCCAAGATCTTATATGGAAGAGATAAATTCAAAAGATAACTGACCAATTTACAAAAAGAAATGTAGTATGAAAGTTTGAAGCAGGGACCAGCAGTTGCTGTAATGGCTATGTCGCTGGACTCCCATGTAGTCGACCACGGTTGGAGTCCTGGGCCCAGAGGCTTAAACTCACACCGGGTGCATGTGTGTCTGTGCCCCAGATCCCAAGAGGAGAATGGAGGGGAAGGGATTGCGGCATGGCCATCCCTTCTGGGGGGTGGGGGGAGGGAAGGGGTTGGTGATTTCTCATTTTCTGTCTCTCTGTTTCTCTCTGTCTTTCTGGCGAGCACACGCACCCTATAGCAATAACCTGTCCAAAATAAATAAATAAATAAAAAGTTTGAAGCATTGTAGGATTGGAAAACCCTGCTGTTTCTACATTCTAGAAGGTAAGAGGTGGAATTTAAACAAGTTTTTAGCAGCAGATACCCAGTGAAATGTGGGTAAAATAACTGAGCACAGATCAGATTAAGAAAAGGACCTTCCTCTACAAACTTAAATTATCAATGGAGCCAATATTAAGTTGAAAGAAACATTGATGAGGTCAGTAGTTGGTATAGTGGTTAAAGTACTGGACCCTACATGGTCGACCGCAGTTCAAGTCCTGGATCTGGTGACTTAAAACTCATGCCAGATGCATGTGTGCCCAAAATCCCAAGAGGAGAATGCAGAAGCGATTGCGGTGTGGCCACCCCACTAGGGGGGTGATTTCTCACTTTCTCTCTCTCTGTGTCTGTGGCACACACATGTGCCCTATAGAAGAAATCTCTCTCTAAAATTAAAAAAAAAAGATAATAGAAATTGATTTGAGAA
The DNA here is from genome assembly GCF_000334495.1 of Tupaia belangeri chinensis. Classification (NCBI taxonomy): domain Eukaryota; kingdom Metazoa; phylum Chordata; class Mammalia; order Scandentia; family Tupaiidae; genus Tupaia; species Tupaia belangeri. The sequence goes on from NW_006159536.1 coordinate 4,452,399, forward strand.
CTGCATGTATGAGATAGCTTTACATGGGTTTATTAGCATGTGAAACTGATTAGATCCATATATTAAAGGTCTAATATATTTTTTATTTTAGTTTTTGCTATAGGGTTTGTGTGTGTGTGTGTGTGAGAGAGAGAGAGAGAGAGAGAGAAACAGAGAGAGAAAGAGAGAAATTGAGAAATCATTTTCCGGGGAGGAAGGCTGTGCAGCAATTCCTTCTCCTCCATTCTCTCAGGATTTTGGACACACACACAACATATTTTTTAAGCCATCGTGTCTGGAACTCGAAACATGCAGTCAAACTATGTGAGACCCGGCTGCTTTAGCCACCACACTACCTTAACCATCATGCCACCAGCTGACCCAAAAGTATAATGAATTTCTGAGAAACTATTCCTCCCCAAAATCTATGTGGAGTACAAAAAGCCTTTACTGGTTTGAAATACGCAGTGATATTTGGTCCATAATCTTCCATGAGCAGAACTGAAGGCTGCACAGCCTAAAGAAGGAGATGATTCTTCACATCCATTTCAAATATGGTCAACGAAGATGATAAAATAAGAGAAGAGCCTCTCAAGAGGACATAATCAGGGCTAGTCAAGGAACTTCCTTCCCCCAGGGTAGTGGTCTTTGAAATATGTCCAGTGGGATTTTGGAACTCCACATCTGTGAACGCTTGTGTCTCCTTTCACTGAATGGAGCATTAATTGTGATGGTACTGTATTCATTCCACCACTGAAGATTGGATGGGAAAGACAAACTTTCTTTCCGAAGTTCTTAGGTCTCTGGACCCAGAGAAGTCACATCCAGGGGACCAGCAGTTAGCGTAATGGCTATGTCTCTGGACTCTCATGTAGTCGACCATGGTTCACATCTCAGACCTGGTGGCTTAAAACTCACGCCGGGCACGTGTGCACGCGTGCCCAAGATCCCGAGAAGAGAATGGAGGAGAAGGAATTGTGGCGTGGCCATCCCCCCGGGGGGTGATTTCTCGCTTTCTGTCTCTCTGTCTCTCTCTGTCTGTCTGGCAAGCGCACGTGCCCTATAGCAAAAAGAAAAAAAGAAGAAGAAAAAAAGAAACCTCTACAAAAAAAAAGAAGTCACATCCAGATTTCACAGATTGATGGATGGTTTCAAGGCATTGCTGCTGGAGCTACACAAACTGGTGACACTAAGCAAGTTTGGGATAAGGCAGGCAGTTATTATTTTTTATTTCATTACACAATTATGTGTAAGATTAAATAAGATTTTAGAATTGTGTGAGATGAAATTAAATCCAAAGGTCTAAGGATTTCTAGACAATTTTTTGAGGAAAGCTATTTTGAAAAAGGTTGTACTCTCCGTTATTGAAAGCATTGTTTCAGCCACTCTATTAGATAGTCTTTTCCTCCTCAACATGGGGTCTGTCTTCTCGCTTATAGCCTTCTCTTGTCTAGTGCACAAATTCTTAAGTTTATCCAAGAAAAGTTTGGGGTTTTTTTCTTTTCTTTTCTTTTTCTTTTTTTTTTTTTTTTTTGGAGAGGTTTTTGCTATAGGGCGCATGCGCTCACCAGACAGACAGAGAGACAGAGAGTCAGAAAGCGAGAAATCACCCCCCAGGGGGGATGGTCATGCCACAATCCCTTCTCCTCCATTCTCCTCTCGGGATCTTGGGCACGCACGCACACGCACCTTGTGAGTTTTAAGCCACCGGGTCCGGGACGTGAACTGTGGTCGACTACGTGGGAGTCCAGCGACATAGCCATTACGCTAACTGCTGGTCCCCCAAGAAAAGTTTTTAGCAGTGCTCTTTCATCTACTGGGTCAGGAAAAAGAATTACACCTTAAGAGGAATTATAGCTTCATGAAAAAAAGTAGGTTCTTTAAAATGTAAACATCTTCAAAATTTTTGACAATGCTGTAGATAGACTCCTACCTAGAATTCTAGATATTTCACTCTCTAATGATGCAAAATGAAACTATACCATGGCCAACACCAAACATCTGAGCATAACAGTCTGGTTTCAAATATCATTCTCATTTCTTTACCAATACTTTTTGACATTTCTTGACTGAAAACTAGAAGGAAGACTAAGCATCAAAGGATGCTATGATTTTTATACTACAAATAAGTGTAAGAATAGAGCAATCATTACATATTTATTATTGTAATCCAGGTTATCTAGATATCTGGAATTTGGCATTGTCCAGTTTAAAACAAAACTTAAATGACCATACAGCTTTACCTACATAAGCCAGTTTTCTGATATAAGCCTTGAGATGTTCAACATGAACTCAAACTATAATCATATAGCTAACATTATAGAAAAAGCTGTTAGACTAATTAATATTTTTCTTATTATGAAAGTGAAGTGCAAATTAGAAATTATTTGCACTGAACTTTGCCCTGATATATATTTTTTTTTGGAGAGGTCTTTGCTATAGGGTGCATGCGTTCGCCAGAAAGACAGAGAGAGACAGAGAGACAGAGAGAAATCCCTCCCACCCCCACCCCAGGGAGGATGGCCATGCTTCAATCCCTTCTCCTCCATTCTCCTCTCGGGATCTTGAGCACATACACATGCGCCTGACGTGAGTTTAAGCCACTGGGTCCAGGACTCGAACCGCAGTTGGCTACATGGGAGTTCAGCGACATAGCCATTATGCCAACTGCTGGTCCCTAATATCTGCTTTCTAACCACTAGGAAGAGAGAAAAAAAAATGGCGAGAAGTTCCTGTTTCCTCCAAACTCAGCATTGTTGCGTATTCCTTCCCACTTGCTAGTAGTACCATTATCTCCATATATACCCTCATCTCCCAGGAATCCACCTCACTGGCTTCCTTCTAGTGGAGATCTGCCATTTTTAAACCATTACTCCATAGCCAAGGTAACATCTAAAAGTGAGAGGTAGGAAGGAATTACAGAAGGAAGAGAATTTCCATGAAGAGAGCACATTTGGCCTCAAAGATATTCTTTATAGGCATGTGTGCTCCAAAACACAAGAACATTGATATCACTCCTTTGGTACAAAGCAGGAGCTTTTTTGAGGGAAGAGAGCTCTCTCACAAATACATAACTCCCACTGTACCAGTGTTACTTTGGGGTTAAAACAGCTGGAAATAAACCAGCCTTGTGTGAATAACAGAAGTAACACTGCAAAACTCTGTACCGTTGGAGAAGAAAGACTAAAGCTCAAAGGCTGACTGATGAGTTATTCAGATAGAATAACTGGAAAGTTTTTGAAATCAACACCAAAGCACCAGTGCTGGGGCAGAGTCTGCAAGGAAGGGAGTTGATTTGGAGGTAAGAATCACATAGTGATTTTTTTTTGAGAGAGATATTTTTGCTATAGGGTGTGTGCAGACAGAGACAGAGAGATAGAAAGAGAGAAATCACCCTCAGGGGGGATGACCACACTGCAATCCCCTTTCCTCCATTATCCTCTCGGGATCTTGGGCACGCACACACACATGCACGCCCGGCGTGAGTTTTAAGCCACCGGGTCTGGGACTCGAACCACGGTCAACTACATGGGAATCCAGCAACATAGCCATTATGCTAACTGCTCATCCCCCACATATGATCTTGATTATGGTGTGACACCACCACTCAAACAAATACCTTAACCAATAGGTCGATAAGAGATAAACAATGGAACCACCCTCTACAATACTTACCTTTTAATAGGTGCATCTATTTAATTGTGATTTTTGCTTGATGTGGTTCATTTTAGAAGGTGAATTTAGTTTTTCTGAAGTAATTTTAAAATTTCCCAGGGCCAGCAGGTGGTATAGTGGTTAAGGTGCTGGACTCCTACATGATCAGCTGTGGTTTGAATCTCACACTCAGTAGCTTAAAACTCACACCAGGCACATATGCATGTGTGCCCAAGATCCTTAGAAGAGAATGGAGGACAAGAGACTGTGGCATGACCATCCCCTCTGGGGGGGGTGATTTCTTGTTTTTTATTTCTCTCTATTTTTCTCTCTCTCTTCCTCTTTGGTGAGAGCACACTTTCTATAGCAAAAATTTCTCAAAAATAAATAAATAAATAAAATGTCCCTTTCTTCCTTCTACTCTTTCTCTCTCTCTTTGTTCCTCTCCTTTTCTCAAAACATACCTATTAGCTGCCTAGCTGGCATTCAGATGCTGTGTATACAGTGGTGAACAAAATACAGAAATTATTCCTGTTCTATAAACTTTTTGAACTGTTGGGCCAATGTAAAACTTCTTCCAGTTCTATTAAGAAGTGTTTGGTGAACAGAGGAAAATAATTGACATTTTCATTCACTATTATGGTTCCCAGGACTAGTAAGAACTCATATGGAAATATCCCTGTTGGGCAACATCGTCCTTAATAGCTCTCCTGTATGTGACATCTACTTAACCTCCTGGGGAAGCAGCAGGCAACATAGTTAAAAATGCAAGAACTTTCCACACTAAGATAGGGGTTGATGGTAGAGCAAATACTTTAGAATTTCCACAGAAGATAACTTTACACAATCTTGGTTTGTTTCTTTTCACATTTATTAAACATATATAAAACATAGTATTCCTAGACAGCATCTACTGCACATTAGCCATTGAGAACTCACTACTACTTCTTGCTGGATGTTCAAAAGAGAATGTAATGAATGAGATATGGTTCTTGCTTTCATATGGTTCACAGTTTAGCTTGAAAGAAAACACAAACACATAAGCTATGTATTACGATAGTGTGTTAAATGAAAATATTTTAGCCTAAAACAGTCGCTGTACTCCCATGCTTGGTTTCTTATGGATAAGCCTAAATTGCCGAGGTTCGGCTATTTTCCTGAGGTGGTTGTGAGGTTACAACCAATCACAGCAGTTAGGCTTCAGTCAATCACAGGCATCCCGCCTTTTACACTGTGCCAATGCCAACAAACTGGAATGTAACCAACCCAAATTGTTTGGTTGGAATGTAACCAACCCAAATTGTTTCCTTACTTCATTCCTTCACTTTTCTTATTGTACATCCCATTTCCGTTCCTGTACATGTCACTTTCCGTTTCAGGAACTTAAATATCATGTGGCCACAAGGTTAGCTGAAGTTGCTTGAAAGTTGATCTGCAAATTGTCCCATTCAAATCATGTTAAGATTTGCTCAATTAATACTCTACTCCATTCAATTGTTTTGCTTTGTTTTTAACAAGTACAATAGAGGACAATAATGAAAGTATTATAAGATGCTGGAAGACTGTAGAAGAATGAAAGATTAACTTTATCTTGAGTAGAGACTGGCCAAGGAAGGTCTCCTACGGTAAAATACTGTAAAAGAGAGTTTGAAAAATTGAACAGGATTGTTCTAGACCAAAGAGGTTGGGGATTAAGATGAAGTGGGGAGGAATCAAGCATGAAAAGCATCCTAAGTGGAGTGAACAATATTTACAAAAGTATGGAAAAATATAGTGGGGGAGAGATCATAGATCATGAAGCTGGTGAGCTAGAAGATGAGGGTAGGGCCAGGGTTAGGACTCTTATCTTTTTATGTCTGTTTAGCGTTTGGGGTTTTATTTTCTACTCTAGCCAAAAAGAGGGCTACTGCTAAGTGAGTGGAACACAGAACACTAACAAAGTTCTATTTGTTTTCCCATTTTCCCTAGAACTGTGTCAGATAAAAACCTTTGCATAAGGCCATGTAGGCCATACTTAAAATTGTCTCTTTTCCACACATATAATCAATGTGTCATGCTCCAGAAGCTTCAACTCTCCCTTACTTCAGAGAGAGTCCTGCTCACCCTTGATGTTCTCTGAAAAGCTGCAGTTGGCAGGTGATTCAGGACCTGGCTCTTTGTCTTATTCCCATTTATCTCAGAGAACCAAGATCCTCACGTGTGGAGCGCACTGCATACGGAAGCCATCTTGAGCTATCCACCATCTTGAGCTATCCACCATCTTGGAAACCATTAGGTTTCACTTCCTCACTGAGCAAACCGTTTCTCAGAAATGATGTGACCAACTATTCTCCCCATGGGGCGGTTGGGTTTCTAGGCAATGGGAGAGATCCACCCATACCAATGATTGGTTCATGCTGTTCTATCTCATTTGCATTTCAGGCAACCAATCAATACCCACCAGCCTGTATATAACTTGACATTCTTCCTCAATAAACAGAAGACTTGATCAGCACTTCATATTGTCTCCACTCTGTGTGTCTGTGTGTGTTTGTCCCTTCTCTCACTCCCTCCCCCAGGAAACCTATTCAACAGTCCCGTGGGTCGGGACACTCATGAAAAGAACTGTGGGTCTTGAGAGAAGTCAGGTAATTCAATTTCTTCTTGGAGGCTAATATGTATGCATAATCCATTAGGTATAATCTGGTAGGTAAAAAAGTAGCAAAATCATCTAGTAGCAAAATAAGCATATTATTTTGGGCCAGTAGGTGGCATAGTAGCTAAGGTACTGGACTCCCACATGGCCAATCATGATTCAAGTCCCAGACTTGGTGACTCGAAAATCATGCTGAGCACATGTGCCTGTGTGCCCAAAGTCCTAAAAGGAGAATGGAGAAGGGATTACAGTGTGGCAATCCCCCCGAGGGGTGATTTCTCACTTTCCTTCCCCCGCCTCATTCTCTCTCTCTCCAGAGAGAGAATGCCCAATAGCGAACACACACATACACACACACACATATTTATATGTGTTTATAAGTATATATATATTTATAATTATAACTATATATATATATGTGCATATATATATACAATTTAAGAATTCAATGGTAACTCAAGAAATCTAAATGCAGTGATACTGATATAATCAGACTTCAAGGACTCTAGCTGGGAACTCGATCCTTCAGACACATGGACACTGCCCTCTCTCTCTTTATCTTATTTTTATCCCTTTCTTATGTACCCTGTATTATTTTATGGTTTCTATAGATAGGATTTCTTAGCTCCCCAGATCATACAAAATTATGCAGAAGACTTTAGTTTCTGCCTCTCTGTATTATAGTTGCTGCCATATCAAAACATTGCCTTAGTGCCAAATCCTAATTCCCAAGATAGAATTTGAATGGCTTGTCTTGGGTCAGGCGTTATTGCTGGTCTAATTAGCTATCTTCAAGGGTCGGTGTCACATTCCCAATATGACTGACAGGGTGTCATACCTGTGAATTCAAGGATCACATATGAGGTAGAGAAGGATTGTCCCCAAGTAAGGGAATTAGTTGAGAGCAGGGCAGATATACTGACATATATATATATATATATATATATATTCCACCATACACTCATGAACATGATCCAAGTATTTCCAGTATTTAACAACTAGTTAAATAAAATTGTAATTACTTAAGCTTCTACAGAAAAAAAAATGCTTTAAATTAAATTTCTTCCATTTTGACCTTTTTATTTCCCTCATCTAAGAACTGAATTCTGTAGCCTCTAAGATTTCTTATAATGTTATGATTCTTTGATTAAAGGCATGGGGGATTGTCAGGCACAATGAGTGTGAGTTTCTACATATCTTCAAGTTTCTTTCAGGAAATTAAACTCAGTAGACATTTTGTATTGCAGCTACACTTGTGAAAGATCTTACTTGAACACTTCGGCTGTTCATTCACTAGTTACTCTGGATCAAGATAACATTTGACTACTCACAAAAATCAAATCCATCCTCAAATAACAAAAAATGTTCTTCATTGATAATATTTAGTCAAAAATGCTACAGGTTTTAGTAGCGATTTCCACTATAGTATTACAACAAAACAAAATAAAATAAAGCAAAAACAATGTTGAAAACTAAAAGCTAAACTGATAAAAACAATTTCCTAAACTGTCTACTTTTAAGGCATTAAAATGTAAAAGTCTTTGCTATGTGTACACTTTCTGGCATGTTTATTTTTTAAAAAGCCAGTATAATTACCTTATTATTATATTTCTATATATATATGCATTAACTAACTAAATCAAGAACTGTTACAGATTTCAAACATTTGACACCACTCTTAAACACACTTATTCTTTAGTTACCCTCTTTCTATCCCTGGCTAAAAGAAGACAAGGGGTTAAGAAAATGTACACAAAGATCTCAAAGTATATGCAAATTCCCATGAAAATGGAAAAGAAAGGGAATAGACAATGCACATTAATGTCATTTCAGCCTCATTCATAATTTAGGACTCTCTGCAGACTGATTTGGTGTAGATCAGGGGTCTTTCACAGGACTACATTCATATATCCTTACATTCTAAATCTACTTATTAATTTTTACCACAAACTATTCTGGAGGCTATTTCTAGTTGGAGGTCTTCACACAGATGATAATGGTGGACATGTCAACTAAAATTCTTCTGATTTCCTTTAGTACAAGTCATTTCTTCCCATTACATATTTAGAAGCCCTCAAGCACGCAGGGTAAAACAGTTTTTTTAAATGGACAAAACAAAAATCTCCATTCTATATTTATTTCCATTAGGAAGAAAAAATATGCAAATCTCATATCAGAGTGCAGCTGAGGGATACATAGGCAGTTGATGAAAAGACATTCATTTAAAATACAATTCCTCTGCAGTTCTTCCCCTCCCTACCTCTCCCCAACAGTCTGGACTAGATGGGGGAGAGGTTACTGAGCTATGAATGTATTTCCCATATTGGATAGAAAGCAGAAGTGGAGCTAATGTAGTGTGTATTCAAATGAGACTCTTTAAAGCAGAGTTGAACTGAACTCAGATGCAAATCACAGTGGCAGGAGCACTTCCAGCTGCCCTTTGTCCTTTCTGTCTGTGTCCTTAAGCATGCAGTCAAGGACTCCCAGCTGAGATGTTTAGCCTTCTGAGAAAGTAAACAATCTTGTCCCCCCTCCCTTAATATAGACACATTCATGATGTGCTCTGCCTTCTGAAAATGTGACTGCGAGATTGTTTTCTTCCGTAATTATGTTTTGCGGTTGGGGAGGTGATTCCTGAAGGACTGACCAGAAGTTAAAAAAAAAAAAAAGAAAGAAAGAAAGAAAGGTGATAAAAAGATAGAAGGGTATGACGTTCATTAGAGAGAAAGGAAAGGGGGGGAGAATACAAATATAGAGTTGCATGATAACTATTGTGGACAGAAGTCTGACTACTTTTCCTATTTTTCCAAAATCTTTTCAAAAGGGGACTGGGGAAGTCATGCTCACAAACATTAACAGACCATTTATTTTCTATTGACAGGATTCTTCCTACCTCCTGTCCCTGGCATAGTATCTTTGAGATGTATATTTCAACCGATTACAGTGTATTCTTTTGCTTATTTCTTCCCAAGACAGGGTACTTCCCTTTTCCTTAAGATGTAGATTAAGCCTTTCTTTAACTAAGACAGGGACCTTCCCTTCCAATCGCTGACCTAAGAATTTGTGGAACCCACCTATAACCTACAAGCCCCCCCCCACCCCTTCTACATGCCCTCCCTTTTTGGGCCAGACCAATGGGAAATCTTTTAATTAAATGTTGTCTGTCAATCTCAAAAGCAAATAAAAGGAACCTCTGTACATGACCACCCCGAGAAAAGGCATGTATGCCTCTTTTCCGGGCCTAGGTCACTCACAGTTGGCTTGGAAATAAACCGCATTAATTATTCATTATTAATTTTACAGTTGGTTATATTTTTTCCGTCGACACTATACATAACTTGTTTTCAGCACCTTAAAACCAAGTGCAAGATTGAAGGGCAAGGCCAGTACCACAGTGAAAAAGCCTCTTTCCCATCTGGAATTGTCTGATTAAAAATAATCAAACCAGATCAATAAAATTTACCTTGACCCCTCTCTCCTTGCAAGGCAATGTATTTTTATTTAAATAAAATACACTTGGGCTTAAACCATTCTTAAGGGGAAAATGCTGTGTGTCTCCTGTGTTCCCTTTCTGCTAATGCCTCTATTCCTTAAAGAATCCTTGCCTATCCAGGATTTCCCATCATACATGATATTCCCACTTGACAGGGAAGAAGCAAGCCAAGCCCATGCACACTCACCCAAAGTCACCCACAATCAAGGCAAAGCCAAATGAAATGTTCTGATTCCAAATGCTCCCTTGTCCCTTGTTTTTCTGCCCCCTCTTGCTATCATCTTCTGTCCTCTTCCTCGGAAAAGTTAAAGATTCAATGGGAAAATGATTCATGGCACTGAGATAAAACTATCCAGATCATTTGGCTGGAAACAGAGCTCTACAACAGTCTTTTAAGGGGGAGAGTGTTCACTGAGGAGGGGGAGGGCTGTCTCTGTACTATATTAGTGGTTAAACTAATGCAAGAATAAAATAGCATGTGATCCTCTTTAAATATTACAAAATAAAATTCAGCAGGCTAATTTAAATATATGAGCTAATTATCTGTTGCCAGTGAATTAAAAATATGGAAAGTTTCACAAAGCATATTGATTTTTTAAAAAAAATAATTTCATTTCTGCTGCTAACTAAATGTCAGCTCTGCTTGCAAGATCCCATCATATTCTTTTTCATTCTCATGATTCTATTTATTATTCATAAGAAAGAAAAGATTCCCATTTCATAACTCTGTAATGAGAAACATCTTGCTCTGGGTGGACATGAAAAACAAAATTTTGGAAGAATGGGTTCCTTATGGCTTTAACTGATGTGCTTAACTCGTTACCACAGTGAATGTCATGGTGCGTAAATTAATTTGGACTGATTGTGCTTATATATGGAGTCAGTATTCACTGAATCTGCAAGAGACACAGTTTGGTGGAATTTGTACCACAGTCAAGATGGTCCTAGTTTTTTATTCAGGTGATGAATTTTGGTCCTGGTATCAGACCTGCCCCAGAAAACAAGGCTTATTATTGTAGCCTGCAGCCTTCAAGGGCACACATGAATTTCAGCCTAGTTTCCTCACTTTTCCCACTTCTGGTAACTGCCTACATCAGTTCTCATGGTGGGTAGAACTTTATTTCACTGAAAAAGATATCTCTTCCTATAACTTGCAATGAGTTGAGGGGGTTAAGGCCACATTTTTTCACTCCTGTAAAGGAAATTACCTGCCTTCGCCTATGCCTTGTAGCATCTATGTCGTGTCAATTATTTTAACTACTAGAAAACCAGAATAGCAAAATGTTCAACAATACACTACGTCAGAGAATCATCCAGTAATCAAAACAATATGTATGTCTAGGTGAGTAAAGAAGGAGGGAAGGCAGTAGGTTTTAGAAGACCAATGTCTGATCACCAAAAGAAGGCAGCAGGTATCACCTTCAGAACACCAGTTGGGGTGAATTTACAGTGTCCACCGTGGGCCGGAGTCATCACCACCTGCCCAATCAAAGATCAGTGGTGCCTGTCAGACAGTAGCTTGCTTTTGCTCTGGAACCCAAAAGTGAGAAGTGATGAGAGAGAGGGGTGAATGATAGCATGCAGCACTCAGGGGTGAGTCGGTCTCTGCTTGCACCCAGATGAGGCTTCCCGTTGAGTCAGAAGATGGAGCAAATTCCCTTGAGGCTTATGATAGGAAAATAGCAGTGGGCTGAAGAACTTGAGCCTGAAGGATTTTGATAAGCTCTGTCTCTGTCAAGATAACATAGTTGTCCCCATTTTTTCAATTCGCTCTTCCCAGAATCTTTCTTGGGTGAATGAAGAACATATGATATTTTGTAGGGCTGCCAGGAGGTCAGAGGTCAAGTACAGACATAATGTTGACAGCAGTTAATTAGCTGACATGCAGTCAGAAAAGTCTTTTTGGGTGAAATCGCCAGCAAGGTAAATCGAAAAAGAGAAAGTAGAGAACAGATGAGGGAGTGGGATGGAGATTTATAAAAGGAAAATAAATAAAATTGCTTTCATTTGTCCTTGTGGGAACATTTTAAAGAGGATTTTCCTTCAACCTGCCCTACCGTATTCCTTTTCTGTCAGTGTTATCAAGTTGATTTTTTTTTCCCCAGTGAATAAACAGCAAACTGTTTCTTCAGGAGTAAATTGTATTTACTGCATACACAATTAACCATAGTGCTTGCACATCTTAAGAGTTGTTTTCATTCACAGTCTGCTTGTGTGGAGGAACTTGGGAATACACAAATGATCAAATTCAGCGAAATTTACTCTGCTATCTCCTCAAGAAATCCAATCTGTTCTTCCCACAGCCTTTCAAGATATCGAAGATGCCATGTCCTTGACCCTCTACAAACAATGAAAGCTAAGGGCCAAATAACTGGTGATCTATCTGACTTCCTAAGACTTTCCCTTTTGTTCTGGGGTCTCAATGTATCTGTCTGAGATCCTCAAGAACAAAGGATGTATGTGCTGATGTTTGATCTTCCCATGGTTTGCCCTAATTGTTTCTATGCTTTGAAGGTTGCCATATGGCTAGGAAATGGGATAAGGTTTAGGAGAGATATGTGTTGCAGTTTTCTACATAATTTTAACTCCTAAACAATGAAATGGGAATTACGGAGATTTTTGGTAGTACCTCTGATGTGTGATTCCTAGCTCATGCAAAAGATGCTGAGCTCAGTAAAACCATTGCTTGGAACAAAATTAAGATAAGAAAAAAAGATTGCTCATGAAGGTGCCACATATTTGTCTGATATTTTGACTGATTAAATGAAAGCAATTAAGGGTGGTATAAGGGCCAAGAGATCTTCACATCTGGAAGAAGAAGAAATCTGAGGTTTAGAAGAAGGAACAACCTAAATCTAAACGATTCCCAAGTAATAAGAAATAAAATATATTGCAAAGACATAATAATTTCATTGTGGTATAGAGTACTAGATTCAGGTTCAAGAAACAGTAACAATAGCAACACCAATGTAACACTTAGGATGACCCAGATGCTATTGAAAAATGCTTGAAATGTCTTTAATTACCTAATCCTCACCACGAACCAGTAAGGGAAATAATACAGTTATTCCCAGATAAGACAGGTGATGCTCAGAGACGTTAGCTAGTGAGTAGTGGAAACTTGAATCCCGACAGGGTGGTTCCAAACCCCATGATCTTGGGTGCTACAGGAACCTACTCAGATACAGGGATGTGTATTTTTGCCTGCAGTAAAGTGATTTTTTTTTCTATCTGCAATTACGTTTAGTGCTTATCACTTCCTGAATTGAGATGGTTCTGACACATTCACTGTTGAATTTTGAATTTTCAGTGACAAGAACATGTTATCAAATAAAACGTTAAAAGATGATTTCTTTAAAAATCCTCAATGGAACTTCCTGTTCTCTGAGTACTAACTCTGGAGTCTCTTGTTATTTAAAGTAGGCTTACAGTGCCAAGTTTGTGCATTTCAGCCTGCTTTGCAAGAGAAAATGCAGTCCGTAATTCACACTCATAGGTCCCAGATTTTCTTTCTCAAAGCAGTTATCACAACTGCAATTAATTATTTGTTTTGTTATTTGTTCAATGTTTACCTCCCTTACTGAGCTCACTACTGTATTTCTGACGCATATCCTGGTTCTTGGCACACCATAAATGCTCAAAAAATATTTGTTGAACAAATGACTGAATAAATACAATCCAGCAATATCATACTAGTTCACCAAAGTCATTTATTCCCTCTAGTAGTTATTACCCCATAGCAAGGGGCGTGACATATGGAATGTTTACCCTATGCTCTTACTTGGCAATTCATCAAGGACTTTTCCTGTTCACTAGCAGATTCACGTGCTTGCTTTGTTTAAGAGGGAGCTCAGTGTGTTACACGGGGGATTTTTTTTCCTAGGGATATGATTATTCCTGGCTTGATCCTGCTGCTGTGATATGCCCACGTTTGGCACAGAGCTCACGTGGCATGGGATTAGGCTGTCCTCATTGTGTGAAGTGACTTGGACACGTTGCTGCGCTTATGGGGGGGGGGTGTTGTGGATCACTTTACAAAGGCAACAGCTGCAGTCATTACTTCAACAGTTATGTCATAATTTGGTGTGTGCGACACCTCTGCACAGCACACGCAACAAAAACATTTATTCTTCTCATCTGTCAATATATTTGTGCCTCTCATCTCTCTCTTTCTTCCTTTTTTCCCCCTTTTTTCCCTCTTTTCACAAGTGGCAGAATGCATCCCAATTCCCAAACAATTGGCTTCTAAGCAGAAATATTCTTAAGGCAGCTGCTTTATTCTAGCACATTTTTAAATGAATATATATATATATATATATA
>NW_006159536.1:4466631-4467687 GCF_000334495.1 Tupaia belangeri chinensis
ATAAAATCCCAATAAAAGACAGGCTTTTTGAAATGCTGAAACAGTTTCAAAGCACATAATGAATTCAATTAAGCTAATATAGGCTACACCTCAATAGTGTGGATAAATACAAACACTCTGACTCTTGAGAAAACCAAGACTTTCATGGGATTATCTAGTCTAAAACACACTGAAATTTTACAACAAGCCAGGGGAGGGCACTTTTCATAATGCACTCAATCCACCTCTGCCTACCAATGATACAGGATCTGAGATGGTGTGAGATAATCCTCCAATTAGGTTCAGGAGGCAACTGAGCTGAAATGGCTTATACTAAGTCACACAGTTAATCAACACTAGATCGGGATTAAGCTCAGGGCTGCTGGATCACAGCCATATTATACTTCTTTCAAGCCCTTAGTCTATGAATGAGCTTGACAATCTTTGGTATGACCAGCATTGAAACATTAATCTTGGTGCCCCCAGTCAGGCATAATATGAGTATATGGCACATACACCACTAGTGTATGATAGAAAGTTTTCCCGATGACTCCATTTCTTCCGTAAGTGTGACACTCTGATCCTGTGGCTATATACCTCTCTCTACTTACAGAGCCAGGAAGATTCATGACTTGCCTTGAACCTAGACGTATGTTTTTCCTTGTATGAGCTCCTCCGCTGTCACAGTGTAGACAGCTGCAGGTGGGACCAGCCATCCAACTAAAGTGAAGGACCTGATTAATACCTAGGAGGAGAAGGCAATAGGTCAGTAAAGTCAACAAAAGCAGTGAAGAAGTTGAAGAGAAAACAAAGAACATGATACTTACTGAGTTTGTAATATGTGCCCTGTGTCATGGTAGGTTTTCTTATTCTTATTTGACTAATGAGACAATAGGGCTTTAAGGAGATTCATGGCATGTGCTTTAAGGAGATTCATGGCATACCCACTTCATGGTAAAAGTGTAAGGCTTTGAGCCTTAGTTTGTCTGATTTCAACATTTGTGAACAGAGCATTGTTTAAGTTGTGTCCTGGTTAGAGATAGCAGGTAGAAAGAGTAAACGGAAGAAATTCAGCAG
>NW_006159536.1:4467699-4469917 GCF_000334495.1 Tupaia belangeri chinensis
CAGCAGGACACTCCTTGCCCACATTATTCACCTGTAAAGAGAGGCATCTTTTGTTAGCAGAAATCTCTCTGCAATTCTTCGATTGCATCCCACTGTCCCCGTGGACTGAGTATCCAAAGAGTGGGATAGCCACTCTTTATATCCAAGAGTTCACAGTTGACAAAGATAGCCTTGGTACTCCAGGGAGGGTTTTACTCTGCTTCTTGTCATTGCATGTTTGTTTTCTCTGGGTATGGGTAGTGAGGACTATTCAGTGTTGAGCATAGTTTGAGAAGGCCAAATCTTTTAAGTAAATCCTGATCCTTACAGAAGCAGTATTACACATGTCTGGATTTCCTGGAGAATATTTCTGTTGATTTTTCTTTGTCCTTCAATTTCAACCTAGAAGTGTTAGGTAAAGTTTGGGGCTGAGAGAGTTAGTAGCAAGGTAGCAAGACTTGACATTTCTTTCTTTCTTTTCTTTTTTTTTTTTTTTTGAGAGGTTTTTGCTATAGGGCACGTGCACTTTCCAGAAAGACAGAAAGAGAGAGATAGAAAGAGAGAAATCACCATGCCACAATCTCTTCTCCTCCATTCTCTTCTCGGGATCTTGGGCATGCATGCACATGCACCTGGCGTGAGTTTTAGCCACCGGGTCTGGCACTCAAACCGTGGTCGACTACATGGGAGTTCAGTTACATAGCCACTACGCTAGCTGCTGGTCCCTTGACACTTCTTCATACAGAAAATTCAACCTAAGTTGGAGAATCAGCAGAGTAAGACTGTCTAGGCTTCTGGTTCCGAGATGACTAGGAACAATACAGTGCATTTGAAAATGGAGGGGGCCAACAAGTGATGTGGTGGTTAGGGTGTTGGACTCCCACACAACCAACAGCAGTTTGAGTCCCAGAACTGGCAGCTTAATGATCATGCCAGTCACATATGTGTGCATACCCAAAATCCCAAGAGGAGAGTGGTATGGACAAAATTCCAAGAGATTGTGGTATGGCCATACCCCATTGGGAAGATTTCTCACTTTCCCTCTCACTGTCTCTCTCTCTCTGGTGATCACACATGCCTTATGACAAATACCTTAAAAAAAGAAAAAAGGAAAGAAAGAAGTGGAATCTTCACCTTAAGGTAGTCAGGTCCAATCATCTTTAATAAGTAAAGGTAATTTTAATCCATAGTACAAACCAGATTCCAAAGTTACTTTAATAATACAACAAGTTCAGCTGGACTGGCTTAAAACAGGAAATGTACATAAGGAAGTTCAGAAGTAGGGAAAAAAAATAAGGAAGTTCAGAAGTAGCGAAAGGCTTCAGGGTTTATTGATTCCACAGCTCAAAGATATTTTCAGACCTAGGTTTTTTTTTCTTGGCTTTTCGCCTTGCTGTCAGTGGTATAAGCTTTATCCTAAAGCTGGTTCCCCACATGGTCACACGGTGTCTGCCAGCAGCAACTGGTACTGCATACTTGTGTTTATTTCCAGTTGGATAGAGGAGACTGACTTTTTATTTCCAGAAACTCCCAGCAAAACTCTTCTTGAATCTCATTGGCTTAAATCAACTTAGCTCTGCCCAGCTCGGAGCCAATCCCTGGCAAAAGGGATGGAACCACAAGATAATTTGGCATAGTAATTATCTGGGATAGAATACATGTTGGAAGTCTTCCAGTTCTCCAGAATGTCACTTCAACCTGAAATCTCCACTTACAAGCATATCCATCAGGGTTCTATCCAAGAAACAGAACTGCAATGGGTGACATGGAATAAAGGATTTATTACAAGGACTAGAATGTGTTTAACTGTAGGAGCTGGGGAAGCTGTCTGTGCAGGCTGCTGCCACTGCACCTGGTGCCGAGCCTCAAATCACCACAGGTCAGTTAGACCAGCAATTGGAAAGGAGAGCAGGTGCCCTTTGCCACAGGACTCAGAAACCAAACGAGTAGATCTAGGAGCTGGTGAAGCTGTCTGTGCAGGCTGCTGCCACTGCACCTGGTGCCGAGCCTCAAATCACCACGGGTCAGTTAGACCAGCAATTGGGAAGGAGAGCAGGTGTCCTTTGCCACAGGATTAGAAACCAAAGGAGTAGATCTAGAGGCATTGTTGGTCTGGGTGCTGTCCATGCTAATAAGGTGAGCCAGCAGACCAGCGACAATGTGTGTGGAATGCCACAGTGCCTGGTGCTCTGTACCAAATGAACTTCGGAGCTTAACCAAATAGCTGATGCCCTACACG
>NW_006159536.1:4469948-4479112 GCF_000334495.1 Tupaia belangeri chinensis
TAAACCTCATGTAAATATCTCTTGTCATCCATACTAACCTGGAACAGTGCAGAGAGGGAAATCTGGAGGGAATGAGCTCTGATTTAGGAAGTGGATAAAGCACAATGCAACTACAGTAAGAATAATCTAACACAGTAATTTCCAACCCCGGCCAACTTGGCATTGTCTAGAGACATTTTTGGATTGGCACAACTGGAGAAGTTACTGGCATCTAGTAGGTCAAAGCTAGGATACAGCTAAACGTCCTATAATGTGGCATTGCCGCCCGTCACAACAAAGAATAATCTGGTCCAAAATATCAGCAGGGCGGAGGTTGAAAAATCCTAATCCTGAAGTGATCACCACTTGTAAACAAGTCTTTTCTAAGGTCTGTCTTCATTCCAAGTTCATGGAACATGGAGAAGCTACTACTTAGATTTCTTCAGTGATGGGAGCTAGTGGCATATATCTGCATTTGAGAATATATCACATGCCTTGGACATTTGACACCTGTCAGACACAGTCATTATTAGAAGGCCTTCACTTTGAGAACAAAAAAAGTGTACGTGTATATGTGTGTGCGTGTGTGTGTGTAAATATATATACACACATATATGTGAAGGGACTTCAAAAAGTTCATGGAAAATAAAATTAAAATATAAGTTAATTTTTTATTTTATTTTTTAAGAGTTATTTATTTGCTTTTATTTGTCATTATTATGATATTTTTGAGTGATTTTTGCCAAAGGACAGGTGTGCTCACCAGAGAGACAGAGAGAAACGGAGAGAGAGAAAGGGAGAAATAAACCACCCTCCTGCCTCAGGGCGATGGCCATACTACAATCCCTTTTTCCCCATTCTCCTCTCGGGATTTAAGGCATGCATGCACACACACTTGGTGTAAGTTTCAAGATGCCAAGCTTGGGACTTGAACCACGGTCAGCCATGTGGGAATCCAGCAATGTAACTGCTATGTCATCTGCAGGTCCCAGTCATTATTATTATTTTTTTAACTTTCAACAGGGAGTGTGTACTCACCAGAGACAGAGAGAGAGAGAAGGAAAGTGAGAAAGCAAGCCACCAGGTCAGGCACTTGGACTTGAAGCATGGTCAGCCATGTGGGAGTTCAGCACTGTAATCACCACACCACCTGCTGGCCCCTTTATTTTATTTTTTTAAAGTTTATTCCTTTAGAGCCAGCGGATGATGTGGAGGTTAAGGTGTTGGGATCCAACAAAGCTAGCTTCAAGGTTTGGGTCCCATACCCGGCAGCTTAAAAATCATGCTGGGCACATATTCATTAGTGCCCAAAATCCTGAGAGAAGAGTGGAAGAAAAAGAATTGGGGTATAACCACGCCCCCAGAAATGGATTTCTTACTGTCTCTCTCACTCTCGTTGGCAAATGTGTATGCCCTATAGCTAAATAAATAAATAAATAGTTTATTTTTTCTATGAGGGGAGAGAGAGATAAGAAACCCTAACAGGGCCCCATGCTGTGATCCACCCCCAGTCTCAACCAGCTCAGATTACAGACATGCACATATGTGCCCAGGAAGGTCCCAAGACACAAACCCAGGATCTTTTCCATATGAGTCCAGTTTTATTACTAATGCACCATCACCTGGCCCAATACAGGTTTAGTATAGTCCAAAAAAAAAAAAAATCGAAATGCCTACATAGGTTTTTCATAAAATAGATTTTCCATAACCTTTGAAGGACCCTTCTCTCACTCTTTCAGATAGAACGAGAGAAAAGGAGAGACTTTCTGACTTGATTGGGAGTCCGTAAAGAATATGGATCATCTTTACATTTCTCTGACCCCATCTACCACCCCCGTAGTGACTTGTATCCAGGTTGGTATCTGTTATTTTTTTACTGCTTTTGCTAAGGTATGAGAGCTCAAGCAGCCCTTTACTTCCAACTACGTTTATGTATACACAAGATCTATTTGTAGCTAGAAATTATACACTGCATCAGCAGATGGAATCTGAGGCCTCTTGAGACACAGTTTGCAGGTACAACATGGATGCTTTTTCAGGACTTTCATCGTGCTGAAAAGACGTTGGAATGCCAGCATTGATATTTCCAATTAAATTCTCAGTAAAATTCTTCCTGGTGATTTAGTGGCAACATTTGAGGCAGATGTCACTTGACTGATGAGATGGAAGTAGATGGAGTAAAACCTAAGCCAAGAAGTGTAGTGTAGTGTGTCCCTTCAAAGCTTCCATTTTGTATTAGATCGTTGGCATTTCCAGGGAATTCCATGCCATGGCATGGATTTTTATAACAGCACAGGAAGCAATAGGAAATAGAAAAAAAAAAGTGAGAAGAGAGACTACTGACTCATGGCAAATTACTTATAGATCCGATGCTGTAATTCACTGGTATTTTCACAAGGTAGCAAGGAGCTTTCAGCAAAATGGTCACTAATCCTATGTAGTAAATAAAATGGACCATACTTCACTAAATCAATTTCCTACCATTAGAATTTAGGGTTTTCCTTTAAAAATATAAATAATCTATACTAAATATACTTGATCTCCAAATATCTGCAGTGCTGTATGCTTTTATTTCTTTGAGATAAATGTCTGCAGGTAGAGTCATAGTTTAAAGCCTTAAATACTCATTTTTGAGGAACTATTTCAACATGTAGATGTTTAACCCTGGGGGAGGGGGTGTTGTACATGAATTGTAATCATGGGTTTTGTTGGATATAAGTGGCCTGGCCCTGTGCTTTTTCAAGAGCAAATGTGCCTGCTAGCAGTAAATATTAAACAAAACCTCAGTTCTGCAATCTGGCACTCAATTGTTCATTTCTTCAACATAGCATGGAAAAAAGTCGTTTTGATAGTGTAGCAAACACATTGATGTGTTGAAGTACTACCACGGATATATTTAATTTCTGTGAAAATAATTGGGTCTGCAAGAATAATTATAGCTATCAAATTGTTTCTTCCGAAAAAGAAAGGAAAGGGGGTAACTATCAGAGTCATAGCTCTTCTGATCCTCAGGAAAAGGAGCATGTAACTCACTCTTGAATTGGGGGTGTGCAGGAAGGAAGGAAGCGAGTAGTCCTTATAGTCCCATCTTCTCCCAATACACAAAGGGTTGGCAGGATCTCAAGCTCCATCCATCTGTCAGCTCTCTTAGTTCCTGGCCTCAGACGGGGGAAAAGAGGGTGAATATGGGAGCAATTACAGAGGGAAGAGCTGACGTTTTTGTGCCTTCTATACTGCAAGGGCAAAAGCCATGTGACCTCTAATTTACCTGTTCTCTTATTTAAACATGGCAACTATCCTATGAAGTTCATATAACTATGTCCATTTTGCTGACAGGGAAATGAAGATCAAAGAAATTAAAAGCTGGAGTGCTTTGCAGTTGACATAGGTTATCACAGAACAGGCAATGGTATTTGAATCATGATTCTACAACTCCAAGTGCGTAATTTTCTGGTAACTCACTGCTCAATTATTTTTCTCAGTGTTAATTAATGATGCCTATGCACCAAGTATTTTTACGTATATAACCTGTTATATTTGACTCTCAAAAAAATCCTGACATAGGTGTTGTCATCAGTATTAGTTCACTAGGGCTGCTATAACAAAGTATCACAAGCCTAGTGACTTAAAAACCAGACATTTATTTCTGAACAGAAATCTCACAATCTGGAGACTTCAAGTCCAAGATCAAGGTATTGGCAGGGCAGTGCCCCCCTCTGTAGGTGCTAGGGAAAGATCTATTCAATTGGTTTTCTCTCCTACTACCTTCTAATACTACCTTCTAACAGTTTCTTGACTTGTAGCAATATATCCCTAGTCCTGGCATGGCAGTCTCCCTGTATGCCTGTCTTCAGATTTCCTGTCTCTCTCTATAAGGGCACAAGTCACTTTTCATTAGAAGCCCATCCTACTGCATAATGATAAGTGTGAGTTAGATGAGCGTGACCTCATCCTAACTTAATTAATTATATATTCAATGACCTTATGTATAAATAAAATGCACATTTTTAGGAACTGGGAATTAGGGTTTCATAGCATTTGGGGAAGACACAATTCAACCTGTAACAGCATCGCCACTTTTAACTTAACAAAACTGATTGATGTAAGGTTGCTGAGCAACTGAATGTCAAGGGCAGGATTTGGAGTCATCTTTTTGACCAGGAGCCCAATTTTGCTCTTCTAGTTCCCCTCCCCCCCAAATAAATATGGATTAGATCAGAGCCAATCCGACTGAGGCATAAGCAATTGTCATGCAAATTATACATTAGAAATGCACATAAAATATAATCACAAAGATGATTTAATCCCAAGCCTGCTTGGTGGACTTCAAAGGACAGGCAAAAGTCATGGGAGAATCTTGATTCGGAGAATGGAGGACTTTTAGACATATGTGACTATTAGGCAAAGGAGAAGATGATTGGAACCAGGAAGAGAATAAACTCACTCTTTAGCCAATTGGTAGGTACTAAAAAAGAAAAAATTGGAGGACAGGGTGCTTTATGGGCCACAGAGAATGCACATGTAGAAATGGAGTGTCTGAAGATGAACAATTCCTCTATGAAATTCCTGGTGCATCTAGGCTAGGAAAAAAGGGGAGGGCTAAATAATCCTGAGAGAGGTTCTATAATAGTAAGAGTCAGTTGAAAGGGTTAGATGGCCAATGTTGTGGTTTGTCTAGGAATGAAGGGCTGTCCAGAGTTTGAGATTTCCAGTGCTAACACTTAGACAGTTCCAGTCAAAAAGAGAGAGCTGTCACCTAGGAAGGAGTGAGATTCGAAGTCCGTTATGAGTCGAATTAATTAGTAAGGAGTCTTCTGGTTTAAGTCCCATTCCAGCATGTAAATAATTTGCCATGGGATGCAGCAGTAAAATGTGATACTCTGTGCTCTGTGAGGACTGCCCATCTGGAAAGGTTTCAGAGTCACATCCCTGAGTACCCTGGGCACATGTCAGCTCATGATCCCAGGGAGCACTGAAGCTGGGGGTGGATTGCGGCATCAGACTCTGTTGGGCGTGCCTGTCTCTGTTGTTTTCTCACTCTGCTTCTCTCTCTCTCTCTTTCCACCTTACTCATGGAATAAATAAATAGACAAACAAAATGTAAAATTATAATAATTTGTCATAGTAAGCCTTTAGCTCCTGGTGGAAATAAGAATGCTATAAGATACATGCCTAATCAATTGGTAGCTTTCACCACTTAGAAACACACACTGTAGGTTTGTTATATTGCTTTCTCACTAGCTGAGTTAGAGGTGGGAGGAGCTGGAGGAGTCCAGGAAATGCAAAGGTCTTAGATTGGTCCTTGATGATGTCTATGAATTCTATACAAGTCTAAGCCCCATTGAAGGACTTTTCTCTTCCATATGCTTCTCTTTAGTCCCTGCATGGGTCTCTCATGTGAATAGGCAACCAGAGAAGATTTCTGAAATTTTTCTCATCATGAACATCTACTAAGGCCCTTATAAAAATAAAGATTCAGAGAACCAGCAAGTGGTGTGGTGCTTAAGGCACTGGACTTCCATATGGCTGACGGTGGTTTGAGCCCCAACCTGGCTGCTGGAATATCATGCTGGGTATGTGTGCATGTGTGCCCAAAATCTCCATAGGAGAATGGAAGAGAAGGAATTGCAACCTGGCCATCTCCCTTGGGGGGATGGAGGATTTCTCACTCTCTGTTTCTCTTTATCTCTCTCTGGCAAGTGGACAAATCCTATGGCAAAAATCTAAATAAAATAAAATAAAAAATACAGATTCAGAAACTAATTCATTCAGTCTTTCTATATAAGAATCTGAGAAACTATCTATTTGTAGAAATATTCCCCAGGTAATTTTAAAAATAGGCAAGTCTTAGAAACTTAAGACTGGAACATAGCAGTAGGAGAGCATGCACCTATTCTTCTCTCAGAAAGAAGTAGGCGACCCTCTCCTTTATGTTTGTACTTGGGATTGCAGAGAGTGTAGGAAATGGAGAAGACTAGTTTCTCCTATGTCCATTTCCAGAGGCATGTTTTTCGTTCGTTTGTTTGTTTGTTTTTTTTTTTGTGTGTGTGTGTGTGTGTGTTTTTTTTTTTTTTTTTTTGTGTGTTTGTTTTTGTGTTTTTTTTTTTTTTTGTCTCAAAACAAGTACCTGAGAAAGAAAGAAAGTAATTTTTTTTAATTTTCCTTTTGTAACTTGGCTATGAGGAGGTCCTTAACTCTAGGACTGATTGCAGTATTCTTGGCAAGCAAAGAGGGCTTGGGAAGAAAATGGGACTGGTTTGATCAGGGAAGTGCTAACATACCTCAGCACAGGCGGGTTAGGGAGGCTTTGTCTTCCTATGTTGTGATCAAGTCTGGGTAGAGGAAGGGGAGGGTTCCAGATTGTTAACCAGAGGCAGCTGGCAGCTTTATTGTTTTTTAATTAAATAACCCCCAGTCACACAGCACACACCAATCCACCACCTCCTCCTCTTCATGAAACCTCATTAAGCAAGAGGACTATAATTAAACCCGGAATCTACGCTTGATACTCCTACCATCAGTCTATTGCTTCTGTGGCAGGCGGTGGGCAAAAAAGCAGCTCTCTCTGCATTTTATAAGCAGAGGATGTTAACAGGGAGAGGCCATCTTTATTTGTCACTTAATGGGCAACCCAGTCCTCCCTGCAGGGCAGCCAGATGTATGTTTTGTCCTTAACCATTTCCACTGTGAATGGCTACCCATAGAATAAAGCAAGACATCTGTCCAGAAGGTACAATTCACCTCAAACAGGTGAGGACTTTGATTCGGAGTACAAAGGAGTTTCCCCAATGTGATTTTTTGTTGTTGTTTTTTTGTTTTTTTGTTTTTTTTTTTTTTTTTTTTTTTTTTTTTTTTTTTTTTGCCACGTGTTTGGGCCCAATATGTCAGAAATATTTTCACATGATTGGAAGTGGATAGACATCAGCATTTTTAACTTATCATGCCAACTTATTTCTTACCAGGGACATATGTCTAGTAGAGGCTTCATCTTTTTCTCCCTCCTCACATGGTCTGCCTCATCCTACATTTCGACCCACCCTCTAGCCCTCTCCATCTTCTTGGTCTGCCGTTCAACTAGTTCTGAACTCTCCTGCTCCCAATTTCTAATTGCAGAGCCTATCAGTATATGGCAGTGCTTCTTATTGATATTAGGAAATCAGTTTCCTAAGACAGGAGCAGACTCCTCACAAAATTCCCTGGGAAGGGTGATGAGGAGGAAATGAACCCAGAAAGGCAGAGCTGTCTTTAGATGTAATCTATTGTGTAAAGCCAAATTCCTTTTCTCACCCCCAGCCTGGGCAAAGCCCTGGTGATATTGTTTGCAGTAAAGCCCCCTCAAACCCAGTGGAAATGAATTTATCATTTACATCGTTTCTCTTTGTAGCTCTGACAATTCATATTACCCCAGAACCTGACATCGCCACTTTCCTCCAATTGATAAATAATCTCTTTTTGATTTCTGTAACTGTGAAACATCATAAGCCCAACACACAAAGGAAGATTCATTGGTCTTTTATTTCACATGTGAGCTCCTTGAAAAATTGAGTCTGTGTCGCCATTTGGGCATTAATTCCTGACATGCCACTTATCATATTTTGATTGTTTCCAAGAGAACACCATATTTTAACTCTTTGGAATGCTTTAACTGATCAAATACTCTGCATCTGGTTGTTATAGTAACCAAAGTTCTAAAAATAATATAAAGAAAAGACCACCTCTAATTGAAATCACAAGAAGTTGTTATGGTAACTGGAATTTTTAAAAGTAACTAGGTTAAACTACGTTTCATTTTATCTAACACTTTGCACAAACAAATTCTGATTAAAATATCAGGTTTAATTTAATCAGTTAATTAATGTCACTAAATGTCATTTATCTTATAACTCTCATTTACATTCACTGCTGAATTATCCAACTTGCTAATTTATAACCATTCTGCCTTCAATTTAACATTCTGGGACCTGGGGCAAAGTGTATAGTGAGAGCATGTAGCTAGGTTTGCATGTTGACCCAAGAGCCAACTCTGCCCCTGGTTAGCCTCCTAAAGCCTCTGTTGCTTTATCTGTAAAGCGAGGAATGACATTGCCAGCTCTGCTCTTGCCACATGGTTTTATGGCTCAAATAAAACGATGTACCTGAACATGTTTTGACATCCTAGATCCTACTACAATGTAACACGTTATTATTCTACCATTGTGAAGGTGGAAAACTTCTACTTCCCTTCTCTTAGGGTCCCGGCTGGGTCTGAGAATTAAATAGACATTGATTAGAAAGAGGAAAGCATAATACAGGTTTTCCATGGCACAGGAGGCCTCATAACAAAACAAAGACCCAAAGCAGCACGTTGGAATCAATTGCTAATATACTGAATTGTACAAAGAGGAATAAGTCACAAAGAAGTAGCTAAATTATGTGGAGAGGCTTAAAAGAGTTTTTCTGACAAGGTCTGTACAGAAGTCTTTCAGTTTTGATCTGTCGTCCTTGTGGATAAGGATGTTGCATTTTTCTAGTATGGGAAGGGGATCTTGCACATGAAAATGTCATCTTCTGCTTTTTTGTTTTTAGAGAGAGATTTTTGCTATAGAGCATGTGTGCTTGCTGGAGAGACAGAGAGAGAGATAGCAAGCAACCATACCCAGGGGAATGGCCAGGCCACAACCCCTTCTCCATTCACCTCTCAGGATTTTGGGCACACGTGCACACGTGCCTGGTGTGAGTTTCAAGCCTCAGGGTCCAGGACTCAAACCATAGTCGGCCATGTGGGAGTCCAGCAACGTAACCATCACACCATCTGCTAGTGGTTCATCTTCTGCTTTTAAGAAACTGCATGAAGGTCAAAGTGATCTTTTTGCACCTGCTGTTTTTCAAGTACCTTAAACTTACAAAGTAAATATGCCAGAATAACATATTTTAACTCCATCATAATCCTTCGTCCACATATTTCTTGGATATTGAATTTTAGAAAAAATATGTAAATAAGCTGAAAATGTTTCTACTGACAACACAATTTTCAGTACAGTGACTATATTAATTAGGGAATTAATTTAAATTAATTATAGTATAAAATGTGTCATTCTTATCTCTTACTTTAAAATTCTTAAAGAAAAATTGAAGATATCATGAAGATGAGGATGCTATTAAACCCTGTTTTTTTTTTTTTTTTTTTTTTTTTTTTTTTTTTTTTA
>NW_006159536.1:4479228-4495293 GCF_000334495.1 Tupaia belangeri chinensis
TCTTAAACATGGCTGGCGCGTGTGCATGCGTGCCCAAGATCCCGAGAGGAGAATGGAGGAGAAGGGATTGCAGCATGCCCATCCCCCCTGGGGGGTGATTTCTCGCTTTCTGTCTCTCTGTCTCTCTCTATCTGTCTGGCGAGCACACACGCCCTATAGCAAAAACCACTCAAAAAAAAAAAAAAAAAAAAGAGACAGAGATAGGGAAAGTGAGAAATCACTCCCAGGGGCAATGGCCATGCTGCAATCCCCTCTCCTCTGTTCTCTTCTTGGGATTTTGAGCTCATACATACAAGTGCCTGTCAGGATTTTCAGGCTTCTGGGTCTAAGACCCAAACCACCATCAGCCATATGGAAGTCTATCTAGCACCTTAACCACCATGCCACTTGCCAGCTCCTAAACCCTGTTTTGAGATCCTATATAGTGTCTTACACATAGAAGATGCCTGAATGATACCTAATGAAATTATATTAATATGCAGTATTTTAGGAATATATTTACATGCATGAAGACCTAAGTTAAAATAAACTCTTATAACATTCAAAATATCCTCATCTTCAGAAGAGAATAAGATGTGTAAGTAAATACTCTCAAACTCTACAGTTTCTGTAATAGAAGAGACAGGTGTCAGCTCTAAAGAAAGTAGATGGTATGAGTGGATTTAAGAAGGAAATAAAGAGAAGTTAAACCCAGAAAAATATGTGCCAGGTCTGAGAGGGTTGGGGGATGATGGAGATCATTTTATTCAGCGGAAACACTGTTCCAAAAGCTACCCTTGATGATGTCCAAAGAGAGACAATAGGAGCTAAGATAGGGCCTGAGGCTCTTTTACCCGACTAGTAGAGAAACCAAAGGTTAGTGTTTGAAACCTTAAAAACAAGTACTTGTTCCAATAGAAAACAGCAAATTTGAATTTAATAAATGTTTAAACATCTATAACATGTAACATTGGGCCAACTTGATTAATTGTAATGTTTAGTACTCCTAAATATTTTATGACACTTAAAACAATTTGAAGGTTAATTTTTTCTCACTTTGCAAGAATTTCCTACTATGCAAGTGATTGCCAAGAAATCATAGCCAACCTCAAATTAAATTGGTTATCTGTCGCCAAATTATTTCAAAAGCAAAATGGTACTTTTTTTTAACCCAAGAAGTAGATGTATATTGAGATATTTGATTTGGAATAGAGTGAATCCTCCAGAAGTAAAAGTCCCAAGAACCTTATACAGGTTCTAACAGTACAGGTAGGGTTTTTTGTTCATTCATTCATTTTGTAAAAGGCAAGCTTAGGACTTAAAAAAAAGATAAAATGAAATAAGTGACCAGCAGATGGCATAATGGTTATGTCATTGGACTCCCACGTAGTCAACTATGGTTCGAGTCCTGGACCCAGCAGCTTAAAACTCACACCAGTCGTGTCTGAGTGCGTGCCCAAAATCCTGAGACGAGGATAGAGGAGAAGGAATTTATGGCATGGCCATCCCCCTTGGAGGGGGGTAATCTCTCACTTTTTGTCTCTCTGTCTCACTCTGTCTCTCCAGCAAGTGCACATGCCCTATAGTAAAAATGTCTTTAAAAAGAATAATAACAATAATAATAATGAAAAGAATAGAAAAAAACAACATAGCAAATCAATGAAAAAGACATGGATATGTATGTATGAAGGGGATCTTCAAAAGGTTCATGTGAGATTTGTATTATGAAAAAAAACTGTGCATGGATTTCTTCTTTTTATATATTTTTTGCAGTTTTCCATGAGATGATAGCAGATATGCACACATGAAAGACAGAAAAAGAGAGAGAGAAAGAGAGAAAAAGAGAGAAAAGAGCACCCTGGATAGGGTCCTATCATGCTGCAATTTCTTTTCTCCAGCCTTTCAGATTTTAGGATCTTGAGCATGTATATGCACACATGAGCCTGGAATGTTTTCAGACTAACTCAAGGATCCAAAACCATAGTCGATCACGTGGCTTCCAACTCTGCATTCACTTTGCTACAAAGTGCCCTGCAAGGTGCCTAGCCTACCACGTATGGATTTCAAAATTGTTTTGCATCAAAATAAACTTGCATTTAATTCCATTTGCTTCCAGAAATTTTTTGAAAATAATGTTGTATATCAGGACAATGATAGCACAGATTTAATAAGAAACAAGACTGTGTTGTAGAAACATTGGTAAATGGCAAGTAAGATCATTGGACTCCCACGTAGTCAACTATGGTTCGAGTCCTGGACCCAGCAGCTTAAAACTCACACCAGTCGTGTCTGAGTGCGTGCCCAAAATCCTGAGACGAGGATAGAGGAGAAGGAATTTATGGCATGGCCATCCCCCTTGGAGGGGGGTAATCTCTCACTTTTTGTCTCTCTGTCTCACTCTGTCTCTCCAGCAAGTGCACATGCCCTATAGTAAAAATGTCTTTAAAAAGAATAATAACAATAATAATAATGAAAAGAATAGAAAAAAACAACATAGCAAATCAATGAAAAAGACATGGATATGTATGTATGAAGGGGATCTTCAAAAGGTTCATGTGAGATTTGTATTATGAAAAAAAACTGTGCATGGATTT
Source organism: Tupaia belangeri chinensis (assembly GCF_000334495.1). Lineage (NCBI taxonomy): Eukaryota > Metazoa > Chordata > Mammalia > Scandentia > Tupaiidae > Tupaia > Tupaia belangeri. The sequence goes on from NW_006159536.1 coordinate 4,481,802, forward strand.
CTTCTTTTTATATATTTTTTGCAGTTTTCCATGAGATGATAGCAGATATGCACACATGAAAGACAGAAAAAGAGAGAGAGAAAGAGAGAAAAAGAGAGAAAAGAGCACCCTGGATAGGGTCCTATCATGCTGCAATTTCTTTTCTCCAGCCTTTCAGATTTTAGGATCTTGAGCATGTATATGCACACATGAGCCTGGAATGTTTTCAGACTAACTCAAGGATCCAAAACCATAGTCGATCACGTGGCTTCCAACTCTGCATTCACTTTGCTACAAAGTGCCCTGCAAGGTGCCTAGCCTACCACGTATGGATTTCAAAATTGTTTTGCATCAAAATAAACTTGCATTTAATTCCATTTGCTTCCAGAAATTTTTTGAAAATAATGTTGTATATCAGGACAATGATAGCACAGATTTAATAAGAAACAAGACTGTGTTGTAGAAACATTGGTAAATGGCAAGTAAGACCTGAGTTCTATTTTTGGCTTCATTACCAAATGAGTGACTCCAGATACATCACCTGATGTCTGTAAAGCTCAGTTTTATAAGGTTCAGTATGGTTGGCAGATATGATCAGTATCAGTATTTTTCAAAAGTACTTACAACTTTCTCACTCTATAAAAGCTAGTAACAAAAATGAGATGAGTCGGTAGCTGTCCTTGGTCTTCTCTCCTCCAGCCTTTCTAATAGTTTTATAATTGCTCAGTCTTTATTAAACCCTTTTCTACTTGAAATACCTGGAGCTGATTTATTTAAACCTAAAATTGATTGATACACTACTATTATTTTTTATATTTATCGTTGTTGCCAGAATTATTTTCCATTAGTTTTAAGAAAATAATTTTGTCTTATACACTGTAATGTCCCTTGAACCAAGAAAAGTGACTTCCGAAGAGATGGCAATACACCTTCGTGCCACTTTCTCCTTCTTGGTCCAGATCAGGGTTCAACTGAAAATCAGCTGGCTGAGCCAGAAAGGTATCTTCCTTCTCAATAAAGAGCTCTGATCAGCTAAGAGCGATGCCAATCTTCAGTCACTAGGAGATGGCATTAAATATAGCATCTATTTATCATTTCTGACCCAACTGGAAAAAAAAAGTTTGTTGAAAGAATTCATCGATGTATAACATAATACAACTTTTAACTCTGCTCTTTTAAGGATGGAGCACATAGCACTTAGTCTTCTGCTGATAGCCATGATTGCTATTTGTAAGAAAGGAAAAGTAAAAACTTAAAAGACTAAAGAATTACAGAGAAAAATACTGTCTTATTTTTCATCAAAAATCAGAAAGTGGAAAAGAATTAATGAGATGGGAAATATGAAAGTAAGTAAAGTGGTATATAAAATAATGAAGGGATTTTATATCGTATAAAAGGTATCTCCAGTTCAATCTACATTACATCCCTTGATTAGTGTGTCCCCAATGCATAAATGCAATACAAAATGAAGGAAAGACTTTTCTTAAAAACCAGAAGCAGAATGTCGATAGGTGATACTTTAGTTGATGGTTTATAAATGAGGCCTATTAATGCAATGGCTTTTAAAGTTTTTGTTTTTAATCATAAAATCCTTAAACTAGAAAAGTTCTCAAGGGGTCTGAGGCTCTATAGTCCTCTGTACCTAAATGTTCTCAGACTAATGACCATCATTTCTTTCCCTCAGTGACTTGCTTCAAAGTAGTAAAATTTTGTCTTCCTTTTATCTATATAAAAAAAGAGAACCACTTTTGTCACTGATTTGGTATAATTAGCATATATTTTTTAATTGGCTTACTCATATTTCATCTCTCCAATGAATGTTTCTTTTCACTGGCTTTTAAAGACTGGTTACCAAAACTTGAGTTGAACTTTTTCATCAAGCCATTATTTCACTTATGGTATATACATAAATATATATTTTTTTTTGATAGAGGTTTTTGCTATAGAGCGTGTGGGCTCGCCAGAAAGACAGAGAGAGACAGAGAGATAGACAGCGAGAGATCACCCCCCAGGGGGGATGGCCACGCTGCAATCCCTTCTCCTCCATTATCCTCTCAGGATCATGGGCATGCACACACACACGCCGGGTGTGAGTTTAAGCCACTGGGTCCGGGACTCAAATCGTGGTCGACTACATGGGAGTCCAGCAACATAGCCATTACACTAACTGCTGGTCCCAAAGCAAGAACTCACCCTCCCAGAGAGGATGGCCATGCTGCAATCCCTTCTCCTCCATTCTCCTCTCAGGATCTTGGGCACGTACACACATGCCCTGGCATGAGTTTAAGCCAACAGGTCCGGAACTCGAACCACGATTGACTACATGGGAGTAGCCATTACACATAGCCATTACACAATCTGCTGGTCCCTCACTTATGGTATTTTTATAGCAAGGCCTTAAATATTTGGGAACAGATAGACCATTTTTATGCTGTTTCATAATTACTTTTGTTTTAAAAGTGTCTGAACTACTGATAAATAAATTACTGTATAATCAAGGTACAGGTAACAATACAAGCTTATGTATTAATGTTACCTACTTGGACATTAACACTTCAATAATGACTGGTTGTTAAAAGTTAACCTGTTGGAGCCAGCAGTTGGTGTTGTGGTTAAGGCACTAGGTTCCCATGCGGCTGACCATAGTTTGAATCCCGGACCTGGCAGCTTTGAAATCACATCAGGCATATGTGCACGTGTGCCCAAAATCCTGTGAAGAGAATAGTGGAAAAGGGATTGTGGCATGGCCACAATCACCCCTGGGGGTGATTCTTCACTTTCCCTCTCACTGTCTCTCTCTGGTGAGTGCACCACCCTATGGCAAAAACCATAAAAAAATAGTTAACCTGTTAAAACCTATTTTATGAGTTTCATTTTTTATAATACTGTAGTTCTTAGTATCAGATTTACCCTCCCATAAATAACCAGACAATAAGACATATTTTTCTGCCACTTTTGGACATACACCAGCACAGAACCATGATCTATGATGGAAGGCAAACAAAATGAGCCTACAATCATGCTGGCTTTCTCTCTGAAAGTGCTTTATGGAGTGTGGTCTAGTAAAGGGAAACCTAAGCAGAACACAGTGGTCTTGCTAAATTAAAAAGAAGGAGATTTAATTTTGGGCAGGTTAAAGAAACTGGCATTTGTTTTGTAAGGCAAAGTGCTGGAGAATGGAAAGACCTGAACAGAAATGGCTCCAATAATCAATTTCATCTTCATTGCTGTGTTACTCTCTTTGTTCTCTTTCTCTCTGCATCATTGCTTAGTCTTCTGCTTATAATATGTATTCTTTGGGTTTTTCTCAATTTAGTTTAAAGCAACATATACAAAGCATAGTATATCATTACCAAACAGGAATACTCTCAGGAAGTAAAATCGGTCTAACAATGGAAAAACTATTAATGGTGTAAGGATTATATCACTGAACTCATGTAGTTGGCCAGACACTGTGATTTAAAACTCACACCGGGCGCAAGTACATGCATGCCCAAAATCCTGAGAAGAGAAGAAGGAAAAGGGATTGCAGTGTGGTCATCCCTTCTGAGGGTGATTTCTTGCTTTCTGTCTCTCTGTCTCTCTATCGCACAAGTCCTATAGTAAAAATCTCTCTCAAAAATAAATAATAATATTCCAACTAACTGTGTGCTTCAACCGTTTAAAGAGTTTAATTGCCAAAGAACTATATGTTATTTATTTATTTGTTTAGAGTTTTTTGCTATAGGGTGCATGCGTTTGCCAGAAAGACAGAGAGACAGAGAGACAGAAAGCGAGAAATCACCCCCCAAGGGGGGATAGCCACACTGCAATCCCTTCTCCTCCATTCTCTCAGGATTTGGGGCACACATGCATATGTGCCTGGTGTGAGTTTAAAGCCACTGGGTTTGGGCTCAAACCATGGTTGAATACATGGGAGTCGAATAAAATAACCACTATGCTGTCTGCTAGTTCCCTGTTGAGTGTTTTGTTTTGTTTTTTCTAATCAGTGTAAAATTGTGTCCAAAAACTCTTACACATATAAGTAATAACAAATATGCAACACAACTTCTTTTCTCACACTCTTATCTTCATCCTAGAGGTAGTCACTACCACCAGTTTAATGTTATTCATTGTAAACGTTTTTGACACAGGTACCAGCATATATATTTGTGCCCCTTCATGTATGGTGCTATGTCAAAGGCTCAGAACTAGAGGCTGTTGCTACCCCCTGGAATATGTTTACAAGCTCTGAAATGGCCAGAGTAAACAGTGGGAAGTAAATTTGCACAAGCAAAGCCCTTGGATAATTTGGTTAATCAACTCTATCATAAGTAGCGTGGCCCTGGCTACACAGCATGCTGGAAGCTCCCAGCAGGGAAGGAGGAGAGAGGTAGCAATGAGGGAAATTAACTGATCATCACGTCCCATTGAGTCTGATTCATGCTGTTGCCTATGTCTGAAGGGTCTGGTTGGAGAGAGCTGAGTGAGAAGCAGTTGCAGGCACTTTGAGACAGCTGCAGTTTTTGGTTTTAGTTTTAGTTTATGGAGATTTAGCAAGGATAATACAAGGGTTGTTGGAAACATGAAACAAATGTAGAGGATGGTTTCATTCCATTAGACTCAGGTTCAGAGCTCTGCACTTGTTGACTTTGGCTCATGGTTGATTCATTCTGGCCAGCGGCTAGGTGACTCTAAAGAAGGCAAGTGCTAGCTACATAGTATCGGTGCAATAGAATTAGAGATTCTGTACTACAGATGTTTAGATTTTAATTGTTATTCAAGATCTTTAAATAAACTTTTTTAAAAATTTATGATAGTGTACATACACACATGACAATAACCGGTACAGGGTATTGTCATGCAGCGACCCCTTTTCTCCAGTCTTCCTGCCCATTGGATCCTGGACACATGCCTGCCCTGCATATCTCAGACTAAGGGGTCAGGGATCCCACAGTCACCATGTGGGATCCAGCCGCCCATGAGCAGTGCTTTATTACTGTACCACAGAGCTTGCCCCAAATAAACTTTTCTCTTTTTTTTTTTTTTTGGAGAGGTTTTCGCTATAGGGCGCGTGCGCTCACCTGACAGACAGAGAGAGACAGAGAGACAGAAAGCGAGAAATCACCCCCCAGAGGGGATGGTCACGCCGCAATCCCTTCTCCTCCATTCTCCTCTTGGTATCTTGGGCATGCACGCACACATGCCCTGAGTGAGTTTTAAACCACCAGGTCTGGGACACGAACCGCAGTCGATTACGAGGGAGTCCAGCGACATAGCCATTACGCTAACTGCTGGTTCCCGCCCCAAATAAACTTTATTTAGAATAGATTTCTAAGCAGATCTAGATTTATAGAAGTTTCGAACAGAGAGTCCCCATATATCTCACACCCACTTTCCCCTAATAATATTTATGTTAGTATGATATATTTGTTGTGGTTAATGAACCAGTATTGATATGGCATTTTTTAATGACATAGTCTTTTTTTTTTTTTTTTTTTTGAGAAGATTTTGCCCTAGGGCACGTGAGCTTGCCAGAAAGACAGAGAGAGACAGAGAGACCAGAAAGCAAGAAATCACCCTCCTAGGGGGATGGCCACGCTGCAGTCCCTTCTCCTCCATTCTCCTATCAGGATCTTGGGCACTGTGCCCGGGTCAGTTTAAGCCACCAGGTCCTTGACTCGAACCACAGTCAATTCCATGGGAGTCCAGCAACATAGCCACTACACCAACTGCTGGTCCAGACATAGTATTAATATGTCATGATCCTACTGCTTCAGCCTCCAGAGTAGCTGGGACTACAGGCATATACCACTGCATCTAGGTTTTTTAGGATGAGCCAGGAATTGAACTCAGGCCTCCTATGTGTCTTCAGCCTCCTGATTAGAAACATCGACAGTGTGCACTACCAAAGCTGGGACAATATTGATATGATATTAACTAAAGATAAAGGTTTCTTTAGTTTTTATCTAAAGTTCCTGTCCCCCTAAGGTCCCAAGCAAGATACCACATTAAAGTTAGTCATCATGTATCCTTAGGCTCCTCTTAGCTATGAGTGTTTCTCATAATTTCCTTGTTTTGATAACCTTAAAAGTTTGAGGAGTAGGGCCAGCCCATGGTGTGGTGGTTAAGGTAACTGGATCTCACATGGCTGACTATGGTTGAGTCTAGACCCAGCTGATTGAAAAACACATTGGGCTGGATCTGTGTACAAAATCTTCAGAAGAGAATGAGGAAATGGGATTGTGGTGTAGCCATCCCCACTGGAAGGGTGCTTTCTCACTTTCCCTCTCTCTCTCTGGCCAGTGTACATGCCCGATGGCAAAATTAAAAAAAAAGTTCTGTGGTGTACTGATCAGGTATTTTGTAGGATGTATTTTAAGTGGAATTATCTGGTACATGTTTTTCTCATGATTACATTGCAATTATGGGTTTTTGTGGGGTTGTTTGTTTGTTTTGAGAGAGAGTGATTTTTGCTACAGGGCATGTGTGCTTGCCGAAGAGACAAAGAGACAGGAAATGAGAAATCACCCCCTGAGGGGATGCCCACATCACAATCCCTTCTCCTCCTTTCTCCACGGGATTTGGGGCATGCATGCACATACTCCCAGCATGAGTTTGAAGCCACCAGATCTGGGACCCAAACAGTGGTCAACTACATGTGAGTCCAGTGGTGGAACCATTATGCCATCTGCTGTTCCTGGGGTTACGGTTTTTAAAGAGAAATATTATAGAAGTCAAGTGCCATACTCATCACGTCGTATCAATAGGACATTCTATCAACATAACAACATTGTTGATGTTCACCTTGATGATCTGACTGAAGTATGTTAGTCAAGTTCTCCACTGTAAAGTTACTGTTCCCATCCATTATGTCCTCTTTGTGAGGAAATCACTTTATAGAGTGGGGCTTATATCCCCCTTCTTGGAGGAAGAATGTATACATAAATTATTCTACACGGGAAATTTGAAACTTCAGCTGTTGGTTATAATTGGTATATAATACTGCTTGACTTATTTTGTTGCTCTAAAATTGTTCCAGTTTTCGCCATTGAGAGTTTTTCAACTGGTCTCTCTGTCTGTCTGATAGTCCATCATTGCTGTGTTTTTTGAGCAATTCTATACCTCCTAAATCCACCAAATACTCCAGACCTCTCTTGCGTATTTCTTTCCTCGGGCCTATACGAGTCATTTCAGAAAGGAGGCCTAGTTTCTTTCTTTGGAGAGTGGATTAGAAGCCAAATCTGGATACCAGGCCTTCTCAAGGAAAGATGTTTGTATACTAACTAATGCATACACATATATCTATAAATATTTCTTTTTGCCTTTTTTCTCTGTAGCAAAGCATGAGTTTGTCCTCATGGATCATTCTAGCCTTCTTCCCTTGTTTCTCTGTAACCTCCCACTCCAACTGGGAGAAACATGGTTCCCACCCACTATCGTGCATTTACTTTACTTTATTTATTTATTTATTTATTGAGAAAGATTTTTGCTATAGGGTGTGTGTGTGTGCTCACTGGAGAAGCAGAGAGAGACAGAGAGACAAAAAGCAAAAAAAATCACACCCAGGGGTGATGGCCACACTGCAATCCCTTCTCTTCCAATCTCCTCTCAGGATTTTGGGAACACAAGCACAGGCACCTGGCATGAGTTTTAAGCCACTGGGTCTGGGACTCGAACCATGATCAAATACACGGGAGTCCAGCAACATAACCATTATACCATCCCCTGGTCCCTTTTCCATGTATTTTTATTGTTCAATTCCAATATGCATGTATATTGTCCATACTTCCAAGGGGAGCAGCTTTATCAACTAGAGTATAGTGTTTTATTGTATTGGGTCACTAGAAAGTTATGATGTATTTTTCTATGTTTTTTTCCACACCAAAATGCTTCATGACTTTTCCAACGACCCAATAGTTCAATGTGTCTAACAGATTCCACTTCTTCCCAGAGTTACCTGAGTCAGTATCTTTTCCACCTACTCTCTTCAGTGAGATTGGTTCAGACTTTGCAAGTAGATTCTTTTGTCTTTCTATCCTGGGATGTCCCAACTGTTTACATGGTGTCTTGTTTTTGTTTTTTAATTCATAAACATTAAGTGTCTTTGTTTTTGTTATAATGCTCTGTTTCTTTTCTTTTTCTTTTTCTTTTTCTTTCTTTCTTTTTTTTTTTTTTTTTTGAGAGTTTTTTGCTATAGGGTACATGCGCTCACCAGAAAGACAGAGAGAGACAGAAAGCAAGAACCCCCCCCCCACCCCGAAGGCATGGCCACGTTGCAATCCCTTCTCCTCCATCACTCTCCTTTCAGGATCTTGGGCACGCATTCACACGCACCCAGTGTGAGTTTAAGCCATGAGGTCCATGGACTCGACTTCATGGGAGTCCAGCGACATAGCCATTACGCCATCTGCTGGTCCCATTCCTTTTTTTTAAGACTTCTTTCTTTATTTTAGATTTTTTCGATACAGTCTATTCAATGGAGAGAGACAGAGAGAGAGAGAGAGAAAGTGATATTTGAGCTGCCGAGTCCAGGACTGGAGCCGTGGTTGAACATATGGGAGTCCAGCACCTCAACCACTATGCCACCTGCTGGCCTCATAATTTTCTATGGTTTTTGATAAATGCATCTAGTGTGTATCTACCAGTACATTATCATACAAAGTAGCTTCACCATCCTAAAACAAACGCCCTGTACTTACCTGTTTAAGTCTTCCCCACTCACCTCTCCTAACACTGATTATGACTGATTTACTTACCATCTCTTAAGTTTTGCCTTTTCCAAAATGTCATATAAAAAGAATGATATAGTAGTCATATTATAAATGGCCCTTTTAAGGCCTGTTTCTTTCAGTTAGAATATGAATTTAAGATTCATCCTATAGTTCCATGATTTGATTGCTCATTCCTTTTTATTACCGAATAGTATTCCACTGTTTTGGGTATTCCACAGTTTATCAACTGATCTACTGAAAGACATCTTGGTTGCTTCTGCTTTTTGGTAATTAAATAAAGCTGCTATAAACATTCACACTCAGGTTTTTGCATGAACATATGTTTTCAAATCAGCTGGTAAATACCCAGGAGCACCATTGTTATTTTGTATGGTAAGACTATGTTTAGCTTTGTAACAAACAGTCAAACTATCTTCCAAAGTGGCTGTAAATTTTGCATTTCCACCAGCAGTGGATGAGGGTTCTTGCTCTGCATCCTCACCAGCAATTGGAATTATTAGTTTTTTTGGATGTTAGCCATTTAGCCATAGGTATGGACTGGTGTTGCTTTGTTGTTTTCCTTTGCATTTTCCTAAGGACAAATGATGTTAGACATCTTTTTATATGCTTATTGGCCATCTGTGTATCTTCTGTGGTGAAGTGTCTGTTCAGATCTTTTGCCCATTTTTTAATTAGGTTGTTGGCTTTCTTAATTTTGAGTTTTAAGAGGTTTTAGCATATTTTGGATAGAAGTTCTTTTTCAGACATGTGTTTTGCAAATATTTTTCTCCCAGTTTGTGGCTTTCTTTTTTCGTTCTGTTAACAATGTCTTCACAGAGCAGAATTTTAAATTTTAATAAAATCCAAAATTGTAAAAAGTCCAACTTTAAGGCAGCCCAATTTTTAAAGCTTTATTTATTTACTTATTCCATGAATGAGCCAGAGAGACAGAGTGACAGCACTTCCAACAGGATCTTGACACTGAATTCTACCCCCAGTCTTAGCCAGTTCCAGATCATGGGTAAGTATATGCCCAGTGTATTCAGGGAGGTCTCCAGATGTGAACCTGGAATCTTCCCATGGGGATCAGCCTCACAGAGCCTCATGTTCCACCACTGCACCACTGCCTGGCCCCAGATAATAAAGCCCAATTTTAATAACATACAAAGTGAGGGTTTCTTTCTTTCATGGATTACACTTTTGGTATTGTATTTAAAAACTCAGTACCAAACCAAAGGCCATGTACATTTCTCCCTATGTTTTCTACTAGAAGTTATTTATTGATAGTTTTGCATTTTACATCTATTCTTAAGTTATTTTTTAGACAACAAGGCTTAAGGGAAATAATAATTTATTTACAAAGCATATTTTTCTTTCTGTATCTTTGGATAATATTAGTAGCATATTTTTCACCTCAAAATAGAGTAAAGAAGAAAACAAATGATTAGCCCCGTATTAAGGCTTTGATGAGTTCAGAATGAAGCAGATTTTAGAAACTTTATTACAGTAACTTCTTAATCTTACCATTCTCATATACCAATTAAACTTAACATTAAAAAATGCAAAAATCTACATATAAAATCCTAAATATTTACCTATATGCCTGAAGAAAAATAAAGAGCTAGCACTGCAACCCTAGAATTGGAAGAAGGACTGTAAGAGGTACTGGTGGCTTTCACATAATGAAATCTTTTTTTGAGAGAGCTTTTTCGCTATAGGGCGCATACGCTTGCCAGATCAACAGAGAGAGACATAGAGACAGAAAGCAAGAAATCACCCCCTAGGGGGGATGGTCACGCCGCAATCCCTTCTCCTCCATTCTCCTCTCGGGATCTTGGGCATGCATGCACACGCGCCCGGCGTGAGTTTTAAGCCACTGGGTCCGGGACACGAACTGCGGTTGACTACGTGGGAGTCCAGCGACATAGCCATTACGCTAACTGCTGGTTCCCCACATAATGAAATCTTTATGACTCACAACATCAACCTAAACTTCCCTATTAAAAAAATATTTATTTATTTCTTCTGAGAGGGAGAGTCAGCAACCACAACAGTGTCTTCACACTACAACCCACTCTAGCTTCAGTCAGCCTGGTCAGAGAAACACATGCACGTACCCACCCAACATGTACAGGAGGCTTCAGAACAGGAAACCAGGACTTCCCAAGAGGGCTTAGTTGTGTTACCACAAGGTCACTAGCCCTAAACTTCCCTCTTATGACAACATTTCTGTCAAAGTCACAACAGTTATATGGCATTTATTTCCCTTTTTCCTCTTTTGGAAAAATAAATTTTATGTAAATCTATTAGCTTTCTTCTCAGTACAGCTTTGGCCAATCCTACACATTTTGTTAAGTACTATTCTCATTGCTGTTAATCTTGGATTTTTGTAATTGCAGTGTTGATTTCCTCTAAATTTAATAAGTTCTTTCTTTTTTTAAAAATATTTAATTAAAAAAATTCATTATTATCCTTACATTTGAACAGAGAGAGAAGGAGAAAGAGGGAGAAAGCAAGCCACCAGGTCCAGAACTTGAACTATGGTTGAGCATGTGGAAGTCCAGTGCTTCAACCACCATGCCACCTGCTGGCCCCTTAAGTTCTTTCTAGTCAGAGTATGAATTACATACTTTTAGAATTTTGTTATTTTATTGGTGCATCTTCTTTTAACTTATTTTTTTGGTAGCTGTTTTATTAGTATTGAAAATAAAGGTAATTCTATAGTTGAATGGTATACACTTTGATTTTTATTTTTATTAGCCTGTCAGAGAAAGAAGTATATTAATATTTCCTTTTAATTTTGTACTTCTGTCCATTTCTCTTAATTTATAGCAGATTTCGCTTTTTTTATTTTAATGTAATATAATCTGATGCATAACATTTCATGACAGTTTCATATTCATTGTGAAAAATACTTTCTGATAAGACATCTTTGTCCTATTTAATATTTCTTCTGTAATTTTTGTGTTTGTTGTTAGTATTAGGATTCTCTAGTTGTATTTATCTGAAATATTGGCCTACTTTTAAAAATCCTTCTTTTTTTTTATTCAACAATCTTCAGTAAAGGTAGGCCTTTGGAACATGTTACACAGACAGAGTTCTCTTCTTTTCAGTGATGGTGGTTGTCCCAATTACATATATAGGCTTTGTGGACATATTTGACATATTTTCCATCTTATTTCATAAATTCTCCTCATTACATTTCCTTTTTTCCTCTCCCTCTTTCTCTTCTTTCTTTTCTCCTTTCCTCTCCTTTTCTCTCCCTCCTTCCCTTCCTTCTTTCCTTCTTTAAAATTTGGAAGGGATCCATTTCCAGAACTTGAACTATGGTTGAGCATGTGGAAGTCCAGTGCTTCAACCACCATGCCACCTGCTGGCCCCTTAAGTTCTTTCTAGTCAGAGTATGAATTACATACTTTTAGAATTTTGTTATTTTATTGGTGCATCTTCTTTTAACTTATTTTTTTGGTAGCTGTTTTATTAGTATTGAAAATAAAGGTAATTCTATAGTTGAATGGTATACACTTTGATTTTTATTTTTATTAGCCTGTCAGAGAAAGAAGTATATTAATATTTCCTTTTAATTTTGTACTTCTGTCCATTTCTCTTAATTTATAGCAGATTTCGCTTTTTTTATTTTAATGTAATATAATCTGATGCATAACATTTCATGACAGTTTCATATTCATTGTGAAAAATACTTTCTGATAAGACATCTTTGTCCTATTTAATATTTCTTCTGTAATTTTTGTGTTTGTTGTTAGTATTAGGATTCTCTAGTTGTATTTATCTGAAATATTGGCCTACTTTTAAAAATCCTTCTTTTTTTTTATTCAGCAATCTTCAGTAAAGGTAGGCCTTTGGAACATGTTACACAGACAGAGTTCTCTTCTTTTCAGTGATGGTGGTTGTCCCAATTACATATATAGGCTTTGTGGACATATTTGACATATTTTCCATCTTATTTCATAAATTCTCCTCATTACATTTCCTTTTTTCCTCTCCCTCTTTCTCTTCTTTCTTTTCTCCTTTCCTCTCCTTTTCTCTCCCTCCTTCCCTTCCTTCTTTCCTTCTTTAAAATTTGGAAGGGATCCATTCTGTTTTTTTAATCTACTGCTACTTTAGTTTCAAAATCTACTCTAACCCAAGGATGGCCAGTATATGATGCCATTCTCCCCTCTTCCGGTACCCATAGTGTGAAAGAACCAAAGTAGTTTTCCATTGAACCTAGATATGACCTCAACAGAGCCCTCAGGCAATCACTGCCAATTAACTAGGGCTGGAACATAAGCTGGAACCTACTTGCCATCCTTGCCTTTTCCTATTTAACGAGGTAAGCTGGTGGTTTCCCAAAGTTGCTGCATGTTGGAAGTAGCCAAGGAACTTTTAGTCGCACCCCATACCAATGAAATGAGAATGCCTGGGTGTGGAAGCCAGGCATCATGTTTCATAAAGATCCCTAGCTGATTCTGATGCCCAACAAAATTGGCAACTACTGAATTTAAGCATAATATTGACTTGTGTTTTAACTCAGTGGTTTAAGCCTCCTTATCTTTCCACTTCTCTGCTATTGTTAACTTAATTAAAACATGCACCTGCTTGCCCTAGCTCTAGCCTGCTCTTTTTCCCTTTTCTTCTCCCCTGTCGCTTCTTCCATCCTTTTGTCACTTCTTTTATTCCTTCCAGCCCTTACACACCTGCTAATGTGAAAACACAGTTTGAGGGGCCGGCAGGTGGCATGGTGGAAAAAGGTGTTGGACTACCACATGGCCGACCACGGTTCAAGTCCTGGACCTGGTGGCTTGCTCTCTCTCTCTCTT
>NW_006159536.1:4495324-4503663 GCF_000334495.1 Tupaia belangeri chinensis
TCTTTCCCTCTCTGGTCTAAATAAAATAAATAATTAAATAAAATTAATATAAAATAATTCTAAAAAAAGGCTTATAAAAAAGAAAACAGTTTGAAATCTGTATTCATTTTTATAAACACATTTACAAAAATTATTTTGGATATCTCTTAATTCTAAATAATTCAGTGCTTGTGATCAATTCGTTTATACAATTATTCTCACATTTTGAAACTTAAAATTTAGTTTTCTCTCTTTATTTTACATTTTCAAAAAATATATTTTGAGAAGCTCACATGAATAATATATTGCACATTTGAGGGTATTTCTGTGGCCTTTACATATGAAATTTGGTTTGGTACAAAATTCTTAGATGACAATTGTTTCTCTTTAAAATTCTGTGGTCACTAGTCAGTTTTCTTCTAGTATGTCAAGTTGCAGAAGAGATGTTTGAGGCCAGTCCTATTTGTATTCATTTTACTTATTCATTTATATTAGCAAGAGGTTTTCAAATTTTCTCCTTCAGTTTTCTTTTCTTTTCTTTTTTTTTTTTTTTGAGAGGTTTTTGCTATAGGGCTTGTGTGCTCACCAGAAAGAGAGAGACAGAGAGACAGAAAGCGAGAAATTACCCCCCCCCCCAGGGAGGGATGGCCACGCCACAATCCCTTCTCCTCCATTCTCCTCTCCGGATCCTGGACAAGCATGCACATGCGCCCCACATGAGTTTAAGGTACTGGGTCTGAGACTCAAACCGCAGTCGGCTACATGGGAGTTCAGTGACATAGCCATTACGCTAACTGCTGGTCCTTCTCCTTCAGTTTTCAATACCCAAAGCTGGCAGGATGTGCCTACAGTTGGATCTTTTAAAATTAATTTTGGTTGGATGAAGGGAGTGCTTCCAATTGGTAGGTACAGGCATTTTCAGTAATGCTTTCTTCTTCTAAATTTTTTTTTCTCCTTTTCTATTTATAATAATCTCTTGATTAAGAATACCAATGATCTCTTTTTGTCCTTCATTGTGTACCTTCCATATCTATCCCATGGCTATTATTTTAAATGTCTCTGATTTTGTTTCAGCAGTCCAGGAAAGTTTTTCAAGCTTATCTTTCACACAACTGATTCAAAGTTTGACAGCATATTGAGAATCTGCTGCCACTCATGTAAATTCCATTTTTCCATTGTATTTTATTCCAATTTTTTTTTGTCCATTGTTTGTTGTATTTTAGAGCATCCCACTCTTAGGTATATATGCAAATTTTTTATTTTGGAAAATAATAATTACAATTTACTTTTTAATGTTACCATCTTCCTGTGTATTGTCTTTTGATTTTTTTCAGATTCACTTTTTCACATTTTCTTCTTTTTCTTTCATGCTAGGTGTTTTTCAGGGAGTTATGATTATTAGCTCATGTTTAAGAGTGGGAAGACAAGAAAGCTGGCTAGGTAGCGGAATGCAGCCTGTTCTCAATAAAGAACTTTTACTGTCCCCATTGTCAGTGTTTTGGGACTTTCAGGATAACAGGATGGCCATATTGCCTAGAAAAGACACATCCATTTCTTTCCTGGAAAATAAAGGCCTACATTCTGAGAGGCAATAAAAGGAAAAACTGGACTTCAGCAGACAAGTGCAAACGTGAACCTAATTCTAGTTTTGGCACAAAACCTGAGGGGTCTCCACTGACGTGCCCAAGACTAAAGAGCCTCCCTTTCATCCTGTCTATAATATAAGCCTCTGGTCTCTGCTAGAGAAGAGCAGCCAGCAGTGGGTGCTCCGGGGAGGGAGTCAGGGGACAGATGTGGAGATCTAGTTTCTTAATTTCCTAATCCTCTGAACTTTTTTGTCCTGCCCTTCTTCTCCCTGTTTTTAAAAAATACTCATGCTATCCATCGTGAGTCTCCTAAATGGGCCTGCAGTAGAAACTGGTCTCAGCTTTCCTAAACTACAGTTTAGGATTTGATTTTCTCAGACCTGTTAAGTCAGTTTCTCTCTGTCTATCTCTTTCCCAGCTTCAAAAGTTTGCCAGTATTTTTCTACTCATGTGGGTATCTATATTTAAAACAACTCTGGGACTAGCAGTTAGCGTAATGCCTATGTCACTGAACTCCCATGTAGACAACAGTGGTTCGAGTTCCAGAACCGGTGACTTAAACTCACGCCGGGAGCGTGTGAGTGAGTACCCAAGATCCTGAGAATGGAGGAGAAGGGATTGCGGCGTGACCATCCCCCCTGGGGGGTGATTTCTCGCCTTCTGTCTCTCTGTCTCTCTGTGTCTGTCTGGCGAGCACACGTGCCCTATAGCAAAAAATCTCTCAAAAAAAAAATCTCTCTACTGTAGTTTTGTGAAGAAGAAATTACCTGTGTTTCTTCAAGGCCCCATATTTACCTGAAAGTCTCATTAGGTGTTTAGCTCTTTTGGATTCCTTGATAATTTTACTGATTTGAATCTCAGATGATTCAGATTTACTGATCTCATCTTTATTTTTTGCTTTATTTCTCCTTAAACTTCTGATTTCTATGGCCTGTCTTTTTGCATACATTCAATGATTTCCAATGGTTTCTTGATATTATTGTCTGAATCTTGTAGATCATTTTCAGAATTGACCTCCCCCCCCCTTTTTTTTTAGAGAGAGAGAGAGAGATTTGCTATAGGGCATATGTGCTCTCTAGAGAGACAAAAAGGCAAGAAAACACCCCCCAGGGAGGATGGCCACACTGCAATCCCTTCTCTTCTATTCTCTTGGGATTTGGAGTATGTATGCACAGGCTTTTGGCATGAGTTTCAAGGCACCGGGTCTAGGATTTGAACCATGGTTAACCATGTGGGTGTCCAACATCTTAACCTCTATGCCACCTGCTGGCCGCCAGAGCTCCTTTCTTGAGTCAATTGTTCCCGTGTCTTTATCCTATGTAGTCTTTTTGCATGAACCTCATCTGTATTTCTGGATTCTTCACTCATTCTAGAACAAGGATACATAAATCTAGAACATGTTTATCCATGACAGTGTGGGCGAAACATTGTCTTTGCCTAGTTGTGTAATGGTTGAACTCCCTTCTTGGGTCTCAAGCTAAGGGGAAAATTGATATGAACAGATTCTAGTCTAATTCTTAGTCCTTATCCAAGATTTCAGTGTTCTATGGCTAGTCTATCAAGATGTCATTTCCTTTGTCACCTACTGCCTGACGCTCTGGGATCCAAATGGGCTTAGTGCTTGAAAAAGAAGAGATTATACTACTGCAATGATTTTTCTCACGTCTTCCTACAGACTTTACCTGTAAAGATTTTAAGACCCACTCCTTCCCACCAATTCCTCATCTTCCCGCTGCTTTTTTCACTTCCTATTCACTGTTATCTCACAAGTGCAGTGCAGTTGTTTGTAGGACTGTCGAGGTAGGGGATTCTGTTCATTTCACAGAATAGCACCATATAGTAAGAGTGGAACAGATTCCTGGCTTTCATAATGGACCATGGAAAACAACTTTAGCTTTTTAAGATCGTCTCTATAAAACTTAAGTAGATATTTTTCATCTAGCTATACTTCTTTATAATTTAAAAAAAAATATATATATATATATTCTGGTGTGTGTTTTCTTGTCTATCTTAGTTTGGTATCAGAAATGTGAATTTTGGGAGCCATCAGGTGGCATGGTTGTTAAGGTGTTGGACTCCCACATGACCAACCGTGGTTCAAGTCTAAGACATGGAAGTTTGCTTTCTCACTTTCTCTCTCTCTCTCGTCTTTCTTTGGTGAATTAAAAAATAATGATAATAATAATAAATAAAATTAAATAAATAATTCTTAGAGAAAAAAGAAATGTTTATCTCTTCAAATACTAAAAGAATTAAAATTTAAAAAGAAATTTTATTTTCTCTAGGGCTTCATGAAAGATGTATCTTCCTTCCCACTTCAGCATATTCATTTGCTTCAGAGACTCATCCCTTCCTGAACACAAGGAATGACATATCTTAAGGTATATATTTTCTTACCACCATATCCTAAGGGAGGAAAGGCAGTTTCTGTTTTAGGATCGCCTTTTATCAGAGAGAAATGCCTTAACCAGGAGCTTCCCTATTCTTCTCTTATAGTTCTTTAGGTCACAATCAGGTCATGTGTCCAAAAAAGTCTGTAAGAGCCAGTAATTAGCATCTTCTTCCCCTGGTATGTGTACATGTGATGGTGGAAGGGGATTTTGCAGCAAGGAAGAAGGTGGCATGGAACAGCCGTTACACAAGCAACTAATAGTTCTTGCTGACAATCTATGAAAATCATTATTATATTTTTTTGTTTGTTGTAGGCACTGCCTAGAACAAATTGAAGACCTCCTCATGTGAGAAAGATCCATGTTGTTTCCATGGATAAGTGGTATACCCTCCCTTTTCCTAAGCAAGATCAATATCGATATTGTCAATCATAGAATAAATCAATTTTGATTCTGGTTTTATGCAGGCTTCCAGGAAGCTCTGAGACAAATCTATGGCCCATCGCTGGTAAACATTATTTCTCATGGTCTATCTATGTTTTCTAAAGTAATTTCATCTCTCAGCTTCATTTGAATTTTCCTACCCTTAATTATCCCCAAACCCTTCTCACATAATCCTATTTTATTTCATTTCAACCTATTATATGTATTTTCACAAGTATCCTTACTTCTTCAATCCTTTTGGAAGAAAGTCAAGCCTAAATAACAATTAATTAACTACTGATGTTTTTATGACCTGGTATTAAATTATACTTGAGAATTGGGACAGTGTGTTGCTGAGCTCTACATATCCTATGTTTCCTTGCATATAGTAGCACCCAATAAATGTTTGTGGAATTGAACTGATTCATCCCCAGGGCTATTGGAGTCCATCAGTCCTCTAAATGGGGCCTTCCTTTTATTTTCTAAGGGATCTTCAGATTACAGGTATCAACTAGTTGCCCGTGAGCACAGACAGATAGCTGGAAACCAGTCACCTCCATCTGCATGGTTCAATGCATGAATTCCTGAACTAGCCTGAGATTATTATATCAAGTACATGCTTAGAAGTATTGATCTGATTTGACTAAATAGCAGCTTAGCCAAGCCAGCACACAGCTGCCAGAGTCACACTGGGCCACAACAGCTGGAGACAGACAGAGGAAACTAGAAATTATTCAGTTGCAGCCCCTCCAAACCATGTTTGACATGCTATTTATCTTCTCTCACTGAAACTCTCTCTTTCCAAATGAATGGGGGTGGGTGATAGCTTGGGGGTTGTTTACCTTCTACTGAACAAACAAGTCTGAATTAGGAATTAGAATCAGTGAGTCTAAAATGATGAACATGCTTACCCTGGCATTACTTAGAAAATGGGAAAAATAAATTAGATTACTCCTTGGAAGAACTCATTGGTTTAGAGAGCAGCAGGACTTAATTGCAGGTCTAAAGCAACACGGCCTTCGTTTTTCTTCAGACAAGCTAGGACCTTCTTCGGGGCAACCTTGTTCAGGCAGAAAGTGGATCCCTCAGAGGGTGCTGTGATTTGTGGCAAGCCAGCAGAGACGTGGAGAGCAGGACAGAACCTGCCGTTTGCTCTCTAAAGACACGATGATGTCACATTTTCATGGGCCCAGGATTATTACCTGGCATCTTGTTTCACACATTTACTGTCTTAGAGAGCTCCAGGGCACATCTCTTTGTTCCTTGGGATGTGTTAGGAGCAGCATGATGAGAGAGCTTGTGAATGAAAGGATTTTTATTTCTTAGGCAGAGTAAACAGGATGCCTTACTCCATCAACAGCTGTCCTTGATGTGGTATATTCTTTTGGAATAACACATAACAACATAATGCAGTTTGCTTGAGATTCTAATTAAAATGAGGTACTTGTCTCCTGCCTCAGCCAAATGAAATTATGGAACAAGCAGCAAGGACTCACTTCAACAGGGTAGCTAGCCTGCAGAATCAAAGCCCCTAAGTTACAAAGTCAGCGTTCAGAATTATGGGACTTGGAATGACTATTCCAAGCAGCAAGCATGTGTGAGTGTGTGTGTGGGTGTGTGTGTGTGCGCATGTATGTGTGCATATTTGTGCACACAGAGCAGAAAGCTAAGGTCTCTAAATAACATTCACATAGCAGTAATAGAACATGTATTAATATTGATGTACAATGTAATACACTAGAAGTTTCTTATGATGCCAGCCTCCTTATATGGCAGAGGCTGACCTTTTAGGTAAAACCACCTTATATTAGGTCCATTTGTTACTTCAGAAATGACTACTCTGGCTGAAGCCCAAGGTCCACTAGTTGTATATTACCTTGTCAATAGAATCTCATAAACAGAATGACATTCTTTGTGACCAGATAGTCCTCTGTGGGCCTCAGTGTATTTTAAACCCAGCCACGGTAGTGCATGCTGGACAGCTGCTCAGCAGGCTGAGGCCACAGGGGAGGCCCAGGTTGGATTCCTGGCCTACCCTAAAAGCCAGGCATGGTAATGTGCACCTATAGTCCTAACTACTCAGGAGGCTGAGGGAAAAGGATCACAACAAAGCAAGACCCCAAATACCACACACACTTAAAAAAAAAAAAAAAAAAAAACACAAGGACAAAAATTAAACAGTAAGACATAAAAAGACAGGGGGTCAGCAGATAGCATGTGGTTAAGGAGATAGACTCCCACATGGCTGACTGTGGTTCAAATCCTGGGTCTGGTGGCTTGAAAATCATGCCGGCCGTGTGTGCAAGTATGCCCAAAATCCTGAGAGGAGAATGGAGAAGGGATTGCAGCATGGCCATTCCCTCTGGGGGGTGATTTCTCACTTTTCCTCTCTCTGTCTCTTTCCAGCAAATACATGCACAAAAGGAAAATAAAAACAAAAACAAAACAAAGAAAGAAAGAAACTAAAAGGCAGAAAGAGTACAGGAATGCATTGTCAAGTCATAACAGAATGAATTTGTTCTAAACATAGCATAAATAAAGTGCAGTGAAGCCTACCAAAATTATATTATATTTATAAGGAGGCTTTTGTTTGGTTGATTCTTTTGTTTTTGTTTTTGTTATAGAGTCTATGCACTTGCCTGAGAGAGACAGAGACAGAGAGAGAGGTAAAGAGAGAAATCACCCCCAAAGTGGGGTTGGTCACACTGCAAATCTCTGCTCCTCCATTCTTCTCTCAAGATTTGGGCATGCATGCATGCACACCTGGTGTGATTTTCAGCAGTTAGATATGGGATTAGAACTACAGAGTAGGTTATGTGGGATTCACCTTGACCTCCACATCACCTGCTGGCCGGGGGACCACTTTCTTTTTAAAAATTTATTTATTTAATTTTATTTATTATTATTTTAAATTTTGCTATAGGGTGCATGTGCTCATCAGCGAGGGAGACAGAGCGAGAAAGTGAGAAAACAAGCTGCCAGCTCCCCAATTTTAGCTCTGCTTGGCCGTGTGGGAATCCAGCGCCTTAACTGCCATGCCACCTGCTGGCCCTTGGGGAGCACTTTCTAAATGCCAAATACTGTGCACAGAATCCACTGCCTCTCAAAAGAATTCCTCAACCTGCCGTTATCATTCATTTAGCACACGAGGAAGCACATTCTGAAGGGTTAGTAGCCTGCTCGAAATCATGCAGGTAAACAAGCAGCAGATCCAAGGTCTGAATTCAGGCATCCCATTCCAGACTCAAGGCTCTCAAGTAGTAATACCAATAGCCAACACACACACAGCACTTTCTGTGTGGCACAGTGAGTGCTTTGTATTTCCTGAAACTCATTTAATCTTACATGGACTTTATTTGATAGATACTATAATTGACCTTGTGTTTATAGGTGAGATAAATGAAGTATATAGAAGTCATGAAACATTTCCCGAATCACTTGATAAATGTCAAGGTGGAATTGGGTCAGATTATGTTTTACTATGAAGCTCTTCTCCTCTTCACACCATACCATGCAAAATGTCTTAGCAGAGGCTTCATTACATTTCTGACAAAGGTCTGTGCAACATTTTGTTGATTTTTTAATTTCAGCACTATTCGTATATCTTTCTTACTAAAACCAAGAGAAGCTGGCCTAGCCATGGTGGCACAGGTGGCAAAGTGCTGCTGTACCAGGCTAGGGCCCCAGTGGTGGCTCCCATACCAACCTAAGAGAGGCAAAGCATGGTGTCATGCACCTGTAGTCCTAACTGATGAGGAGGCTGAGTCAGAGGACTCAGCCAGGACTTATCGCACCAGTAAGACCCTGTCAAAAATACCTCTCTACTTCTGGTCCAGTCTGATGGTGCAGTCAGTAACAGACTGAACTGCAGTGGTGGGAGCCACATGGTCAACCATGAGTTTGGGCCCCTGGGTTGTCCTGAAACACTCCAGGGAGTATACCCTAAATCCCAATAATGATG